>NW_028327175.1:60424890-60742617 GCF_987537825.1 Furipterus horrens | reverse complement strand
TACACTTTACACCGTTACACCAGTTAAGCAATAAGCCCCCAACTGAATTGTTTTTTTCCTTCATAGTCTAAAAAGCACAGCGATTATCACAAGTGCTCAAGATGCAATTTTAGACTGTCAAAAATCCCGGCAAATAATTTAAACACTTAAAATATATGCTGACTGTGGAAACTTTATTTTTGTTATAATTCACCAATTCTTTGTTCCTACATGCCTAAGGGTGGCAGGCCATCTGTGCATCTCCAAGCAGCCCTGGGCACTCAGTGTCAAAGGTTGTGTTTCAGCCCCATGAAATTCACCCCGTCTCTGCTGAAATCAGCTTTGTTACTAGACCCAGTGACAAATGAGTCCAATCTAGGCTGGGTGCCCTTGACTTGACCCTGGTCAAGGCAAACAATAGGGCAGACTCAGCCAGTGGAAAAGATGTTCTGCACTAATGAACCCAGCGGTGGCCACAGGTCAGTTAAAAAAGAAGGGATAATGTTCAATCTTTTCAGGTGCACATTTATAATGAGTGAAGCACACAATCTCTTTCAGGATGGAGCACATATAACAAAGAACATATTTGTACACTCATCAAGGCTAATGGACCCTGAGGGTGCAATAGGAATATGTTTTTAATTTAATCTTTATTGAATGACCTTACACACTTCATTTTCTCTGCACGGCACCATGAAATGGACACACTCTTATCAAGTTGAGAACTGAAAACAGATGAATATATAAATGACTGATACCTGCTGGGTATGTAGATGAATTTTCTTCCCTTATTGTCACCTCTGTCCATCCTTCTGCTGGTTCTTAGGACCTCCTGGGAATAGCTTGCCTTGAACTCTTGTCTAGATTAGCTAATCAAGTAAACAAGAGAACAGCCCCTCAAAACCTGGCAAGACTCATTTGGAAAATGTTAACTACTGAAAGAATTAAAGGGCTCTGACAATTATATTAAAATAAATTTTTTTTCTTCTTCTAAACAAGCACCACATGTGAATAAGAGATGGTGGATGGAGAATTATACTCCCTATTTAGGTCCAAAGTATTGTAAAGTATAACTAGTCTTCACAATTACAAAGTCTTTCTTAACCTAACAACCAAGAAATCGATTTGAAACCTCCTCTATGAAACCTGCTTCCAAATATATTTTGCAATGCTTTAGATGAATAGCATAAAAATAAAACAAATTATGTGTTTCCCTTTTAAAATAATAGTAATCACTTCCTGCAGATTTCTGAGGATGGCAGCTCTAGTATTAAAATTGGGGGCTCCATAACATTACTTGATAAAATCAAGCAAGTGTTGAAATGTAAAACATAAGCTTATCTTGCCCATATTCATCTTAGCTCATAGAAAAGTTTAGAACAGCATGCTATATAAATGCTAAAATCATCTGCACCATAGTTTTCTTGTTGCTGATATTATTTCTTAAAGAAAACCGAGAAGATCCTTTGATTATCAATGAAACAAGGGAGATAGAATGCTTTACGGACTTCTAGTCTTTATTGTTCTAGTCTCTGTTGTTAAAATCTCTTTGTAGAATGCATCACATCCAGTACACCATTAGAAAATTGTCTGCAGTGATGCAGAAGGTGGTACAGGTAGGTAGGCAGGTATAGGAAAGTGAAGTTTGTGAGTGTTTTCCTATTAAAATTATACCTATTATTTACGGCTTTCATCAATCTTACAACATGTTTCATTTATATAAACACTCAGGCCTTGGCAAAGAGTTAATTGCTAGCCCAAGGCAAATGACTGCAAGGTAGCTAGGCATATAGAAGTTCAGTTTACCCTGTTGAGAAACTAATGGTTAAGTTGTAAATCATATCAAGAGTTATTTGCATCCTATTCCTTTAGCTCAACTGCTAGTTGATGAGAAACTTTAATAGACCCTTCTGCAAAAGTGCTTTGATTTAACTTTGAGTTCATATATAGTTTTAGAGAAATATTATGTAAAGTTTAAAAATATTTTATTTTTTAAGTATTGTATATTTTATTATGATATGAAATCAGGTTGAATTATTTATTTAAAGTTGTCATGGATCTAATACTAAGCATTAATATTAAAAATATATAGGTTAATTTTAAGTAACATCTTAGTGTTGGTCATTGGCTATTGTATTTTATTTTTTAAAGTTCAGCTAATGTTTTTCACCCAAACTTACCCTTAACTATATAACAAAGTGACTATTATTTCTGGGAGATTAAAGTCACATGTTAGAGAAAAAAAGGGGGATAGAACTTAGAAACTGAGACCACTTTTTAGGTACCACTATTAATTTGCTTTCTGCATTTAGAAAATCTGTGTGCCTTTAATCTTTGACTATGTATTCTGAACACTCTGTATGTGTATTTTTTGGTCTCTAATGTGGACACAGAAGTTTGGAGACTAGAGACCAATACAGCTCATTTACCACTTGAGTAAAATTAATTTATTTCTCCTATAGAAGCCAGCACACATTTATGATAAAAACACTCAGCAAAGTGGGAATAGAGGGAGCATACCTCAACATAATAAAGGCCATATATGAAAAACCTACTGTCAACATCATATTCAATGGGAAAAAAACTAAAAGCTTTCCCCTTGAGATCAGAACAAGGTAAGGGTGTCTGCTTTCACCACTCCTATTCAACTTAGTACTGGAAGTCCTAACCATAGCAATCAGGCAAAAAAGAAGAAATAAAAGGCATCCAAATTGGAAATGAACAAGTAAAGCTCACCTTTTTCAGAAGACATGATAGTGTCTATAGTTTCCACCAAAAAACTACTTGACCTAATAAGTGAATTCAGCAAAGTAGTGAGATACAAAGTCAATATTCAGAAATCAATGGTATTTTTGTATACCAACAATGAAATGTCAGAAAAAGAAACTAAGAAAAAAATACCATTTACCATAACAACAAACAAACAAACAAACAAACAAACAAATAAATAAATAAATAAAGGACCTAGGAATAAACTCAACCAAGGAGGGTAAAAGATTTGTACTTCGAAAACTACAGAACACTGAAGAAACAAATTGAGAAAGATACAAATAAATGGAAGCATATACCATGGTCATTGATTGGAAAAATTAACATCATTAAAATGTCCATACTACTCAAAGCAATCTACAGATTCAACACAATTTCTATTAAAATACCAATGGCATATTTCACAGATATAGAACAAGTATTTCAAAAATTTATATGAACCAAAAAAGACCGCTAATAGCATCAGCAATCTTGAGAAGGAAGAACAAAGTGGGAAGGATCACAATACCTGATCTCAAACTATACTACAAAGCCACTGTAATCAAAACAGTCTGGTACTGGCATAAGAACAGACACATAGATTAATGAAATAGAATAGAGAGCCCAGAAATAAACTCACCTCTCTATGTTCAATTAATATTTGACAAATAGGGCACAGCATACAATGGAGTAAAAATAGTCTCTAATAAGTCATGTTGGGAGAACTGGACAGGGACATGCAAAAAAAGAAAAAAGAACAAAAGAAACTAGACCACCAACTTACACCATAAATTAGAAAAACAAAAACAAAAACCTCAAAATGGATAAAAGACTTAAATTTAACTTGTGATACCATAAAAATCCTAGCATACCTTCTTCTTCTAAACCTCATAACCTGTATTCTTCTTATTCTTTATCTCATTCTGACATTTATTTTTAATTTTCTCCAATATTTGAAGACAAAGTAATAACCTGTATCTAATCTGAAGGTAGAGGGTGGGGGGAAGGTGCAGAATTAGAGCCTCTGTAACAAAAAATACTCTCAGGTGATCAAAATTTTATGTATTGGATTTCCAGGAAAGGAGAGAAAACAATGGGGAAAACACACACACAGGAACAATAAAGGACAGAAATGACAAAATTAAAGCAATAATGGTTAAATTTCCCCAAAAGATGGTTTAAAAATCAACAGAATAAATACAAAGAAAACTACAACTACTCACTACATAGAAAACTTGTACAAATAGTTGACAAAATGAAAATCTTTAAAAAGTTTAAAAAGATAAATTGTACTTAGAAAAACAGTGTGACAAATCATCTAAATTATGCCTGACTTCTTATTAAAAAAGGAATATTGGCTTGAAGAAAATGGCATGACAGCCCCAAAATGTTAAATAAAATGTGCCATGAAATTTTGTATCCAATGAAAATATCATTCCAAAAGAAGGGTGAAATAACTATATTTCAGCATAAAAAATGTTGATAAATACTGTTGGAAATTCAGATTTATGGAAACAATATTAAAGTACTAAGAAAGGTACAAAATATGGGTAAATGTAAAAGACTATATTTATTATTAAAGCAAACTGCAGTCCATCAAAAAAGGATATAATTTCAGCAATCATGAAAAAAATAATGCAAATAGACATAGCTGAAAAGAAATAATTAAAATAAAATACTAAAATTTATGAATCTATCTAAACAAAAGCAAGAATGAGGAACAGAAGACAAAAGATAGAGTTATTTAAAAAGCAAAAGAATTACTGTCATGAATCCAAACATCTAAACAATTACATTAAACATCTATATACAAAACATATTAAAAACAAAGATTTTTAGAATTTACTAAAAAAATAAGACATAATTAAAAACTGAAGCAGTCTACAGGAAATATAGCTTAAATATACAGATAAGAAGTAGATTAAAAGTAAAAAAAAAAGAGAAAATATCATGAAACTATAAACTTAAGAAAGCTGAGGTAACTTTATTAATATCAACCAAACTTAAAGACAAGGGGCTCAGTGATTAGATGTGTCAATGTAGGATGGATCACCAATTGCACCAGTTGTAAGAAATGTACACTCTGGTGAGTGATGTTGTTAATAACGGGGTCTATACATTTGTGGAGTCAGAGGTATGTGGGAAATATGTGTACCCTCCTGTCAATTTTGTTGTGAACCTAAAACTGCTCTGAAAAATGTTTATTTTAAGCTTATAAAATTGGCAAATATCAATTTGTGTAGCAACTTCACACAGGGAGATACATGAATGGTCAGTAAGTACATGAAAGAGTATGCAATGTCATTAGTAATGAGGACATTTAAATCACATTAAGCTACATTTACACCCACATTAAAATGGCTAATATGTTACAAACTGAGGATTCAGAAGTTTGGCATGGAATTAGAACAAGCAGATTTTATTTACACTGTTGGTAGACTTTTAAAATGGCACAACCACTTTGGAAAACTACTCAGCAGTTTCTCAGAAAGCTAAATCTACACCAACTCTACAACCCAACAATTCCACTCCTGCAGATTTGGATAAGAGAAATAAAAATATATGTACACCAAAATATTTGTATATACATTTTACAGAAGTTTTGTTTATAATAGCTAAAAAAAGTGGAAGCCACCCAAATGTCTATCAATATGAAAACGGATAAGCAAATTGTAGTATGTGATGAAGCACTATCCAACAACAAGGATAGACTACTGTCTCATGCAATAACATGAATGATTCTTAATACATTATGTTGAGTTAAGTAAACCAGATGAAAGAGTACGCACTATATTGTTTCACTTATGTAACATTCATGAAGAAATGAATCTAACTATGGTAATAGAAGGATCAAGCAAAAAAGAAAAAATAGAAATGACTCATGGATACAACAAGAGTGTTTTGATGGGAGGGAGGCAGGTGGGTTGAGGTCCAAGAGGGTATAGGGCCATAAATGGTAATGGAAAAATATATAATAAAAATTAGAACAGTGGTTGCCAAAAGAGGTGCAGGGAATTATTAATGGGAAGCAGAAATTGTATATTGATGAGATGTTGGCTTAAAGGGTATAAGAGATCTGTCCATAAAGTATCCTTGCATGTACTATGAAAAATAGAGAAATTTATTGAAGATAACAAGATACAAAAGATATTGTACATTGAACAATGACACCTCAGTCCCCTTTAAAGTAGACACATTGGGACCTCACACAGTTCTCCCAATCTCCATCAGCTGCTCCATCTTATTTTTCTGAATCTCATTGACAGTCTGAAATATTTTCCTTTCAAAGCTGATTTTAGTTTTGGGAAAAGCCAGAAGTCGCAGGGCTCCAAACCTGGGCTGTAGAGTGATTGAGTCATCTGAGTGATTTGATGTTTCACCAAACTGTTCGTGAGACAGATGCATGAGCAGGCATGTTGTGATGAAGCTGCCAGTCACCAATTGCCCATAGCTCTGGCCTTCTGGATCATTCAAATAGTTGCTGCAGAAAAATTTTCAAACTTAATGCAAAATTTGATGCAAATTCTTTGCTCTACTCACTCATTTTGAATGTGATGGCCCCACAGTACACATGTTCACTCAATGGGACCTACTACCCCACTGATTAGTACAGTGAAGTCATCATGGTTCATGCATGTGCATTCCAGTGCACTCTCCTTGGCTACCAGGTTACATCAATGTTGTGCAAACCATTCTCATTATACTAACAATGGTTGGACTTCTTCCAGATAGACTTCATATCTATTGTAAAAACTAATGAAATTGTCTAGTTAAGAATTGTACATTTTAATTTATTTATATTTTACATCAAAATATAAAATTTAACAATAAATTCCTTCTTTATCACTGATTTGGAAATTTAGCATAAACATCTGAGTTAAATATTAACAGTCATGAAACATATTTTTACTGCATTACCTTGGGACAAGTATTTTTTGACCTGCATTTTATCCAAGTTCTTATGATATAAAAGGTTGTTTTAGCAGTATTATTTTTAATATGTGCTGACCAAGAGGACAGTGGTCAGTAGAGCGACTTCCCTTCTTTCCTTCATCCTTTCATTACCTACACATTTCAGAGAAATTTTTTCTAGAACTCTTACAACTTTCACATGCTGGTTCTTGCTACATAATAGCAAAGCATAAAAATATTCAACACAAATGCATACTCATTTGAGATATGACTCTACATAAAATATTGCTTTGTAAAAATTATTGTATTATAAGAACTTCCAACTTTTTCCACTATTGATCCAAGAGACTTTTTAAGTACTTAAAAGTACTGGGGGGGAAATGGGACATGACCCAGCATAGAATTATTTTCCTGTCTGCAGAGTCTTTTGGCTTAAACGCTGTAGGAGAAAACAAAAAACCAAAAAAAACAGTTGTTCTTACTCATCCTGTACATTTTAAAGTCAGTTCATTTAAATATAGAGCTGTATAAACATTTGAAATGGTTTCTACCCATTCAGTAAGTGTGATGCCAATCTCATTTAAGGAAGGAATTTTTATATCTTAACTGTAAGTCATTCTCTTGGGCCATTGTATTCATTACACTGATATTTTATTTTCAGATCTAAGTTTTCAGCAGAAGTCACAGGACTATTAAAAGTTGATATTCCCTTAAAGGAATGCAAATTAAACACCTGCTTCTCTCATAAATTTTTTAGCAGATAGTTTTATTGAAATATTATATAAGTATTAATAAGATTCAGTGAGGTCATTCAGCTCTCAGAGGGGGATATTTATATCTGTAAGCTATTGGGATTTTGAGAAGACTTCAAAAGTAATGCCAATATGCTAGAGAGATACCTTTATTTTCCAGCCTCTTTTCCAGTATAAGCTCAGATAAAGTGAGTAAAATAATGTGGGAATCTAAATTCGGAGGACAATAAGTTACCAAATTTTCTTTGACTTCTAGAATAATAAGTACTTCATCATCTTACTTCCTACTCTTGTAAATAAGAGCTTTATTATTTTTGCTTTTACTGTATTATTTTTGGTACAGCAAATACATATACAAGTGAAATGCAAAAGCCCCACTTCACCACAGACACGCATAAAATGATAATGATCTCTATGATTTTTATGCATAATTACAGATATTAAGGTTGTATATATTTGTTACCATTTTAAATAAAGCTTTTATTATAACAAGTAAGACTTTTCAATAGGCTTTAAACTTTATTTGTCTCATGTCTTGATTTGGAAGATTTTGAATTGCCAAAAATTTCTCCTATTCATCTTCCATGTACTTCCATATTTTTTGGTAATTTTTCCACATGTGCCTTTTTAATCCTACAAAAAGTTTGTTTCTATCTATTTTAAGTACAGGTAGACTACTTTGTAAACTAAGGGACAGCAGCATTTAATTACTTGTTTTTTTTTTCCTCTAGGGAAAATTATGAAAGGATAATAAAGAGATAGTTTCAGGGCTACAGATAGTTAATTGTTAATAGAAATAATATAAATTAGTTGTTTATCTCTTCATATTGTCAGTATCATTGATATCTTATATAATTGATACAACACAGTCTGTAGTGATCTCCATCACAATATAGCCCCCAACAATGGTTCATTTTCTGAATTTTATTTATTTTCTCCCTCTGTTTTACAGGAGAAATGAAGAAATATTATTGCTATTCAAGGAGACTTCAACAAGTTTGAGCATATCATTTTTTTGAAAAGAGATGTTAGGAAATATGAGAATAAGGTAGAAAATAAATTTGCAGTCATCTTAAGTTGACATGGTTTATATTAGAAACTAAATGGTTTATATTATAAACTCATTTTAATACAAAAATTATCAGATATAATGCTATAAACTTAACAGATGTAAGTAGCATTTTGAGATTTTGTGCAAAACAAAGAATTGTAATGTTATGACTATCATTATCCATGGTAAGCATTTTCACAATTAAATTTAGAAGACATTTAAAAATAATAAAGTGACATTCTTTAAAAAAAATTTAATTACACGTTGCAAACATGCACAAATTTGTGGGTACAAATGCTAGTTTCCTAAAACTTTTAAAAATTAAAGTCAGGTTTTACACTTTGTAAAGTGCAGTTTTCTTGAACCACTTTAAAAATTACATTTTGTCTGCTTGGCTTTGGGGGGAATTATAACTGCTTAATTACTAACTAGTTCCAGTTGAAGTACCTGCCAACTTGATATTGGTACTTTTCTAATTAAAACTGTATAATTAAATATGTGATAAAATATAATTAACCTAAATTTTAGGCCAAATTTGAACCTTCCACTTTGCCAAGAAGCCCTAATGACTTTAAATATTCAAACAAAATTCTAAAAATTAATAAGTCTGAGTTTTATTTTTCCTTAGTCCCTTTATACTCTAAGAGTTTGTGATCTACTAAAAAGAATGATGGGACTATTTGTTTTGCTTCCTCTAAAATATTATCTAATTATCTTCCCTTGCCTCTAAATTTCCTGAAGTCACACTTAGTAAATTCTTTTTGAACTAGTACATTCATACCCATAAAATACCAGATGCTCTCATGAATAAGAAAATATAGGTGGAGTCCTTTACACAAATATGAGCAGCAGACTTAGAATCACAATGTTTTTAAGGCTACACAATCCACTTTAGTTTGTTAAAACCTCATATATTTGTGCAACCTTTCCTCAATTGAAACCAAAGTTAGGTACTGGTTTGAGATTATTCCTATGTCTGTTCACAAAGTGAAAAATTTCATGACATTTAGATTTCATTTATTAATATTTATAGTTAATGTGTACAAAACTATATTTAATATTTGCATGTTACTGATACTTTTAAATTTTTAAATGCCATCTTCCTATCAAAAATATAAGAGCATAAACAGACAGTGATAGCAATAATCAGTTAACAAAACAGATAAAGAGTTTGACAATGTGATCAAAGAGGGAAGATAATGTGCATTATTTAAGGAAATATTTTATTAAAGTATTTTAAATCCACAAGGACGCATATACTTTATATTTCAAGTTTTAAATTGTTAACTGAAATTGAGAGTTTAGATACACTATAAACTTATGAACAGGCCCATGTCTTGGCTTTCTCACATGAACTCTGATGAAGTCATTGCTCCTTGAAGATTGTCAAATAAGTTCTCTAAGGATCTGGATACAAAACAGATATTTCATAAGGTAAATGCTACTACTCAATGCATGATGAGTACTCCCAAGGCTCACTCCTCTATTATCCTGAGCCGAACAGTGCTTGGTCAATGTGGAAAAGCATGAGGAGTGATGGAGAATGTCCCAGACTTCTTACTTCTGAGCCTTTAGGTACTTGTACCTTTGATTTCTGAGTGAGTTGACAAATTACCCTGAGTTAATTTTAACAATCCAAATCTCTTTTAATTCACCCTCAACGAATACTTGTTGAAATAATAAGTTTTTGTTTATCTTTCCCTCCCCCTTGAATGTAAAGTTACTCAATAAATATCTATTGGATAGATGAATGTACAATAGTTTGCTTTACCAGTAGGATAAAGGTATCAACCTTTTATTTATACTTTAAATTAATAATTCTAATAAGGTAAGAATTTTAGGATAGTTTCCAGTTGTTTCTACAATTGAGTCAGCTGGTATATGTATTTAAAGAATCTGTAATATGTTTGAAGAACTCAGAACTCTGTAAATGAACTGATTTCTTTATTTACCTTTTGAATTTTTAGGGGATACCTTTGGAAAAAAAATATTCATTAACAAATACATGATTCAATTCAGGCATTTTATGCCATGGCCAACGTCTAGCATCTTGAAAGGCTGGTTGAGTTCCACAATTCTCATGATTTCAGGATGAAATTTTCTTAGACCTGTTTAACAGATAATGACTAAGACAAAAGTAAAAATATAATTTTCCTGTGCTGTTCCACCGATTCACATTTAAAAACTGAACTCTGTTATAAGATATTAAGTAAAGCCTAAAAGAAACTTGAAATTTCCCGTGCTTTCCAATGATATTGCCAAAAGATTGCTGGATCTTCCAAAAAAATATATTGGAGTAGTTCCCTTTGCACCCTAGTACAGTTCATTGGCCTCTGTCAATGCACTGGATATCTGAGGCACATGAACAAAGAGAAGTGAGAGCTTGGAAAAGTAAAGAAAGGAGAAAAATGTGAATAATATATTATTAACTAATATAAAATACAGTTATAAAAACCTTGGAATCTGAGCACTAGAAGATACTTTAAAGCCAATTTTATCCAACTTACCAACAAAGTTTGTGTCCCTCTCAATATATTTGAAAATCGGTTATAATACTTTCTTCATTTATATCAATTATTTCTATTTATAAACAAATTTTATTAAATATTCTTATCTTTTAATAAATCTTCAATCAATGAAGATGTGATTGTTACATTAAGAAATCTGGAGTCAGTCTTTCTGGGTTCAAACACTGGCTCTTCTGCTTTCAAGCTACATGCACTGCTAAGCCAATCACAAATGAGCAAAACAAGATAAAAATAGTATTTACCCCTTAGAGTCCTAACTTTCATTTTCTTTATGGAAACATAAATTGTTATAACTCCTTTGTAATATTGTTGGGAGGAATAAATAAGATTAATGAATAAAGTGCCTATTATATGAGGCATATCCAGAAAGTACCCAGCTATGTACTATAAAAAATAGAGACGTTTATTGAAGACACCAGGTACAAAAAAACGTTGTATGTAGGAAAATGATGCTTCAGTTCCCTTCAAAGTAAGCACCTTGGGACCTCATATGGTTCTCCAGTGTCTCTTCCACTATTCAAAACACTCTGCAAAATCATTTGTTGAAATCTGGAATCGGCATCAGCTGCCCCATCATATTTTCTTGAGTCTCATCAATGTCTGAAATCTCTTTTCTTAAAAAGATTATTTTAATTTTGGGAAAAGCAAGAAGTTTCACTGTGCCTAATCTGGGCCACAGGGGGGTTGAAACACCTGGGTGATTTGATGTTTCACCAAAAATCTCTGCATGAGACATGATGCATGAGAAGGCACATTCTCCTAATGAAGCAGCCAATCACCAGTTGCCTGTAGCTGTGGCCATTTTCATCATATTGCATCTCTCAACTGAAAAAGAACATCGAGGTAGTACTCCTTATTAATTGTTTGGCCTGGAAGGGAGTATTTGTAATGGACAACACTTTCCCAATCAAAATACAGTTAACATGGTCTTGATCTTGCTGCAACTTTGCCACACCTTTTTGGAGCATGAAGAACCTGGTTAGTTCCATTGGGATGACTAAGCCTTCATTTCTGGATTATAGCTGTAAATCCACTGTTCATCTCCAGTTATGACCTTCTTGAGGAAAGCTGGTTCATTGGTAGTGGTTTGAATCAAGTCATTAGCAACTGAAGGACAATGTTCCTTCTGCTCTGGTACCAGAAGCCCCAGAACACATTTCATGCCAATATGCTGCATCAAAATCACAGACACAGTAGTTTTTGGAATCCCCAGATCAGCTTCAAGATTTGCACTCTCAGTCACCAATCTTTGTAGATTGCAGGCCATACACATTCAACACTCTCAGATGTTCTGCTTGTTGCAGGCCTTCCAGAGCATGGATCACTTTCAGCAGATTCTCGACCGTCTTTGAAACATTTGTGCCCCATTTTTATTTGCGCTGCACTCATTACATCATACCCAAAAGCCTTCTGAATCATCCAAATAGTTTCTACAGAGGAATGTTTAAGCTTAACACAAAATTTGATGGAGATTTGTTGCTCTACTTGCTCAGTTATTTTGAATGCAACAGCCACATAGTACACAGGCTCACTCAGTGGCATCTACTGCCCACACTGACTAGTTCAGTGAAGTCATCATTGTTTATACATGCACATTCCAGTCCACTCTCCTTGACTGCCAGGTTACATGGATCTCACACAAAACTTTTTCTGGCTAGACCTTGTAAGTCAATGCTCAAAAATGACAGCTGTTTTATCAAATTACTTATTTCCTTATCCTTTTTCCTCTGACCTCATTATACCTCATCTATTTAAAGGGTATGCTAAGAATTAAATACACAGCTGCTGGTACAGTATTCCCTAACTTATCACAGGTATTACATTCTAGACCCCCCGTGATAAGGTGAAAATCCACCAAGTAGGAACCTTACATTTATTTTAGTATTTATGTATATTTTAAGGCTTTATAAACTCTTCCCACACACATATAAACCATTCCCAGTCCTTTATTAACCTTTCCCACTCCCTTACTAACATTTTCCACACTTTTATAAACACTACTTATGTTCTTAAATATATTCTACACCTTAAACCTACGTAACTTTAACAACATATGTATACAGTACCACAAAATCCCACAATATAGCAAAAAAATCTGTGATAAATAATTAAATATAATATTTTTAAAAATCCTGTGATACAGTGAGGCCACGATAAGTGAACTGCAATACAGAGAGGGACTACTGTATTGTCAGATCATAGAAACGCAAAGTAAAGCAAAGTTACTTCACTTCCATTTTGTGAAATAGAGTTCTAATAAAATCAACAAATTTAATTTATGTTTGGTGTTTGGTCTATTATTCACACGATTATCATGTTTATTGCTGGTATGGTCCTGAAGGCTTTGAATAAACAATTAAAATTATCATCCATCTACCCACTGATGAGTTCCATACTTCTTCTAGAATGCCACTGATGACCCAGAAAATATGTGAACATATATCATCAAAAACAAGCACTAAAAACCAACACTGATGTCCAATCCACTACCAGAATTTCAGGCATATTTTAATTACAAGCATTATAGAATTAATTATTTAAAAAATTGTAATTGTAGGACCATTTCTATTAGAATCATTTGAATAGAGTAGAAATATCCCCTCCTACTTCCAACATTCTGTGGTAAAAAGTGCGATATCACTGTCAACTAAAACACAATGTCTCTATTTTACTGACATATTACTTGAAAAACAAATTTTAGTTACTCATAACCTAAATTCTACAATCTTTCTCCATCAAAACTACTTCTGTTGAAGATTTTCTACATTTATTAGAAAGAAAGTATACTAGAAGTTAAAAATTGAAAATCAAATATCTGATTAAACTGGTAGAGAACATACCTCTATTTTTGCATCAACTTGAAGTCAGGAACACATAAACATTATTAAACATGATGGAGATACATGTACTGATTGCATCATAAAATGTGTAGGCCACTAAAGTAAAGATAGGATAACATTATGAGCAGTAGCTATAATTGGGATTTTAGTTATTTTATAGCCATAGTGACTCATTTATAGAAAAAATTTGCCTAGCAAAACATTACTTGATTAAAGGCTACTAGAAATTTGAAATTAAACATCAAAGTTCTGATCAAACTGATAGACAATGAGCTCAAGGAAAATCATTATAGCACTTGTTATTTAATTGAAGGTGAATAAAGAAGAAAAAGTAGGTATGTTGTCTGCATTAAAACATTCAGAACAAGAGAAATTTCAAATTGAAGATTCAGTGGAAAAAGAATTTTTCAAGATGAGTTATGAGAACTGGCAAAAGTTTACAACTCTATTTTGCATTGTCAATAGGATGAGGAAATTATGATGGCATATTTTTAAAAGGAGTAGAAATAAATCAGAAGATAAGAGACTGAAAAGATAATGCAATAGAATATTTTTTTAGAAGAATCATATGTGAGATATAAAAATAAAAGCAACAGATGAACAAACAAGAAAAAATAACTCCTAGACAAAGGTTTGGTTGTTACCAGAGGGAAGACAGGTGGGGGGATAGTAAAGGGTAGAGGAGGGTCAAATATACCATGACAGAAGGTGATTTGACTTTGGGTGATGAACACACAATGCAATATACATATCATGTATCACAGAATTGTATTCTTCAAACCTATATAACTTTATTAACCAATGTCAGCCCCAAAAATTTAATTTAAAAATATAAAATTAAAACAAAAAGAAAATAATTATGAAATAATTTTGAATAAAAATAAATTAGAAAGACTAAAAATTTCACATGACTGCAATTAATTAATTCAGTAGAATATTTGCAAATGGCAAATGAGTCTTCTCAGATTTCAAAGGAAGGAACAATATTAATTAAACAATAAGGAAAAATAGGTAAAACATGGAGTTCATAAAAGAAACAATGTGGGAGTAATGTTATTCTAAAAGAAGAAATCAGAAAATATTATAAAAGGCAATATTCATAAACTAGAACTATGTATATTTAATGGGATTCCTAAATTATAGTCTAAATGAATGAAGATCAGCTCATTTTAGGAACCATACTAGTAATCTAGTTTGAATTAAAAGAATAAAGGAGAATCCAATAACCACTCAAAAAATACTAATACACTAAGATTCAAACACATGAATAAGATATTTCAGGCATTAGATTTTTCTCTTGCTGTATCAAATTCCAGAAATCACTAGAGAAATTGATAGTGAATTTTGAAAGAAAATTGTGTGAACTAAAATTTTACTTCAAATCAGTTTTAATTTATATGAGGGTCACAGAAATATAAACTAATAGTAAATAACTGGGAAATATATCACACATATACATGTGAAAATATTGATGAATAATGTAATCCAGCCAGTATACATAAAATATAAAATTAATAATCTAGTTGTATATAAATCATATACTAACAAAAATAGTAATAATACATTTTATCAACTCAATAATATCCAAGGTACCATAAAATATTAAAAAAGAACTATTACTCCAGCAAATCATACCTGAATTGCTTTTCTTTCTTTTTTGAAATTATAAATTGCTTTTCTAATGTACTTATAAAAATATTATAATGTATCTTTTTTAATGGTTCCTGTATGCTTTTTAAAAGTAGAATTTATTTATGTTATCCCTCATTTTGAAAACCAGTATGGAATTCTATTGAAGAAATTCCCTTGTAAGAACACTTTAGCAGGTGTAGTTTAGTATTGTTTGGTATCATAGCAAAGTCGTCGTCATCGTCGGCAGCCGTCCGTCTCGAGAGACGATGGTGTAGCTTCTTAAGAGTCTATCTGCACCGCCGAGAATGGTTGTGCAGTCTGACTCGGGAGTGCCACGGTATCTGTCTCCTCCCGTGTTGAATCGACATCTTGCGATGACGCTGGAGTGTCCTCTCCAGTGAAGCTGAAGCTACAGAGCCTGGGCAGGGTGATATGGAGGGTCTGCTGTTGCCCATGCAGCAGACCCCCCCTCTCTTCGCAGCTGAAGGGTCCAAGGGAAAGACGGAGTCGATACAGCTTGGCTTCAGGTGCGCCGCAGGAGTTGCCGGTGTTGACTACAACGTCGAACCGCCTTAGGGACTCCGGCTCCGAATTTTCTGTCGGGGTTTACTCCCTTAGCCTTTCCCCTGAAGAGGTATGCCGCAAGGCAGCGGAGGTTTTTTGGAGTCAGAGTTTTCCTTCTCTGATGTGCCCTGACTGGAAGATCGAACCAGCGACACTTAGCTCGCAGGCCGACGCTCAATCCACTGAGCCAAACCAGCCAGAGACACATAGCAAAGTAATCCTCACAAATTAATGTTACATATATCAGTATATAGCTACTATATAATTTGTATATAATATACAATACAACTTATATATATTTTGTAATGTATCACACATATAAAAATAAAAATATTGGATGATGTAGGAAAATATAAATTAGTAAGTAATACCAAAAACAAAGTATATAAAAATATTATAGCTATTATTGTTGGTGTCTTCTAAATTTCTACATTTGCTAAATTGTCTTTGATAAACATGTGTTACTTTTGAACTTAAAAAATAATAATTAATAAAAATTTGTTTTGGCTAGTCACACTGTTACCCATTTAAACTCTATCTTACTGATTTGACCAGTTTTTAGAACTAGTACGGGATAATTTTGATTTTGTTCTGTTAGATTTGGTCCATTGTTCTCATCAGTAAAACTTTTTTTGTTCAAATGGATCTCTTTACTTATTATATTTACTATCTTTTTCAGCTTTGTGTCACCCACCAACTTGATGAGAATTTTCTCAATATTTGCACCTAAACCTTATGTTAGAGCCAAGAGGATGTCATTCTAACTTGATGTAAGTATACGTAGTAGGGTCTTTAGGTTTCTGTTGTTCCAGTGATGACTAGTTTCCTATTTGCCCTTGATTCAGACTCTTAATTTTCCCCTCTTATTCGCAAGTCTATTATGAGGAATTTAACCTAAAACACTCTGCTGAAATTCAGTTATATCCTTTGCTTTGATTTACTGATTTGATATACAAGTACTGTTCATGGGGCTCATGGCAGGCTGCTCCAAAATATGCCCAAGTGGCATATTGACTATTTTGAATTATAGTTACTTGAGAAACAGCGAGTGCATGAAGAACACTCTGATCCTCCTTTCTGTTCCCTGAAAACAAGAATTAAATCTCCCACGTGAAAGTACTTAGTTCTTCCTGCAACTGGGGGTAGAGAGATATTTTTATCACCAGAGACAGAAATTCCAGGGCTGGGAAATCTGTGTAAACTTACTTTCTTCACTAATTAGTACCCAAGACTTAGTTTGTCTTGTCAGTTCTTCACAAATCTATTATTTGTATAAAATGTATAATAAACAGGCAGCTTTGGTCATTTCTTAGGTCTCATATCTATAAGACCTAACACACACGCAAATTAAATTTGTTTTGTTTTCTCTCTCTTTTTTTTCCCTCCTCTTAATGTCTTGTACTAATTTAATTACTAGCCCAGTCAAAAGAACCAAGATGGGTATGGGAAAATTTTCCTGTCCAAGACTCTTTCAAAAAAAGAAGACTAAGTTAGTCTCAGATATCTTGCTCATATCTGAATACCTAAATAAAAAATTTGCCAATGGGTCTAACAAAGTGTCAAAAATATTGGTTTATTCTTAATACCCATTAAATATAAACAGTCTACTGTCTCAAAATACTAAAAGTATAAACATTTTACCATTTGAATATATGTTATGAGATTGGTAGCATATGAAGTGAAATTATAATTAACCCACAAAAATATTCAAGCAACTTTTAAAATTTTATTGCATTAGAAAATTGTGATAAAAGGCATTCAGACAGTTGAAAGAGTAAACCTGCACACTACAAAAATTATTAAACTATTGCTACTGTGAATATATTCTGCAAAACAGTTTTTCTTTAAAGCCATAAAATTTGGTTTAATTGATAAATGTGTACCATTAAGAATCAGAGCCAGCAGGAATGAATAAAGGGAATCAGCATTCAAGAAAGGAAATTCATAACAAGCTTTTCTGTCAAGGTATCCACAGAAATCAATAAATAACAAAAATTTATTCTCATTAAAATATATAAAACACAAAATGGACACCCCATGCATCAGCTCTATGGGCACTAAGAATGCACTATTATTTTGTTTTACTACATATATTATATACATTAAATAATACTTATAAATAATTATTTTAAAACATCTTTAATGATCAAACTACAGCCTATTTGGTAATTATAGTTTAAGAAATCTTCAAATAATTATTGGCCAAATATACACATGACTGCTCATATTGGTTTTACAAAGCTGAAGAGTAGAAACTTCATTGTACATTTCCAATTCTATAATTCTCGATGTTGTCCCAACTTACTCCTTCTAGTGAATAATTTCAAAATAATATTGAGTTCTTCCACCCCTGGATAACTTATCTCTACCCAGTGGATTATAGAAATAAATGTATTCTTGACTTAATGAAAGGTGAATGAATGAATTAATGGATCATAAATGAATGATTAAATCCTCTATAAGATTAAGGAAAAGAATAAAGGATAAGGGTAAACAAAATACCCTAAACAAAATACTTAAATCAACCATTAATTAATATATTAGGTAGGTTTCTGGGTGGAATTACTTGTCCTTAGAATAAACAAATATGGAGATCATGGGCAAAATACAAGTGAGATTTTTTCAGTATAATCTTGAACTGTTTCTAGATAGTGAAATTATATATCTTTAATATTTTAATTGTGGAAGTGTTTAATATGCTAGAGGTATTTCAGTGTGATTAAAAATTGTTATTGGGATCCATCACATTCTATTTACAGTACATTATTTAGACATTTTGCTAGTGCATATCCTAGCATAGTGGCAAAGCTTTGGCTTTAAAGTAAATAGACAAGTGTTCAAAATTCAAGCTGTTGACCTCAAATAACTTTATTATCAGTAAAATGTATTGTAATATCAGTACAACAATGTGAATATGGAAATTGCCACTGAGTGGAGCTTGTCAATTTTTTTCTACCTTTTTGATTCATATAGTTTATCACTCATTAATATATGCAACTTATTTAAACCATGAGTTTATTTGTAATCACATATATTAGTCCCTTACTAATTTAAAGAATAAAATGCTGTCCAAGCACTTAGCAAGTGAGAAAGAAGCTCGTTTAATTACACTGCTTAAAAAGACCTCCAAATTTAGGGTTTGTTTTGTTTTTAGCCATATGGTATAAGAGCACTACTTTGCCAAAAGTTAAGCAGGTTGGAAGAATGTCATTTTGCAATGGCTCAGTTATAATAATAATTTTAAAAAAACCTAAAATATTCACAGCTAATCCCGTTCTAGCATCACCCAGGGACAAACGAAGCTGTGGTGTTCCAAAAATGCCATAAATCTAAATTGTTTCATCTAACTTAATCTTCAATCTGCATATGTAGTTTGGATCAATTTCTTGACCTCCCTGTTTCATGTCATCTCCAACTTCTGTAAATCCATATTATCAATTCATAATTTTATTGGTCTATTTAAGTGAGTTTCTTCAGTTCTGCTTTTGTATGTCTTCATAGGAAGGAGAATAGTCTTAGAATCACGTTACTCCTGAGTTTATTAAACCAATGCCTGTTAATAAGGGGCAACTTTGCCATTACCACTCAGGATATTTACCAATGTCTGGAGACATATTTGTTTGTTACAACCTGGAGATGAGGGGGTGTTGTTACTGACTCCAAGAGGGAGGAGGCCAGGGATGCTGTAAAGATTCTACAATGCCGAGGGGAGGCCCCTACAACAAAGATTTGTCCAGCTCAAAATGTCCATGGTGCCTAAGTTGAGAAACCAGGCTTGAAAAATAAATACTGAGAGTCATCAAGTGCTGTTCTATGTGATAGTAATAGAGTGAACAAAACAAAGTTCTTACTCTCATGCAGCTTACATCCTAATGAGAATAATAGAAAACAAATGGAAAACAAGTAACTAATACTTTTTAAAACAGTCATAGAAATAAAGCACTATAAATAGACATAATGTGAATGATGGGAGAAGTAGGAGTGAAGATAGCTAGAATATTATTTTCAGGACAGTACAAAATTACCAAATAACATTTTTTCTTCACCCTTCCTTTATCACTGACCTTACTTTCCTTTATGCAATTACCTTGTCCTAAGTCACATTATTGTCCAGTCATGAATAAATTTGTGTTTTCAAGCACAATAAATGGCTACAGAGTTTATCATACCAAAAAAGTTATTAAAATTTATATAGATGATACATACCAAGTTTCATTTCAATACATCATTATAAATAAAGTATATCGAAGATTACTTAGATTGTTTCATTTTCATATTCAATTACAGAAAAAAAAAAAGCCAGTGATATGGGATAGCTTTTGTATAAAATAGCCAGTCAATAATGTGTTAAGCAGAAAGCAGTCTAAAGAAAAATAAAATAAAATAAAACAACACAGCAAACATAAATATTAGATAAATATTATTTACTAAACTCACACACTTGATAGCTTTCAGGATATCTTTGGGTGAATATTGATAATTGTAGACTTGATCTCATAAAAACTGAAAGATAATTTTCCTTAGTCTAAATGATTGCTTACAAAGATGAACACATCAAGCTCCTTTTTGGAAGGTTTTCTTTTATTTACAATTTTAAAAGTAAGAACCTCTCAAAAAGTATGTTACTCATGATAAACAGAGTAAAAGCTGAATAGCAATGTTATCTAAAAACCTAGGTCAAAAAAAAAGTTATGACAAGGGTGAGGTAAATATAAAAACACTCAGGGAAAAATAGTTGATTAAAATCCACATAATAGAGTTGGAGCTGGAAAATCTGTTATATAGTAACTCAACCTACATTATGATTTAGAAACAGGTGATTCATGAGATTAAAGTGCCCTTTATATAACATCAGGAAGCAGTCAACCTTAAATGTAATCAATGTAAAATAAGCCATAAATTTACAAAGTTATGAAAGTATATTGAAATAAAAGAATGAATGAGGCTGTACAGATGAATACCAATGGACAATGGTCACCAAGGAGCTTGTAGGAGGAGTTTTGGAGGGGAAGGATTTGTCAGTGTGTCTCCATCCCTGTAAATATGTATCTCTTGCCTTTCCATAGAGTAGGGTATCAATTCAGCCTGTAAGTGTTGGAGCAACTTTCCCATTAGAGTTTATTAAGAAAAGAGGAAATGAACTCTTGGTGCGCAAAGCTGATATGTACTGCCCTCCTTTTGATAGAGAGGCTCCCTAAACTTTGAAGTTTCATTTTGTGTTTTATCTAAAAATACCTACTTGCATTTTGAATTCCTCTGCATACTCTATAACCTAATTGTGTTTGTTTAAATACAAATATTTTGGAATGGTTTATTTATTCCTGATAGAAAATTAAATTTTGTTATAAAATTGGTACTCTAAAGCAAAGCACCATGTAGTCACACATAACAAGCAAAATAGAGACAGACTCAGAGAGAGCAGGCTGGGAGCTATGGGTAGGACTGGGGGGTGATGGAATCCAGCAAAAAGGGAAAAGGACTCATGGACTCGGACAACAGTGTGGTGATTACAGGAGGCAGGGTGGAAGTGGAAGACGGTATAAGGGTGATAAATGGTAATGGAAAAGTATAATAAAAATAAACTAACAAAAAAATAAAAGTACTCTAGTTTGGAAATCAAAGTTTTTAGGCTGCCAGCTAAAATAAAAATATATGGTCTCCTAAAGCTACATCTACCAAGTAGATTTTTCAATATTAATCAAGTTTTTCCATTGTCTCAATTCTTGGAATAGGATCCCCTGACTGCTGGACTCCAATGTTTTGTCAATATAGCAGACTGATTCCCAATATGAATTAGAAAATCGGTAATTTCATTTATAAACCAATCTTAGAATGCTGTTTATATGAGTTGATACTTGTCTCTACTAATTATCATATTAGTTTTTCACAGAGCTAAAGTAGGAGATGCTATATCCCACAGTTCTGACTAAAGAACACCACCTTGTGTAGTCCATCCCAAAGCTTGCACTTTTGTCTTGCTTAGCTTCTTCACTGTGTGGAAGAGGAAACCCAATAAAAGATGAGAGATGAGATATCGGTCCTTACTTCAAAACTTTAAATCCTAAACTACTTTGTCACTCCCTTATCCAAACAAAATTTTATGCATTCAATCCTAATACCTTCCCCTTAATATTGAGACAGAGGAAAAGTATAGTCCATGAGATATGAACAAAATATTAATCCTACACACGAAGACCCAAAGAATACACAAAATGATGTGTGATTGTAAGTTTACATCATAATTTGCAAGCCATGGCGATACATTAAGTGAAGATCTAGGAGTATGTCTCAGTTGTACCCATGGAGTCACTTGTTGATTCATGGCCTATCCCATGACCCCACCAGGCCCTTTGCCTGCCTCCTTTACATGTCTGTCAGCTAGCAATGGCCTGTGTGCACTCTGTCCCCCTTCTTCCTCTCCCTCCCTATCTTTCCATCACCTTAGAACCAATTAGTCTCTGTACCTTCTTTAGTTTCCTTGTTTCCTCTCATTTCATCCTGAAACTCTGGTTTTGTTTCATATTGTGCTTGGTCCTCAGAATAGGTGGTTGTCAATGTGGAATCTCTGATTCTATTATTAAAGAAAAAAATGGGACTGTGGATTCTGTTTGTAGAAAAAAGATTAAAGAAAACGAGGTCCTGCCTTTGTTACCCTTAACAAAGGCCTCTTTTTTATCATCTTAATCTTAACATGAAATAGAAAAAAAAGGGAAGTGGCATAGGAGTGAATGGGAATAAACATACAAATTTATACACAGGCAGACTTTTAAAAAGATATTCATTTTACTGATAACCTTAAAAACAAAAACCAGTAGAGAAAAAATAGCAATAGCACTAAAATTAACCTCTATGAATGCAGGAAAAAATACCAATAGGGAAGACTTGCCAGTCTTGTTGATGTGTTTTCTTAACTTCTCACGCCATCACTCTATAACAGATTAAGACACATAACGGACCACTATTTCAAGATGCAATACTTCTTATTTTTGTCTTTCTAAAATTAAATTAACTTACGTTTTATTGTATTTTTCTATTACCACTTATCCTTTTATACCCTCCTCCACTTCCAACTGCCTTTCCCCACTGCCCACCCCCTCTTGCAAACACCAAGGTTTGGGAAGGGAGTATGACATAGACTCTTTTCTAATAAAACATAATATTTGCCACATAGAAAAGAAATATAAAACATGTTGGACCTTGTTGAAGCTGTCAGAATTTAACTCTAATGTTCTATGTAAGAAGTTCACCATGTCCCAAGTATAAATAAGTTTTTCAGTACATTGTAAAGGCTTCTGTTTATTTTGCCAATTTAACTTCAGATTTATAATTACATAATCATTTATAATCTTTGATAATTATAATATCAAAACTATTTGGTAATAATTTATGCAAATTGATAGTGCAAAATATATTGCATAGCAGATGGTCAAATTGCTAATGAAGGCAAAAGATTATTTAAGGAGATGTCTGACTTCATAGCTAAAGAATGTTATGTTCTTACACTCAGAAAGTAGGCAATTACTTGATAATTCATAATTGGATCAACACATGGTATCAATAGTTTATACCAGCCCTGGCTGGTGTGGCTCTGTGGGTTGAGTGCTAGCCTGTGAACCGAAAAGTGGCCAGTTCAATTCCTAGTCAATGCATGTGCCTGGATTGCCAGCCAGGTCCCCAGTTGGCGGTGTGCGAGAGACAGCTGACTGATGTTTCTCTCTCTTTCTTTCTCCTTTCCCTTATCTCTAAAAATAAATAAATAAATATTTTAAAAAATAGTTTATCCCAGAAAGTCATATTTTCATGTGTGTTGATTATTTGTGGATATGTTTCTTAATTATTTACACCTAGGAGATGCTGGACTGATAATAGCATAAAATTTAATTAATTGCTTTATTTTCACATCAACTACTTTTTATTTTCTTGACATAAAATTTGCAAGATGATTTTGACATAATAAATACTTAACTTTCAAGGGAAAAAGTCTGAGGAAAAAAGACTACCCTGCTTATTCCATCACTGAGTAGATTGTAGGAAATGGTGCTTAGGAGAATGAAATTCAAAATCTGGCGTTTCTTCAGAACTGCGGAGCCAGGTCTTTAAAACAAAGCATTCTAGGACTATAGAATTTAAGAGCTAATTATCACTTAATTTAAAATTAATTCCAAGGATATGTAGCACAAGTATATTATGTATTAACAGTAGTTAAAAATTTAAATTTAAAAATAAAGTACCAGGCAAATTTTGACACTAAGGGGATTAGTTAATATTTTTATTATTCTACCCCTTACTGTCTCCATTAGTACATGATAGCATTTATTTCTCCTTTTTAAAAAGCCTCTTGCCTTGCCACCTTTTGCCATCTTTCTCTCTGTAGGTATCTGTATTTATATCTATATTTCCTTCTAAAGTATAATTATATGTTTCTTAAGAGATTTTGAAAAGAATTGCAGATAATTCTATGAAAGGATGCCTCTTTATGCACTAAGATGTTAACAGTTAAAGCAAAATAAGTATGCTATCTCATGGAAAATAAAAGTTCTTCTAACTCTTATCTAAAATTCATAAAACAAGATGATATCTAAGAACCAAAATATTATCTTTAAAGTTTTCTATAGTCATTTTAAAATAAGTTTATAATTTATACTATTTCTTATAGGAATTATTAAACATAGCATTAGGTTTCTAAAAAGTTAAAAATAGAATTATCTGTTGGTATTCTGTTAAATTCGACATTCTCAATAACTGAGCATTACCAAATATTCTTCATGGAGTTCTAAATTTCAAAAATTAGAACTAAGTAAAATCAATCATAAAAACTGCAATGAATACTTTTTTATTTAATTGTTACTGAGGCACCTCAGGGTGACAAAGTTGCACTGAACATTAATTAGCATTTTTATATACTAATGATTTCCGATTCTTCTATAATTTTGTTTTTTTTTTTAGGTTCCAGAAAAATTAGAGGTTACTATAACAGCAATTCAAAACTGGCATGTGAGGCATTTTATTTTTTAAATAATATTAAGTACAATTTTCCCAAAAGGGGAGAAAATTTCATTAAGAATGCTACAATAGAACAGGAGGAAAGGTTAAGGTTAATAGGAAGCAAGAATTTTTCCTATTTAACAAATGAAAGAAATGTCATCCTGATTCCAACTGTCATTTTTTATTGCACTCCTGTATATCATTTTTGGAAACTTCTAAAATGTCTTCCTTTTTAAAAATATTCTGGCTTATTTTCAGCATATTTTATTTTTATGTTATCTCACATGGCTTTCTGTTAAGAGACACTTCAGAATATTTTTCACAAAACATGTTCACTTTAGAGCCATAGGTTTATTTTATTTCTTACACTAATGTGGCATTATCTTTGCTCTCCTTAGAAGAACAAAAATATCTCAAAAGAGTAAGGCTTTCCAAGGTCATTGGCCTGTGTCTTTCCGACTCCACAACTAGGTATTCATTTTTCTTAGTTTGTTGTCAATGCTCCATGATATCCTTCACATCTGTCTGTGCCTTTGCTTTTATTAGCAGAAAATACAGCTATAGCTTTAGTGTCATGTGTACTATAAAGACAGGATTTTCAAGAGATTTGACAACTCTCATATTTCCCGAAGTATTCTCAATGTAACACAGAAACAGTTTATTACTGTTAAGTAGTGACTGTCTCTCCAGCTGAATAATGAAGTTCTCTAGGTCAATATTTTATACAATGATACATTTAAGGAAGCATTCCTCTTCAGCCTGGCACTGAAACAATGGCTGTCAGAACACAGATCTATGTATTATCAATCTCACGTGCCACCATAATCAATCTAATTCGTGGGGCAGGGAAACTGTAATATGTTATTGAGTTAAACCAGGAATTTTCTTCTACCAAAATGTTTATAAAGGAGCATAATAAAGTTATTTACAGAGATGAACTCCTACTCCACAGCATGGAATAAATTTAACCTTCTGCAAAGTGTACCCACAGTGGCAGGTGATTTACCTGTGTTACGGGGAAAGGCCTATCAGGTATGAAAGCTTAAGCCTGAGCTTCACAAAGCCACTTGGAGTAGTGAGACAGGAGAGAGAAAGGCAGATATGCCTTTAAAAGTCTGGCTGTTTCATCCAAGGACTACAACATAAAAAAAATAAAAAATAAATAAAAAAAACAGCATAAAGCATGTTTTATGGGATCATTAAAAATCAAAATCTTGCCCATCTTACGTTTGAATATTTCATGACAAGAGACCATTTCTAAGGGAGTAGTGTTTTCTTGCTGGTCAGAGAACAGTGAGTTTTAGCATGGAATAAATTCACAAACTTTTCTCAAGAAAAAAAATCTAGGCCATTTCAGTCTAAAGAAGCCAAAGCGTACATCTGCATTGATCCTCTTGGCAGCAAAAACAAGTCCCTTTGAAGCTTTAAGTTTGTACCAACACCTGTTAAGACTGCCCTTGATTCCATTTTATATCTGGCAGCATTGCAAGTGTATTCCAACTGAAGATGAATCCATAGAATAAAGAAAATGTACCTTGGCCAGAGATGCAAGTTTATTTTTTTTCTTTTTCATATACTCATGACTTTTCTCATGATTTTCTTCACATATACTCTTCTATTGCTTAGACGTTTGGAAAAACTCACTGGAATTAAGTCTTCCTTGTTTTATGGTTGGCCAGTAAATTCATTTTAATGGGAAAATCATTTTTTAGACTGACCTACATTGTCCATTGAAGATTTATGCATTATCAAGTGCATATATATACACACACACACACACGTATATACACATGCACACGTATATATTTGCTCTTAACAGAGCAAATAGTGGACTCATTTATTTCTCATAATTCTTTTTACTTCTCTCATGTGACAGACCACATTGTACCAAGATGGGTGTTAAATAAATATTCTATCCCACAGGTTTTTTTTTTTTTCAATGTGACATTAATATGTCTCTATCAAGAGATAAAATCCATAGTTTTCCTCTTGAACTTGGGTGCATCTCTATCATTGGTGGAAGTAGTTCTCTGTGACTTTCTCTGTTATATCGTAAAGGATGAAATGACTTCTCCTGTTTCTCTTTTCTCTGTCTCTCTGTTTAAACCCTGCCATAATGTTGTAAGAAAGACTAGGTCATGTGGAGATACCACATTAAAGTTTTTAAGGTATAGTTCTAGCTATGACTGCAGCCAATAGCCAGAATCAACCATCAGACATGTAAGTGATGTGCCTTCAGATTATTCCACACTCAACTTTCAATGTTTCCAGTGAAAGCCCAACATATTCTGAAAGAGACTAGCCATTGTTACTATGACCCCATACATGCTTCTTGCACTCAGAAACCATGAGAGATAATAAATACTTTGTTTTAAACCACTGACTTTTGAGTGGTGTATTATCTAGTAATAGATAACTACTATAGTTTATCATTCCTTTTAATCTCCTCTCAAAACCAGTCGGGTATTTATTAGAGTCTACAAAACTGCATTTGCAAACTTTTTAGCAAGTTCTATAAGCAATGTTTTTCTCTCAGTCATGGAACTTTATCCCCTGCCAAAACCCTTCTCAGGAGTGACAATATCAATGTCAAAGGAAATTGACTCTTTTTCCTCTATTTTCCCATTGCAATGTCTGCAGAAATCTTAATGAAGTAATTATGTGCTTCTAGATATATTGATTTGGGACCTGAAAAAATAAATGTGTGCCACAGATGGCTCCAGAACGATCTTGTCTATAAAAATGCCATGGGCCAAGTGACTTTGCCCAGAGCATGATGTGTAGCTCACCAGAGCAGCAGCCCGGAGGATTCAGTCAGTTCCTAAGGACAGCTTTCTGTCCCACCTGCTCTAGGCACTGGAAGCTTGAATGCAACTGCCACATATTGCACATGATCAGACACACATATCATTCAAATCAAAATCCGAATGGGGTTCTTTGATGCAGACTTTCTATGAGAACCAAATAACTGAACTGACTCTAGGAAATGAACGATATTGCTATAGAGTTAATTCTAAGATAATTGTATTCAAGAATTAAAAATGCCATAAAATTATGATTTTAATTCCTTTAGTCACAGAATTATTTCTTCAAAGAGAATCTTATAATGGCAAGCCCCACATAAAACACAAATAGCTCAGGTTTTAAGTGGCAATTGGGAATCCAAAGTCCCAGCTTCTCTGCCATACTCTGTTCCCCACTTCAGAAGTCTCACCACTGAATTGTTGCAGAAACCCCACTGACACACAGGGGAGCATAGCTGGTAAACCAGTGTTATAAATCTTTAGTTCCTATTTTATATGAAGCTAGTAAAAAAATTTTCCCTCAGTTTGTTGTAACTGGAGAATATTGTCTACAGGACCCAGATGGAATTTACCTTATGGTTTTCAGATTCTGCCCATTTTCTGTGTTTTTTTTTTTTTTTAAACATAGGCATAAACTTAAGAACTCACATGCTAAAACAAAGAAAGTTATCAATTGTTTCATAGAACTATTTCTTTCTGCAATTCCTCTAAGTACAAATTTAAAAAAATTAAAGTTATCTGTATAGCAAAGAATGCTTTGTTTTTTTTCTTCAGTAAGTTCTACAAAACTTGCCTGCTGATTATTAAATATTATATTTAATATAATATTTAATAATTATTAAATATTTGACCCATGTATTATTTTACTGCTCCCAATTCCATGTCCCAATAGTCATTTTCCCAAGTTATATCAATTTAATCTCCTCATATTACCTCCTCCTTCCTATTCCTACACACTGCTATAACCTAACTAACTACTTATTCTCTCAGACCCACTCTTTTACATCTCAACTGACCTCCCTGACCTTTTTACTTATTTTTAAATATTGATGCCAGAATAATTTATAAAATCATTATGACCCTGCTCTGTTCAGATATTTTCACTAGCCCCTCTCCTCACCCTTTTGTGTAAGTATCTTTGCTGGACTGGCCGGCAAGATTGTCCAGAGTCTGATATACAAGTGTAGTTTCTATTACAATTCTGCACACCCTACACACCAAACAAAAGCAATATCACCTACTTCACCTAAAATGATTTAAGCAGTTTAGAGGAGCTCATTGCCTAAATTAAAAATAACAGGATGAATAATGCCGGGTGAAAATAAACATATGAGTAGCAAAATAAAATCATTAATTTTATTAAATAAGAATGCATATTATGAAGTCCAATGAATTTTTCCTATGACTCTCAAAAATAAAAATAAAAAATGGAAATAGGATCAGTATTGATATTCATAATATCCCTAGAATCCAGGTATTAAAAATAGACCTGTGTTCAGGGGATTATATATACATATTTCCTGTTTTACTACCTTCCAGGAATATGGCAATTATTCCATGGTTACAACACAAGTAGTTTTAACAGCTGCGGCAAATGCTATTTATTTTATACCCAACAGTGTATTTATGTTATTTATTAATCACAGCAACTTGGGGATAAGCCCAACTTCTGTTATCTTTATTTAATAGATAAACGGACTTAGACTGAGAACATTTAGTTAGCCTGCCCGAAGGACCCAGAACTCTGTAGTGGTACTGAAACACCAAGCTAAGCAGTCTGGCTTCAGAGCCGAAATTCTTAACCATTATTTCAAACTGCATTAAAAGGCTCTCAGGAATACCCATTGAAATAGTGGACAAGTGAACCATACACTTAGTTTCTTCCAGCTGCCCCACAGAAAATGTGGTAAAGAACACTAATGGTGCAGGTCTCAGATATGTGTCCATATTACCTTCTCGTTTGCACTCATTCTTTTGTTACCTGTACTTGGCCTATTACTTTGATTCATGTGTCTATCTCTGAACATTTGTGTTAAATCTGCTAACTACCTTGATTCCACTGGTGCCTTGAGCTCTGATAAGAGATTCTCCTACAGGTATCCTTAGTCATTATCAACAATTCCGCCCCGACCCTACCTTACCTCTCTTTCTCCCTCTTTATCCAAAGCCTTTCAGCTATGGAAAGTATCTATGTTCCTTCCACTACATGAGCCCTCAAATATACATGCACCTGTGGAGATCTGGAAAGGTGGGAGGCGGGTTGTTTTCCCCCACCCTCAATACCCATCCCATGTTTTCTGTAAGAAAAATAAGAGTCCTCAAATAAGCATGAGTGTGCTCATCTTGAGTTTGGAGGTCATGCTAAAGACAAAGCCAAATTTTGGTCACCTTTCTATGTAGCAGGTAAAGAAGAAATCACTGATTTTCTGTAAACTTCTAAATCTATGACATTTCACAAACGCTCCATTTTTTCTTTTTATTGTCTTTCTATTACAGTTGACCCATTTTCCCCTCTTTTCTCTCCCCTGCTCCACTCACCAACCCCCTTTCCCACAGTCAATCCTTATTTAGTTGTGCGTGTCCATGGGTCATTTATACTTATTCCTTGGTTAGACCCTTCCCCTCTTGCCGTTTTCCCCCTCCCCCCTCCCTTCTGATCACTGTCAGTTTGTTCCTTGTTTACATGCCTCTGGTTTTATTTTGCTACTTTGTTTGTTTTGTTCATTAGTTTCCTGTATTAGATTTTATCATATGATATTTGTCTTTTGCCATCTGGCTTATTTCACTTATCATAATACTCTCTAGTTCTATCCATGCTGCAGCAAAAGGTAGGAGTTCGTTCTTTCTTTCTGCTGCATAGTATTCCATTGTGTAAATGTACCACAGTTTTTTGATCCACTCATCTACAGATGGGCACTTAGGCTGTCTCCTGCACTTGGCTATCGTAAATAGTACTGCTATGAACATAAGGGTGTATAGTTTCTTTTGAATTGGTGTTTCAGGATTCTTTGGGTATAGTCCTAGCAATGGAATCACTGGATCAAAAGGCAGTTCCAGTTTTAGTTTTTTGAGGAAATTCCATACTGTTTTCCATAGTGGCTGCACCAGTCTGCATTCCCTCCAACAGTGCACTAGGGTTCCCCTTTCTCCACATCCTCACCAGCACCTGTTTGTTGATTTGTTTATGATGGCCATTCTGACTGGTGTGAACAAATGTTCCATTTCTATGCTCTAAACCTAAAGTCCCCAAGGACATGGAGTATTGAATTTCTTATTGAGTTATTTCCACCCATTCTAGTTTCTAAATTTACACAAGTTTCAATTTGCTCAGGTTCTGACTTCCAACATGAATTGTAATTAAGCCCCATAGTAACTGTGATAGAGCCCTGATACTGCATGTGGACAGGCTTCATGTTTTAACGTTATTTTGTGGATTCTCTCTATGTAGATTTAATAATAAAGTACAATTAGGAGGCATGCAATATGTGGGTACTTAAATTAAGCCATCCAGAAAGGAAGCACTAAAAAGCATGTGTGTTTGTATTAAAGAGATAATACTGTATAGCATTATATGTAAGATGATTATCTTATTGAGAATTTGCTATGATGCTCAATTTAGTGTCAGAAGCTCAACAGTGAAGCTCTGGGGAAGGCTTAATCACAGAAAAAAAAAGCACTAAAATAACATCCTCTTTCCTATTTTTAGTTTTATAAGTGTGTTTCCACAAAACAATGTAATAATTGCTTCTGAGGAGGGGTTATTTTCATTTGGAAAAAGCTATGTTAATATGAGAATTGTACTTAATGAAAATGTAATGAAAATGAGGTAATAAAAATACACTGAGAGAAAAATGAATACTAAATATAATTAACTATGACTGATAACCCCTAAATTTCTCTGAACCAATGTTATTTCATATAAAAATATATGAAATAAAATATGTAAAATATGTAGAACTACATAAAGTAATTATATTTTAATACAGAGACCTCATTGGGAACATAATATTGTGGTATTAATAGGCACTATTAAATGTCATATCAAAAAGCTTCATGTATATCGGTCAAGATATGCGAGTGTGTGCTGTAGTTAAAACAACCCCCAAAATCTCAGTGGCATATCATAATGAGTTTATTTCTCAGTCACATAAGTTCCACCCCAAATTCAGGCAGATCTATCCAGGGCTACATCTAGCATTTCAGGCTGCTTTAGTCTTATGGCATTTCCCCTGTCAACAGATTACTTTTCACGATTACCTCAGCCAAACAAGGTAATCCATGGAGAATAGCACATATCAAATCACATCACCTCAAATTTTATTGACTACAGCAAAAACATGACCACAGATAACCCAAGGGAGGCAGAGAAGTACAGTTCTTTTTTGTATCTAGAAAAATAATTAGTGAATAGCCATAATACTGACCAGACAAGTAAACTGGATTTTCATAACTGATGACCAATGTACTATATTAGCAAAGTCAAATTGTAATGAGGTCACTTTGTGAATGTAGGATGAAAGCAAGGGTGGTTATATAATTTTCCTCTTTTGTGCCATCAAGTAATTATGTCTATGCTAGTATACACAAAACATACCAAATACTGATATAAATAATATCTGAGTTTATAAGCAACTTAAAGTGTTAAGTGAATAAGGTTTGCCAGTCAAAATATATCACCTGAGCACCCATAAGGATATTACTGATGTTTAACATGCTTGGGCCTAGAACTAAGGCAAAAACAAACAAACAAACAAAACTATTATCATATATATTTAAAAAGTCTACATGTATCAAAAATGGGTGACCGAAGAAATAAAAAAAAAAAAAAATCAAACTGCTGAACTCCTTTATTTCAACAAAATTTTATAAATATCAATGGAACCCCACCCTCAAAAAACTCTTTAAATAAAGTTAAAAAGGTTGAATTGCATAACAGGTAGAGTTGCATAATATTAAGGTTACTGAAATGAGTCTGCCCGGCTAACTACCCCAGAGTTTGCAGGGTAAACTTGTGCCTTCTATATCTGTCCTGATTCAGCTATCTGGAAGTTGCACATTTTAACTTAAATACACATGAATGAGAATCAGATCCTGTGGTTCTGTGATTTCTAGCACTGTGGACATCATTTTAATAAATCTTATGGCTAGAAGATGAACATGTTTTTAATATTATTTTTCAGTTATTGTTTGACATTTAATATTAATTTTAGTTTCAAAGTAAAACATCATATGATTTTGCATATATGTAAAATCTAAAAAACGAAATAAATGAACAAACAAAACAGAAACAGGCTCATAGGTACAGAGAAGTACATGGACACTTTCTAAGGCCAGGGAGTTTGGGTCAAGAGAATACAGGTGCGATTTTTGTCCTCATTCAACTGTCTGCTGTTTTCCCAGTGGGTCTCACCTTCCATATACTCTCGTCCCACATCTAACAGTTACAAAATTTAGCCTGCACTGATTTGGAAACAGAGCTGGGTGGATAACGAAAGCCGGGAGAAAATCACATATCTACCTAAATTTCTAATATTGCAGGGTTGGCTATATCTATTTTTTAATGTAAGCAACTCTAAAAGTTATAAGGTAAACGAATAAACATCTCTCTCTTATCTTCACCCTGATTCCATTCCCCAGATGAAACACTCCATTCTAGAAATTCAGATATGGGGCATAGAGGGTTTTAATGAGCCATTCAAAATTATAATAGCTTTGAACAAATAGATTAGGAGAATATAGAAACTGTCATACACGCACACACATATATATGCATATATACAATACAGCACAAAAGAAGGTGAATATTTTGCTATAATTTTTGCAACTATAAAATAGGAAAACTAGTATATAAGCATAAAATAAAAGTTTAGAAATGTGTTATTAAAGTTAATGATAATTACTGTTAATTCAGGATGAAAATACCTCAACAAAAATACATTTGGGGACCTGGATTTCCACTTTATAACCTAAAGTAAACAAACAATTGCCAAATATTTATTTTTCTTTGAGTTTTCATATTTTCTAACCTGATGAAACTTTTACCACTACAGTTCTCACTAGAATGCTAACTTATTCTATGGGACTTAATCGTTAATAATTTTTAATACTCAAAGTTGGACATGACCCACTGGAGTTTCCAATGAATTAGTTCCAATATCTCAACCAGTGATTCTATAATTAGCTTTAAACAACTACTGCAGTTTTAGAAACCACAGGTGAATTAATTTATTTATATAATTTGTCCTGGCTTAAGTTGAAAAGGTCCAATTTAATAACCTAATATTAAAACTTGATTCCTCTTTTCTTGTCCAGTCTGCATTATTAAGTCTATATTGTAAAAGATTAATCTCCCAACACAAATACAGTCATGCCATTCTACCACTAAAATCATTTCATTGGCTACCCTTCACAGAGAGAATGAGAACCATTTTCCCCATTGTTATCTATAAGGTGCCCTTTGCCTCTTCACCAATTTCATCTAGTGCCTCTCTCCCATCTTTTGACTAGACTCTAGTTCCACTGATAAGTTTTCAGAGAAAATATAAGGGAAACACCAACGTACTATACTGCATTGAAGAGATATTTTCTAAATAGTACTCCAGTGACTAGATATAACTCTTGTCACTTCAAAAGCTACAGCTCTTATTCTTCACTGTTTACTACTTGAAGAATCAGCATTACAACATCATATATTTTAGTCATTTTTATGGTATTTCTAGAAACATCTGCCATAATGTTTAAATGGAAAAAGATTCAATTTCTGCTTTACAGCTTATACTGTAAGTGTATATATATGCATCCATTTAATATTAAGATGGAATTAAAAATTCCCACATCTGAGATTGCATGCTTTTAAAATGTAGCGTTCATAGATATAAAGCTCCATAGTTAAAATTAATTTGAGCTGTATGAAACTAGAAGTTTATAACATAATTTTGTAATTATTTGTATATTACCCTTAATTATCTGAACCAATTTACCTGCTAAACCTATATCCTTTTAATAATGTTCTTTATACTGGAGAAAGCTATAACCCAGAAAGATTCTTAGCTATTACCCTACCTTCTCCTCAGGGCCTCAAGAGATTTAATGTGTCAGTCTAGCTCTTCTAAATGCCCTAGCTACAACTCTTTTTATATGTTCTCATATAATCTTCTCATGTCAAGGGTCTTCATTCATTTGGAGCATACTTTTGGGCTCAGGCAGAGACTACACACTCAGCATATTTCTGTATTGTATCTTTGAGACCTATTACTGGGAGAGGTTTGAATAACTGACATAAAACAGCCATTAAATGACACACAAAGAATTTGATTAACTGGTTTGGTATCCTCTCAAGAAAATTTTAAAAAATCAGAATTTAAACTCTAATTGTAAGTAACTGAATTAGAGAAATATATTTTCTTCTTTTTAATGCTTATGCTCTTCTATATGTTTGATTTTAAGAGGTCCTGATAAAATCCGAGTTGTAACATTTTCTAACATGATTCAAATCTATTTGTTTATGACATAATTGTATATAAAAAATCTGAAGGAATTCTTAAAAAGCAGAAGAGCAAACCACTGACTGAGAGAAAAATATTTCACATTACACATATCAGACAAAATGAGGTATACCTAGACCTGTACTGCACCTTTTTCTGCTACTAATGTGGAAATTTAAGTTAAAACTAATTTAAATTTAAAACTCAGTTCTTTTGTCATATTACCCTCAAGTACTCAATGGTCATACATGGCTAATGGCTGTCTTGTTGTACAGCATATAAAATTCTATTGGACAGAGTTGGTTTAATATAATATAAAGAACTGCTGAAAACAATAAAAATGCTAAATCCACAAACTGAGAACAGCCCAAATGTATAATCAATAGGTAATAGGTGAATGGATAAACACATTATGGTAATTTTATATGATAAAACACTATTCATTAATATAAGGAAGAGATTTTTCATAAACATAACACATGAAAGAATTGCAAAGACTTATGTTGAGCTGAAGAAGCAAGATATATCACGAGAATCTATTGAGTTTAAATTAACCTATGGATTCTGAAATTATTATAGATGCTATGTCTAAAACAACAATTTTCAAGTGGTGTGCCACAAGAATTTTTAAAACATGCAATATCTGACAATTTAGTCAGGATCACTGAATTTTTTCCTTAGATTGTCAAATTAAAAAATGATGAGAGCCAACACAATAACCATCCAATGAGAATCAAATTATTCAATTTTTTTGTCAGATCAGCAAACATATACTTTTTAGTGTGCTACAGAATTTTAGTAATTTGTTTATGTGTGTCATGAGATGAAAAAGGTTGAAAACCGCTGCTCTAAAAGAGTACAGAGGGACTGACTGAAACAAGGTATGAAGGAACTTTCTAAGACTTCAACAGCCACTGCACATGCACATATGTAGCTAATACACAATACATAAGAGAAGGTGATCATCTTCAGTAAACATCGAAAAATTGCAAATTAAAATTTAAGTAATAACACTATGCACTCACCCAAATGTGTAAAATTTAAAAATTCAGTTACTAATTTTGATGAAGAGTTAAGAGTAACTGGAATATGCATACATTGCTTGTGGGATTGTAAGTTGATACAGCCATTTTGGAAAACAGTTTAGCAGTATCTAATAAAGTTGAATATGTGCATAAATTATGAGCTGGCAGTTCCATCCCCAGATATTTATCCCAGAGAAATTCACATGTCTTTTTGCCAGGAGGCATACAGAAGAATGTTCATAGTAGCACTATTAAAAAAAAAAAAAAAACTTGTATTTATTGATTTTCATAGAAGAGAGAGAAAGGGAGAGAGAGAGAGAGACACCAACCTGCTACTCCACCCATTCACACACCCATTGCTGGATTCCTGCAGGTGCCCTGACCCGGGATCCAGCCCACAACCCTGGCACATCAGAGCAATTCTCCAACTCACTGAACTACTCAGCCAAGATCATAGCAGTACTATTTATAACACAGTTGTCTTCAGTATTCATGTGGGATTGATGTTCAAGTCCCTTATACAAAATTTCATTACATTTGCATATAACCTATACACATCCTCCCATATAATTTAAATTTCCCTAGAATATTTATAATACTTAATACAATGTAAATGTTATGTACATATTCAGTACTGATGTAGGCCTAACTACGTAGTACACCCTAGCAACAACCTAAATTTTTTTTTCAAATATTTTTTATTGCAGTTGGCTGAATACAAGCATGTGGAACATGTAGATACAGAAGACTGACTATAACCCTAAGCTGGAAACAACCTAAATGTTCCATAAAAATATAGGGAGTAGGTAAATAACATCAATACAATGAATTTCTATACAGCACTAAAACACATCTCAACTATATGCATAAACATGATTGAAACACACAAATATAATGTCAAGTAAAAGAAAACAGGAAGAAAAACATGATCTAAGAGGCCATTTATATAAAGCTTAAGAATAAATAAAACTTTTCTGTGGTGTTAGGATAATTACCTTTTTGTGGGCAGTAAGAACCAAGAGTGGAATGAGGGAGCTTCTGAGGTACTGAGAAAGTTAATTTAAGATTTAAATGCTGCTTAACTTGTTGGGTTTGCTTTAAAAAATCTCATCACTTCTGTACAATTATGATACATGTGATTTTCTCTACTTGTTTTATACATTTTTTAATGTTTGTTAAATTAATTGGGGTGACAATGGTTACTAAGATTATATAGATTTCAAGTATAGATTTTGAAACATGATCTATATCATAAAGGGCATTGTGTGTCCTTTATACTTAACTACTTTGCTCTATACTTAAAATGTTCATATTAAAAATTTTTAAAAACTTATGTTCATCAAAAGATACATTAAGAAAGTGAAAAGACAGAATGGAAGAATATATTTATAGTGCATAATATTTATTGAAAGTTTTTCTATGAGTTACAAAATGGCCCTTTTAACATCTATCATCTTAGATAACCTTCATAACAATCACATGATTGGCCCCATTTTACTGAAGAGGCACCTGAGGCTTAGAGGGTTTAAGTGACTTTCTTCAGGGCACAAAGACAGGCTGACTCCAAACCTATGTTTTTATGTTCTTAATCAAACTGTAAACTGCTATAAGGATTTGGCAACTCATTCCTAAACTATAATTACGTACTATTTTTTTCAAAGTTGCATAATATATATAAAAAGTAAGAGAGATTTTTAAATGTATATACTGACAGGAAACATACTTCTTGTAGTGCAAAGCCAATATGGCGTAAAAGAGAACAAAAGTTTTGGTATCATGTGGAATCCTGAACCTATTACACTGGGGAGCACAATTTTTGATGAGTGAGATCTGACACTTGTTTTTGACTAACTTTTGGCATCTGAAGCCAAAAATGTCCCCAGTTTTTCTCTATCACGTTGACTTTTTAAGGTACAGCATACCGTCCCTTTGTCCCAAAAAACAGACAAAATGAACACACAAAGGAAAGAAAAAATTGCCTGAATATACTGTTTCTTTAGAGTTATTTTATTCATAGAAAGGTTATATATTGTTACTGTAAGTCAAATTGTGTACAAGTAGTAAAGTTCTGCTACCAAACATACATATTAAGGTATTTTATTTTTTCCAATGACAGGCTAGGAAATGCCAAAATGAGATACTTGAAACAGTCTCCTTCATTGGCAAAGTTTTAACAAATTGCTTCATGAGACCAAGTTTCATATGCAGAGGTGGGAATATAATATTCTTTCTGTCAACAAGTGGCTCATGTAGAATATTAGGATCACCAGGGTTCAGGTCAGATCTCAGAGGCCAATTCAACTCTACCCAATGCTTCTCATGAGCTCTGCTGTCCCACATACACAGAAAACAGGGATACTTGGTGTATCTGTGTTGCTGACCAAGAAGGAAGCACACCATTTGAAGGTCAACACAGATGATCCAATTGTGCTTTTGATATTCCAACAGACCAATGATTCTCTTTATGTCCTCATATTCTTCACAAAAACAAACTGAATGGCCAATTGGGACATCATCAAATAAATTGCCATTGTGGAAGAGGGCACACTTCAAGCTCCACTTTGAGTTATTGATGAACAGTCGACATTCAGTTGCATTCTAGATTGAAATTCCCAATTCCTCCATTAAACCATGTATGGTATGGCAATACACAAAGCCACCACCATTTTGAAAGCACTACAGAAATGTACTTTCTCTTGATCAAAAATAGGATGCCTTCACTCCTTTTTCAAGCAAGTTTTTTTCATGCAGTCTTGATGATAGGAGTTTTGAAGCCTTTTTGTATAGTCCCAAATCTCATGCCAAATCATTCAACTCATGCTGATCAAATCCCTTATGAACTAAGTCATCTTCAATTTCAAAATCTTCATTGTTGCTGCCACTTAGTTCTTCACCATACTCCAGTTTTTCATAAGAGGGTAGTTCAATGAAAACTAACACTTGAATTTCACCTGAATGAGGCACTGGGCATATAGCTAACGGTAGACTAGAATACTCTATTTTACATTTATTTTTCTTGTTATATCCTGACGTTTTGACTATACAAAAGTAAGAGTCACTTGAATGACCTCTGGGCTCTCACCAAACCACATGCATACCAAATGGCAATTTATCACAAGTTTCCTTCATCCGCATCCATAAACCCTCAACACACTGCTTACACACCTTGTGAGGGGTCCAAGACTTATCTTCATCACCAAGTTTTACTTTAAAATATGCAAAATAGGCTTGCCTGACAAATGTGTTGATGTTTGTCCTTTGACTGGGAATGGTGAAACTGCCACAGATATGACAAAATGAATCAGGGTTGTTTAGGCACTTACAGTGAGAAATAGCAGAGGCAGACACGCTCTGAAAGAAAGGAAATAAGTATGTATGTAAATAAAAAAGTAAATTCTGTTAGCTCCTTGTATACAGACAAAAACTCAGAACTTTATAATACGATTCACTATATAGAGCAACACACAACCTCTCACCACACTGCATCATGTATAAGTGAATAGCGTAGACAAGTATGAACCTGTTGCTGGTCTCCAAGTTTGTCTTCCACCCCTCCCGAGGGAGGTCTGCTCTCAGTCAATAGGAGAGCACTAGTGCTTCCCTCAATGCAGGCTCGATCCAGCCTAGAGTGGTCGCATTAAGATAAGCTGTACAGAAAAAACTTGATGTGATAGAAGAAAACTAATGGAGTATTGAAATCAGCATGCCTATTTAAGTCTAAAACAGCTGAAAAATCAAACTCAACAGGAATTATATTAAAAATTGTTCCCCTGTGTTATTTATTGTGTGGTCGTGAAGAGTAACTTCTCTGAATCTTGGTCTCCTCCTTGGTAGACTGCGAGTACTTTCGTATACATATAGAATGGTGCCTGGCACTGTGGTATGAATGAATGCCCTTTAATATGACAAAAAGTAGTAACTGCTTACAATAATTATTTTTCTAAATACGTTAACAAGTCTGAAATTTTCTTATTATATGCAATCCAGTCTACTGCACAATTTACGTTGAAGCTGAGTAATTGTTTTTGTGCTCCAATATGTTCTAAAATATTATAGGTCCAGGAAGCACAGAGAGTTCCAAAACAACTTGACCCAGGGAGAACCACTCCAAGACACATTATAATCAAAATGTCAAAAGTTAAAGATAAAGAGAGGATCTTAAAAGCAGCAAAGAGAAGAAAAGAATCATGTACAAAGGGGTCCCAGTTAGACTATCAGCTGACTTCTCAAGGGAGACCCTGCAGGCAAGAAGGGACTGGCAAGAAATATTCAAAGTAATGAAAATCCAAAACCTACAACCACGAATACTTTATCCAGTGAAGCTGTCATTCAGAATAGAAGGGCAGAGAAAGTGTTTCCAGGACAAAATAAAACTGAAAGAGTTCATTAGATCCAAAACACTGTTAAATGAGATGTTAAAAGGACTGGTTTATAAAAAGGAGGAATCAAAACTATGAACACTAAAATGAAAAATGCATCACAAGAAACAACAACAGAAGCTAGGGAATTGAAGCAAAGGCAAACTAAATAGGCAATGAGAGTGGAAAAAGAACTATAGGTATGGGGAGCATATTGGGGGGAGGTCAGCAGGGAAGGGGAAGGGGGAGAGGGAGGGAGATGGTATAGGAATTAAGAAACATCGTAGGAGGGAATGGAATAGACAGAGAGAGGTTGAGAAGAACTATATGCACAACCAATGGACATGGACTAAAAGGGGGGGACAAATGGAGCGAGGGGGGCCACCAGGTGGAGAGGAGCAGAGGGAAGGGAAATTGGAACAAATGTAACACTGTAATCAATAAAACACATTTAAAAAAATATGTTCTAAAATATACAGAAAATGTCTATTGTGTAATCATAAATAAAATTCATTATGTTTAAGAAAAACTGTTAGAAATATAAACAAAATGTCCTTTTGAAATGATTATATAATGTATATATAGCTTGTATATAAATTGTTTTAATTAACAATTATATTTTAACTTCAAAATAAAAATTTAAATCAGTAAATAAAAGCTTAATACCAATTTGTTACTCTTCTAACTTCACAGAAGGCAAATTGAAGTGTCAGTCCATTTTCATAATATTTGAGTTTTTAAAAATTATGTATATATTTTATTTAGTCTTCAATATGCCATTTTTTGTAAAGTAATTTAGGTCATCACTTCCATTTCTGTAATCTGACTTCAGTATACAAAATTTGGATGTTATTCATTTTCAAATGAATTAAAACACATATTTGGAAAGAACACTGCAGCTTCCTGCCAAGATGGAGGCATAGACAGACATGCTGCATCTCCCTTCACAACTAAGAAGGAATACAACTAGCTCAAAACTAGAAACAACCAGAAGTTCCAGAAAATCAAACTGCATGGAAGTCCAACAAGCAAAGATATAAAGAAGAAATAGTCATCCAACAGGTAGGAGGGGTGGAGCCCGGGCGGAGAGGATGTGGTGTGGTGGTGGCAGCAGTGGCGGCGGCAGCAGGCCAGCGGAAAGCACAGTTAACACATTGTAAAAAGTCTGGAGAGCAATCCCAGCTCCTCACCAGACTGAGCAGCTCACGGTTCCAGCACCAGGGAAAATTAAGCCTCATAGCTTCTGACTATGCAAACCAGTGGGGGTTGGAGTGGAGGCAGAAACTGTTGGTCTCAGTAGAGTACACTTGTTTAAAGGGCCTCCACAGTCCTAGAATGTCTGAAGACCGATCCACTGTGGGAACAATGGTCAGGGCAACAGCTAGAGAGGTGCCAGTCCCATATGAAAATGGGAGAAGTGCCTGGAAAAGGGGCAAGTGCTGGTCAAGCGGCATTGTTCCTTCTCAGACCTCTCCCACGCATACAGTGCCACAATATGGTGAAACAAATCACCATCTACTGATGAGAAAACTAAGGCTCCACCCTTACAGCATAACAGGAGCGACAGCTCTACCTAAAACACAGAGGCAAAAAACACAGGAGCCTGTCAAGATGAGTCAGAGAAGTATGGCCCAAAAGGGGGAACAGATCAAGGTTCCAGTGGAAGAACTAAGTGATGAGGAGATAGCCAATCTAACAGATGTAGAGCTCAAAACCCTCACAGGCTTGACAGATATACTTATATGGCAAGTGCATAAAAGAAGAACTGAAGACTCTGCTAAATAAAACAAAGGACAATCGACACAAAATCAATATCAATGGTGAAGGGAAGGAAACCGGGGTTCAGATCAGTGATTTGGTACACAACGAGGAAAGCAACAGTCAACCAGTACAGAATGAGAAAACAAGAATTTTAAAAAAATGAGGAGAGGCTTAGGAACTCTGGGACAACTTTAAACATGCCAATATGTGAACCACATGGGTGACAGAAGGAGAAAAGGAAGAACAAGAAATTGAAAACTTATGTGAAAAAATAATGAGGGAAAACTCCCCAAATTTGGTGAAGGAAATAGACATACAAGTTAAGGAAGCATGGAGAGCCCCGAGCGAGTTGGACCCCGAGGGGGATCACACCATGACACATCATGATTAAAGTGCCAAAGGTGAAAGATAAAGGGAGAATCGTGAAAGCAGCGAGAGAGAAGCGGAGAGTTGCCTACAAAGGGGTCTCTAGAAGACTCTCAGCTGATTTCTCAAAAGACACTTTGAAAGCAAGAAGGGCCTGGCAAGAAGTTTTCAATGTGATGAAAAGCAAGAACTTACAACCAGGATTACTCTATCCAGCAAAGCTATCATTTAGAATGGAAAGGCAGATAAAGTGCTTCCCAGACAAGGTAAAGCTAAAAGAGTTCATCATCTCCAAGCCATTATTATATGAAATGTCAGAGGGACTTAATTAAGAAAAAGAAGATCAAAACTATGAACACTAAAATGACAACAAACTCACAACTATCAACAACTGAATCTAAAACATAAAAACAAAACCCAGCTAAGCAAACCAAAATAGGAACAGAATCATAGGTATGGGGATCATCTGCAGGGTTGTTAGCTGAGAGGGGGAAGAGGGAGCAATGGGGAAATGGTGCAGGGATTAAGAAGCATAATCGGTTGGTACAAAATAGACAGGGGGAAGTTAAGAATAATATAGGAAAAGGTGAAGCCAAGGAAATTATATGCAAGACCCATGGACATGAACTAAGGGGGGTAAGATTGCTGGAGGGAAGGGAGTACTAGGCAGAGGGGAGCAAAGGGGAAAAAAATTGGAACCACTATAACAACATAATCAATAAAATATATATTTTTAAAAACTCATATTTGTTTATTTTTAAGTTCATTTGCAGAAAATTATTCAAACTGTTTATTCAGATGAGTTATAATGCCAATAAAAAAAGACAAGTCTTTGATTCAGTCTTTTCTTTCAGGTGTACTAACAAGTTGGTGCCTTTCATCAGTAAAAAGTGTCTCCTGAGGTCCTATGTTATCATTGTCATCTGATCCCTCTGTAGTACACCAGCCCACTACATTGACCAAGTAAAGCTTTGAACTTACTGTAACTTAAATCATAGAGTATTTAATTTGTAGTGATTATGACCATGTTATTGATATGTTTCACTTTTAATATTTTAAATACCCCTAAAAAAAGCATCCCTGGTGAATAATGCAATAAAGAAAACTGTGTTCAAAATAGTGTTAACCTTGAATTTAATTTTTATAACCAGACCAGCTTCAACAGCAACTAAAGAAAAGGAACCATATTTTGTAGTCATGCTTAATAAGTTTGACTGGTTTAAATAACTTTTCAAGATATTTCTTAACATTAAAAAATATGTTTAAAATATTGTACTCAGAGTCACTAGATTAAAAATGTGTTCTACCACATTGTTATGGCTTGAATCATGTACACCCCCCCCCCATATTCATATGTTGAAGTCCTAACCAACAATACCTCAGAGTATGTCCTTCTTTGGAAATGGGTTATTGCAGATGTAATTAGTTAAGATGAGGCCATACTGGAGAAGGGTTGGCCCTTAATCCAATATAGCTTGTATCCTTATAGGAAATTTGGACACATAGGCACATGTACAGAGAACCCCATGCAAAGATTAGATATATGCTGCCACAGCCAAGGAATTATCAAAAGTAGGAGAAAGATATGGAACAAATTCTTCCCTAGTACCTTCAGAGGAAGCAGGGCCCTACTAACATGTTGATTTCAGAATTTTGGCCTCCAGACCTATCACACAGTACATTTCTGTTGTTCAGGCCACTCAGTTTGAGACACTATATTATAACAGCCCTAGAAAACTAACAGACACATCATATTCTTATTAAGATCATTAGGTAACAGGGATTAACTGAAACAAAAGCTAACCCAAATCATTTCTCTTTTTCACTTTTCCTCTAAATTTAGCTATATATGCAAGACTAAGTGCAGCAATATTACTAATTAGACTTTTTTGGGGAATGCTTCTTTCTGTTTGAGACATATAATTTCTACACTGCAAGGTAAGCAATATTTTTATGAAGTTCTCAGTACAAGGGAAGAAAGTAAAAATTAAAAGGCACTTGACATAAGTAGAAGCAAAGACATATTCTGTTAGCACTCTCATAAATGGTGTCCAGAAAGAGGATTTCCGAGAGCAGATGTGAACCTACCTCTAAAAAAATGGGATGTCTAAGAATGACAATGCCAAACAAATCTTCTCTGTCAGTCTACCAAATCAAGCCTAGTTCTAATATGGCTGACACTGTCTAGAAGGAGAGTAAATATGTGTAAGCATTTCCACACTGCATTTAAAACATTAGAATCTTAAGGTATAATAATAGATAGTACCAGATAATCTTACCAAGGCCAATCTACACTGCATGACCAAGAGTACTAATGATTGCACCAATCACATTATAATGATGAAGCTAAAATTGAAGGTTTACTGTGTGCCAGACACTGTCTTAAGAATTTTAAGACTTGATATTCACAGTCTTATTTACTGATGGGCAAATTAAATTTCAACCCAGTTAGACCACTTGTTTAGGGTCCCCAGTAAGTAGCAAAACACAGATGCAATCACAGGTCTGTCTGGCTTTGGATCCTGTGCCCTCAGGCTTCACTTCACTCCTCCCAGAACAATGCTGCAAAATGAATGACCTCTTGACCTCACCGACCAATATATTGTTTCATCTTTCCACAACTAGTATATATGAGGGGAACAAGTAATGGTAGAAATTTTAGTGTTATGGATACGAGTTTTATCAATGAGATAAAGAATCAAGTGAGACAAGACATTGGCAAATCTTTTGTTATGTATTCATGTTGCAAAATAGTAAAAGCCACGGACGACCCCTCCTGAGTTGTAGTTCCTTTCTGTAACTGAAGCACTTTAGTCTTCATGGATGTCAGTCTTCACAAGCATTAATTCAGCTTAAAAGAAGAGCATGGCAGCTTCATCCGTCTCCTGAGACATTGTTTCATGACTTGCTACAGAAGCACTTTGCATTTAAAATGAACAGAAACATTATTCTTTGAATATAAGAGTTAAAAGCTTTAAACTCTAGGCTATGGTAACCAACTTGAGGCAATGAACATAAAACTATAGTAATACCATACGCAATATTGACGGATTATCCTGTGAATCAAAATATTTTGCTAACAAATGTATTACATAAAATCCCATTCTGAAACTCTGTTAATAAATACCTATCAAAGGACAGGAAAGAAACAAATTCATGTGATTAGGCTATGTTTCCAACTTCATAATTCATTTTATGTCATCACTTGTGGCAGCTATAACTTCATACACTTTTAAAAAATAGTTTGATATTCATTGGTCTTCTATCTAAACAGCACCACTGGAAAAAAAGTTAAGATTAAACTGCACCTTCTCATCTAATCATTTATAACTAATACATCTTTGGAGAAAATAGTTAAAATTCTAAATGAGAAAATCACTGCTTAATCTATTGTACTCTGGAGTAGAAACTAGAGGAATAAAAGGTCAAGAGCTATTTCCATAGATTCATGACAGAACTTGGTTTTTCTTTATTGAATTTACTGGGGTGACATAGGTTAATAAAATTACATAGATTCCAGGCGTGCAATTCTATAATACAACACCTGTATATTGTGTATAACCACACCAAATCAAGTTTCCTCCAATCATCAATTACCTCCTCTTTGCTATTTTCTACCTCCCCCTACCACACTTCCCTCTGGTAATCACCATACTGTTATCTTGTCTATGAGATTTTTTGTTTTTTGGTTCTTTGCTCAACCCTTTCACCTTTTTCATCCAGCCCCCTAACCCCCTTTCCCTCTGACATCTGTCAGTGTTCTTAGTATCTGCGAGTCTGTTTCTATTGATGTTTGTTGTTTATTTTAAACTCACCAATGTTATACTTTGAGTTAAGAAAATATCCTAAAAATGTAACAAGTGATATTAATGATATGTAACTTTGACCTTATGCTATATTTGGAATTCCAAGAGTGTTTGATAAATATGATTTAACATAAATGGTGTTTTCTCACAAGGAGATTCAAATAATATGTACCTGTTCAAAAAAAATCATCAGTAGCAGATATACTTGTACATATAATTTAAAAATGAAGATGAGCTAGGTCTATTTAGGGAATTCAGAATCCATTTGGATATTTGTCATATGTATATAATAGAAAAATAGAAAAAAATAAGCAAAAACATATCAATATTCAGGTGGAGAACAGCAAATGGTTGAGAAGGGAGATAATTAGATATCAAGTCTAAAATTTGAAAATTACTCCATAACCAAAGAAACTAGAAGAGGTCAATTCAGAAAGAGGGTGATAATACAAGCAAAAGTATTAAAAAAAAACCACACATCTAACATTTCTCAAAATTTATTATGTATTAGGAAATAAGTTATGGTTATATTACTTCACCTAGTTATGAAAATCATCAATTAGACATTATTGTCATTTTATACTTGAGTAAAATTAGCTTCAAAGAAAGTTACTTACTTAAGCCATATAAGTAGCATGAAATAACTAATAAGCAATATAATGAACTCATAGAACTAAAATGATGATTAGGATAAATACATATTGCATAAGCCAAGGGACTAAGATACATATTTAGATAGTGTAGAAGAGAGGATCTCTGCTCAGAAACAGTCTCAAATTCTGGCTCCATGACATATCAGTGCTGTCACCTTAAAGATTTTTGTGGATTATATAATTTTATATATGATAAGTATATGCAAATATTACAATAATATTAATTTAAAAGTTTTATTGAGGTGAGAACATGTGATCATTTTATTAAAATATTTACACTGAAGATGTTTACTTAATGAAATATTATCTCAGAAGAAGTTGATGATCCTTGTACAAGAGTTGTAATTAAAAGTTTGACACTATACAATTCTTCTTTTGACATTGATGCAAAGAAAGATACAGAAATATTTTGAAGTATATAAATACAATTATATTATGGTAAAACAAAATGTGTTGTATTATCTCAACTTCAGGATCATGGGAAACAAGATCATCACCTAAATATAAAGGTATATTAGAATGCCTTTGGCTACTATATAAAACAAACATCTACAACATCTCAGTGTCTTAAAACTACAAAGTTCCTTCCTTGTTCATGAAAAAGTGATCTGCTGACTCTCTGTGACAACTAGCCTCCATGCTTCTTCCACGACAGTTCAGGATGACAGAAACTCTATTACATTGTAGCTTCATGTTTTGAATCACAAGGTCTCCAGATCAAAAAAGGCAGGGGGGGGATAATGTTAGGTATTCTCCACTGAGAGTAACTCAGAATCCATTTATACTCAAAATCCTCTAGCTCCACCCACCTAATATAAAGGAGGTGAGGAAATCAAATCATTCTTGTGGGACAGAGAAGGACCAAATGAACCAAATATGAGAGGGCCTAGAAGTCTACCATAGAGTATGAAGAGGTGGGGTTTTAAATTTAGAAAGTGCAAAACACAGTGATACAGTCACTGGGAAATGAGAATCATGAAAAGTTTAACAAAAGCATAGCCTGGTAGCACTGAAGGTCCGATTAGCATAAATTTATGATAGTTTAAGTTCTCATGCCATTTTGATTTTTGGAACGTACAAGGAGAATGACATAGTTGAGAGTCAAAGGGAAGAAAATCACATTGTAATCATAGGGAAATTTTAAATAATGTCCTTAGATAACATCAAGACTGGGCCATATACATTTCAGTGCTGACTGCTGCTGTAGGGTCCTAGACATGTAAGTAGGTAAATTACAGTAAAGCAGTAACAGTCATTTTTAGCATCAGCATCTTTTCTGGCCAAGGGTCAGATGAATGGACAGTGATAGAGAAACTGTGTGTTCATTGCCTACTCATATGAGCCTAACAATGAGCTTTTTCTAAAACTGCCTGTTTTGAGCAATGCTTTACATTTTGCATGACTGGCTGCTTCAAATCTCACTGCTGAAGCTCTTTGTATTAGGGATGAATTTGTGGTAATATTTCAAAAGCCACGAAAAAGGAACAGTTCACACTTCCAGTTATGTTCATATGAAAAGAGTATTATGTCAAAAAAATGCATCTTCTAAATTAATAAAAATAATAGCACATCTAGAATTACTTTTTGCTACTTGTAAGTTGGCCTTTAATGTGCAATAACAATATCACAATAATCATGTAGGAAAAGGAAAAAACAAAAAACAAAACTCCATAGCCTCATAGTCATTATGAGGAAATAGTACAATAATTAGCAACATGATGAGGCTATTTTGCCTCCATTTTACTGAAAGGAATGATGTCAATATATTTACCTGAACTATGATCTTACAGTTAGTCATGTAAAACCATTTATAATGTTGACTGTGCATTGTAGGTTGCTACTGGCATTTGTTGATGAATAAATAAGTAGGCAAGAATACTGATTTAAAATACCGATTAAAAATACTTGTTCAATTATATTTTTAGAGTAAGAAGTACTCAGAGTCAATTACTTTAAATGTGAAAATGTTAAGCATTTTAGAAAATGTTTTTAGTGTCAGATCACAAACATATTGAAAATGTACCTTTTGACTTCATAAGTCCAAAGCATTTCATCTTCAGTTTTTACGCTTTGATTTTGGGTCCCTACCTTACTTAAAACTTCCCTACGAAATGTCTCATCAGTATCCATCTCACCATTGAAACAGCTATGTCTATTGTTAGCATATTTGGGGTTTAGTATTTAGTTTCACTACTAGATATTGGTGATTTAAGCCTAATTCAATTATCTTAATTTGAGTGTCTCTGTCTGATTCTTAAACTGATCTCTGTCTGTTCAATATTTGAAGTAATAAAAACTTACAGAAGCCTTAAGGCTTGTGTTCAAAATATTACATTTATGATATCAAAATTATATATACCTACAAAATTATCACATGAATTTTTGATTATTGAAAATTGAAATTAAAAAATCAATTCATTATGAAATAATGGTTAGAAAAAATACTGAAAAACTCAACTTTCCTTTTCACATCTGACTAACAAGTCTGTAGTGAATGGGGGCTCCAAAGATTGAGTATAGATTAAGGCTTCATGTTTCTTTCTCTCTTATCTGTGTTCTTGTATGGGCCAAAATGCACCTTATTTTCTCTACCTTTCTAGCCCTTACTACATACTAAATAAATGTTGGTTTAATAAATAACCACATTAAGCAATTCTTCTAAACATCTTTTTATATATTACTAAAAAAAGGCAATTTTCAAACATTAAATTTATACTGAAATACATTATAGCTTACATTTTAGTGTATTCTCACAATACAGTATATTCTTTTTGCTCCCATCATAAGTTATACTTTCTAAACTATGGCTTTTTGTTAGTCTACTTGAACTTCTTTAAAATCAAAAACTTGGTCTTCTTGTTTTCATTTAATATTTATTGAATTCTTATTGTAAACCTTGTTTTTCTTTTTATTTTTATTATCCAGTACCCTGAACATATAATAAATACAGTGTATTTGTTTAATTTAAAAATGAATAAATGAATTTAGTTATATGCTCATTTGCATTAGTTATAAATAAGAAACAGGACTGGTGAATTCTGAACAGAAATTCTAAATGGGGAGCAATGCAAATGTCACACATCCTTTTCATGGCATAGAGTAATCCTTGCACATGTAAGACTCACAAGAAAGTAATTAAGTATATCACATTGAGTAATCTAATATTTTCGTGTGATTTGTACAAATAAATGGATTATTAACAACATAATCCCCTTTTGTTATTTGTGAAGTTAGTTGATTTCAAATTTTAATACAATAGACATTGCTCTTTTATATTCATTGTTAAATAAAAGTGATGGATAAAAAATAAAATTTCACTAAAAACAGTATTTACCTTAAATGAAAGTAAATAATTTTATAAATGTTTCAAATGACTTTGGCTATCTAGAAATGTCATTTTCATGAAAATAATGAAGACATTTGAAGGAGAAAATTCTCTTTTGAGGAAATGTGTGCAGTGTAAGCCTTAGTTATAAACACAGTGCAGAGAAGGGTGATTGTCGTATAGTTCACAGGAGTCTATCTTTGCAAATTTGTCAGCCGACAGGAGCACCAATGTCATACTAGGCTCTTGGGTTCTCCTTAGTTAAGCGATAACTCGTGCTAGATTTCCCCAGCTTACTTTTGAATTTTAGATTCCTTCAGGTGAAAAATTATTCCCACAAATTTTTATGCTCTTTTGTTTATTTACAGTCTCTGAGGCTGCTTGAGGAAACTCCCTGAGAACTACCCAAACTATAATGTTTAAGAAAAATAAATTATCGCTGATTCCCCCTATATACACATAGACACACAAACACACACACACATTAATTAGAGGTCATATCCCAGACACACTTGGGAATTTATTTTTAGTATATTTTTATGACATAAGTAAATAATCTCTTATTTGCATTTATAAGACATCAGAAAATTATAAATTTAACAAGCACTGTGAACATACAGCAAGATCATTTGGGGATTTAATGTTTATACACTGACAGATACTGATATTTATTGTAAACAACATAGTTTATCTTGGCTAAAACCACAAAATATGCAATAGAGTTAAATGTAACACATGTAGTATGCAGACCATTAGGAGTTAACAGCTCTAGGACTGGTCTAAGTCAGTATTATATTCACATATCTTAGTTTTTCTTTTTCCAAAATCAATATCTGCAAATAATAAATGAGATCCCAGAGGGTTGAGTTAAGCTCCAACCACCACAGAGCAACTCTGCAATTGGTCATTGACTTAATAATGCAGGTGAGTGCCACACTATAGAACATCTTTAGCACACTATAATAGAAAATTAATAGCTTTCAAATCAGCACTAGGTTTACCCTAAAGATTACATAATAGCTTGAGTTAGAACAATCACCCAACTTCAAGAAATATAAAATGCCATAATATCTGAGAAAAATACAAAAGCTCCAACATTATGCTTAATTTGTTTCATATACACTGTAATCTACTCAGACAACAAAAGGTTTATGATAAACATGTTATGTTGAAAACAATGCGTTGATAAGTTGCATTGCGGTGGTGTCCATATAAATTTCATATTTCACTGTACAGGGATTTGCATATCAGAATCAGGAACCTGTACATTTTGAATCTTCTTCCTTAAATTAGTAATATGTTAAACATTGTTCATGTCTTCATACCACCAAAACACTCAACAGAGGTAAAAGTTACTCCATAAAAACCAAAAGCTTTATTTACTCTTTCACACAACCTTCCTTTCATTATTAGAGTCCAGAATAAGAGCATGACTATAGATTCTCAAGGTAAATTTAAGAAGGAAAGCATAAAAATAAATTAAAGGGTAACTTCCTTATGTATATATACATTAGTTTACAGAGCTAACAATGGTACTAAGGACTAATAAGAGTCAAGAAATTGGATGCCTACCATCCTAAAATGATGTCGGAAAACTTGAGCGGCAGGTATAAATATTCTTCTGTAAGGAGACAATAATATGTGATACAGTATCAATTATATATTTATCTATTTTTCAATGCTAGAGAAATCTACAGACATAGAGCACCCAAAACTTGGAAGAATTTTCATTTCTGCAATGAGCATCTTAAAGCCAGGCAGAGGGTAAAGCAAGTATTTCTAAGCTTTATAAAGTTATTCTGTTTCTTTTTATTACTTGACATGTCCAAAACAGATCAGTTCACATCTTTACACCTCAAAAATAAATGAATAAATAAAGCCACAAATAAGTCAAATTGTTAAAAGAGCAGATATATCTTCTAATTCTGTTTGTGAAATAAAATATGTGGCTTCAGTATACATTTGTAGGTGTTGGATCTGGAATCCAAATTATAACTACATTTCAAATTCTAAAATTAACAATTAGCCTTAAGTAAAAAATCAAAATCAAAGCCAAAACCAAGGGAGACAATGCATAATAACAAATATCCTTGAGAAAGCATAGCCGCTAAAAGATCATAGAGACTTACCCACAGGCTGCCAACATCCAGTTATTTGCTAAAGCACATGGCATTTCCCCGAAGGCTAACTTGCCTTTTACTTATCAAAGCAGTTTCATCACCTGATTTTAGCACTATCTGCAAAGATTTGAGATAGTCAAAAAAAAAAAATCTTGCTTCCTTTTTTTTTCTTGTAGTTCTCTTAGTGGCTTGTGCCATGCACACAAAATGGCACCTTTCTTTTAATGCGGAGGCAGGCTTTATATACCAAGCTTGTGTATGTGAGTTTGCCACAAAACACCGGTTCCTTATCAAGTGCTTGTTAGCATGTCCAATCTGTGGCAATCACTTCAGTCCCAGGGGTTGAAAGACACAAGACGCAGGGAAAAGGGAAGCAAAAGCTGAAGAAAGATCAATACTGCACTGTGAAACAAGAAGTGTAGGCTATTTACTTTTCATTGATCTGATGATGCAGGAGAAATACCTCAAACTGGCATTAAATTAAAGGAATACATCTTCTGTGTTATTTCACCTCAAGGTCAGGAAGGAGTGAAAAAGAAATTAGAACAAACAGAAACTAATTACAAGAGTACGATAAAACTATTAATCCGCATTACAAATCCACAAAGTAACATAATTAAATTTCAGGTTCAATGAGATTCACAATAAAACAGATACTGTTGGGGTTTTGTTTTGTTTTTTGTTTTAAATTGTACCTGGAACAACTGCAAAAACAAGGGTATATGAGGACTGAATTGGATCAACATTTGACGCCTGGCTAGAGGCCCAGCATTACTTTGCAATAATCCCAAGGCAAAATAAATGTTTAGAAATAATTAGAAATAGGCTCTATTATAGCCACCGGAGAAAGTACTGAACTTTAATTCCCAGGTTTTAATGTAAAGATCACAAATTATTTTTAAAAAATTATTTTTTAATCCACACCAGAGGACATTTTTTTCATTGCTTTTTTGAGGGAGAGGAAGGGAGAGAGAGAAGAAACATCAACTGATTGCCTCCCTTACACACCTGGAACACCAGAGATCAACTCTTAACCAGGAATCAAACCCACAACTTTCTGGTTACTGGATAACACTCCAATCAACTGAGCCACATCGGCCAGTGCCACAAATGTTTTTTTAAAAAGATTACCTTAAAATTTGGTGCCATTTGTGTCTTCAGGTTAGAAAACCATAATATATTTAGATTAAACTCCTATATTTTGTGACTGGATTTGAGAGATTAAATATACCTAGTTGATATCAAATTTACAGAAAGAAAATTTTGAACTTCTATTCATTTATCTGCTCAATCATTTGTTCATTCACATGAGTTTCTGTGAGAGGCACCATATGCACACATACATACACAGAAATATTTTTACTCTGGTTTTCAAAAATGTCCTTGATTTATCTGGGTCAAAATTTCAGAATTAGAGAAACCAAGGCATGAAATTAAATGTTAGTTTTACATTTTGTGTATCTCCAATAGCTTTTTTTTTCTTTGTATTTATGTTGAGGCTCACACAAAACATCTTACAGCTATAATGGTCTATTTTTAAGCTAATAACTTCAACTGCATAAAATCTCTACCCTTTTCTGCCCTCTACCACATTTTGTCTTTTTGTGTTACAATTTACATAGTTTTATACTGTGTATACATAAACAAATTATTGTAGCTATAGTTATTTTTAATGATTTTGTCTTTTAACTTCATATTAAAGTGGTTTACACACCATTATTACAGTAGTGGTGTATTCTGAATTTAACTATATACTCATTGCCTTTTCTTACCTGTGTGTTTTATATTTTTGTAAGTTTTCATCTTACTAACTAGTATTTTATTTCAGATTTAAAAACTCAAGCATTTCTTTTAAAGCAGGTCTAATGGTAATAATCTCACTTAGTTTTTAATTGTCAGGGAAAATTTTTAGCTCTCTCTCATTGCTGGAGGACAGCTTTACCAGGTAAAATAATCTAGGTTGGCAGGGGTTTTTTTTTTTTTTTTTTTTCTTCTTCTTTCTTTTAACACCTCTGCTGAGAATTTGGCTGATAGTCTTATCAGGGTTTCTTTGTATGAAAGAACATTTTTTTCTCTCTAGATACTTTCAGAATTTTCTCTTTACTTTTTATTTTTGACAGTTGTATTATAATATTTCTCAGTGAAGTCCTCCTTTGCTTGAATCTGTATGGGGATCTATGAGCTTCATCTATCTAAATGTCTCTCTCTTCAGATGTGAGATGTTTTTCATTGTGGTAAATATTTTGCAATGTACACATATATCAAATCATAAGCTTATACAATTTAAATATATGCAATTTTATTTGTCAGTTATGAAAGATGGTTAAAATTAGATTAAAAAATGATAATTCGAGTGGTTAAAAATTAATTTATCAAGTCCATCCTGAAACATCCAGATTATTTATTCTCTGTACTCTGAATTCATGTCTTAATATTTAATTGCAATTATGACTTATGTACCCTCTATAAAAAAAATCCTCTTTTTAATTTGCTAAATGAAGATCTTTGTCATTTTAGAAGAAATAAATGACAAGATTGCATGGTCAGCCATGCCAATCATAAAATAGTATCTAGACAGAAGCATTGTTCTCTATTATAACAGCCATGGTTGCAGATTTGTCACAAAACCTTTTTAAAGTCAGAATTACTCAATACAATGATTATTATTTTTGCTTTGATCCATAGTCAAAGATGATCCATTTCTTAAAATTGATTTTAGGTAAAACTATAGTGAAGTTGTACCTTAACTTTCCTTGTTCTAAAATGTCACTATCATTTTTCTATAAAGTCCTGAAATGCATAGTATTTTTTATATTTCTACATCTTAACTCTAAGGCTTATATTTTATTTCTAAAAATTTAATGACAATTTTTAATTAATTCCCCAATGTAATTAATTCTAGCTTTTATCTGCACTTTAAACATAAATTAAAATTTTAATTTGGAATAATTTCTCTCATTTCTGGATATCCAAAATATGGACAGGCCTAGAAAGAATTATAGAGATCCATATTTATGAAATGTATAAATATGTAAAAATAATGTCTTATTTGCTATAGATATATAATGCATTCCTTTTATATTTAGCAATATCTTTGGAAAGATATTTCAATGTTTTTATAAAATCTTGATTTTGTACCTACACTGGTATAAGAAAATTGATTTTTGTACCTACACTGTTATGAGAAAATTGAAGAGTTTTTCATCTATTGCCTTCCTTCCCTATTGTCCTCATATTTTATACATTTTTTAAAAAGTCAGACACTTCAAACTGGCTGTTGTTTCAACTTTGAAATGTTGTTGTATTGTCAAAATTCAGAACAATAATTAAACAAATTTGAAGATAAACTTTTATGAAGTGTTTTATTAAAAACATGAGAATTATTTGAATCTCAAATCTCAGATTATCTGTGACCTAATTATGAATGAAATTATACAAAGCATAAACATTTTAATATTCATATACATTTTTATACAACTTCACTTTCAATTGAATGGCTTCATGGATATATTGTGATTTACCCTGTTTGGCAGAATTTCGGAAAGCTTCTCTGCTAGTCAACCTGCTAAGAGCATGCTTGTCTAGGAGGCAACTTTTTGGTAAAGAAACTGATGCACTCAAAGTAGTAAGCAAGGTACTGTCAGATGTAGCCTAGGCCAAATTCATTCTCACAAACTAACACTGCACACAGCTGGCAAAAAGGGCAAAGCAGTAGCACCACGTTATGACAGTTTTTTAGGCAGAATGTGATAAGAAATTGTTCTTTCACCATACAGACTACATCTTTATCCCATCTTTCTTTCTGAAACATTATCCTGCAAATTTGATGAATTTTAGAGGATCTGTATAACTTTTTAAATCTCATGTTCCTATAAAACATTTTAAAAGTTGAGGCATTTTATTTTGAATTTTCAAAAATTATTAAACTTTAATTTTTAAAAGGATCTAATTTTACTCATACTGAATGAATCTAAAGATCAGCATGTTTATTACTTTCAATCACCACAGTTTTTTAAAGGTATTCTTATTCTTAATCCCCACATGCTCTTTAAGGTGTCTTGATTAATGATAACCTATTTTAACCATATTAAAATGTTAAAATACCTATAAGAACATAATTGTTTCTTTTACAAAATTAACAGGAAATATGAATTGAAATTAATTATAAATTAGCATTTTAGTCTAAGATTTGGATCAATTCTATCTTACATTTCCTAACATGACATAGACCAGGATACAGCAGTCCCTCTTTATATCGCGGTTCACTTATCGTGGTCTCACTGTATCATGGAATTTAAAAAAAATATTATATTTAATTACTTACTGTGAATTTTTCACTATATCGCGGGATTTTGCGGTACTGTATACGTATGTTGGTAAAGTTACATAGGTTTAAGAGTGTAGAATAAATATAAGGTTTCTACTTCGCAGGGGAGTCTGGAATGTAATACCCACGATAAGTGAGGGAATACTGTACACCAATTAATTTCACATCCATTGTAGGATCTTTATACAATAAGAGTCATTCTGGGGACAGTCAGACCCTTTAAGCAATAAGGTATAAGAAGGATACTTAGAGAAAAAAAATAGGAAGTAAACTTACTAATTTAACACTTCACATGGTAGTGTAAATTCCCTGGATATCATTCCTGCCCTCATTTAGAACATTAACAAACCATATCTTTTAATGAAGAGTTTTTGCATACATTTCTAGTTTTTATTCCTAACCTACCCCAAACTTCCTAAATTGAGTCTGCATGCAACCACAACTACATCATAAATTTCTGTCAAAACCAAATGTTTATTAAGTACTTACAAGCAACTAGTTTAATTCTAATATTTGTTTAAAGAAACTAAAGAGACGTTCTATAGTCTTAAATTTTGTAATGAAATAATGAAACAAAAAAAGCATGTTTTTAAAAGAGGGAAAAAGAAAAAATTTCATTATTTAATTTTTATTTATGTATTACATAGCTTAAAAGTTTTCTAAAATCTCTTTACAAATTAATCCTATCCATATTAGCTCACCCCAATCCAGCAAGTAGATTGTTGAGCAAGAGGGAATAGCACTAATAACTCATCATCACTCGATTGCTGCTCATAGTTTCAGAAAATTGCTCATTAAATTCCATCTCCTAAAATCTCTGTGTAAAGGAAAGATAAAGATGCACTTTTTATAATTTAGCATTTCCATGATATTTTCTATTTAAACGTTGACATGTATTTTTTTGAGGCATTCATCTTGACATGCCTGTCAAGTTTGCCTATTTCATTTTAGAAAGGGTGAATAATAGGTGATAAAGGTTGATTAGAAATGAACCTGGAGATGCATTTTATTAAAATTTTGCTTTATTTTACACATAAGCCTGCAATATAATTTTTTTTGCCATTAAGAAGTCATATGCAAGGAAGATATTGCTTCTTTAGAATTTTGAATTGGATGTATTTCAAGGTGTGTCAGATAACATCAACTATCAGATGAAAGCCATGTGTTTCCTTTTACAAAGTAAATATATATTGAAAATTATATACTTATTCTGTTAAACAATTCTCCCTTTGCAATTAAAATACAGGTTTTGCCCTTGAGATTGAAAGTCTTAATTTGTAATGTCCTGATAAATTGGCATTTATAAATCCTGAAATTCTTACTATTATGTGAGTTCCAACTTTATCAGTATTTACAATTCTTGAATATTTATTAATAAGAGTCCCAGATATTTATTAATACATATATTTAATTTTTTTAAATTAGTAGGTTTGTAGTGTCATTCTTTACACCAAAAGATTGGGTGTTTGATTTCTGGTCAATGCACACACATAGGTTGTGGGTTCATTCCCTGGTTGGGGCATGTATTTTAGGCAACCAATTGATGTTTCTCTTTCCCTCTCTCTTCTTTTCTCTCTTTCTAATATTAATAAACATATTTTTAAACTTTTTAAAGTTTTTTTTTATAAATTATTTGTCAAAGTGAATAATCAAATCTGATTCCTCCTTCTGCAAGCTTTTTTGTCTGATCCTTTCTTTGAAATACTCTGTGTTACTTCTAGGAGCCAGGTCTATGTGATGTCTTCCTTAGTACCTAAGTGGAAGGTGGTAATCAAAGTGCTGAGGGCTAAACATCAACTCCAAAAGAAATGTGTGTTAATCTTGGTATAAATGAAAATTATATAACTCTACTCTTAGTGCTAGAAAAGAGGTAATAACCTGCAGTTAGATGCTGCAGAGGTTAATTGTATTGGACAGGAAAATAAAAGATATAAAAGTGCTCTTGCTCCTGAGAGAGAAGAACAACAATGAGAAATGAGGTAATAGACAATGGTAAGTAAGGGGATAAAGAGCAAAAAAAGGGGGAAAATAAAAAACTATTTCAAGAGCATTTTTTCATAGAGATGGCTATTATAAAAATTGAGGTTTGTACTGTTATAATTTAAGCCAACTTTGTCCCCAGATGCTCAATAATTCTGCCATTTAGATAGGTGCTGAAAGAGAGAGAGAAGAAAGAGAATGTATGTAAACTAATAAAATATATTCTACATAATGTTCAGTAAACTACAGAAGAATAATAACAAAATAGGAAAAAAATAATTTATACAGAAATTCTATTGCAGCACATTTTGAAGCCATTAAGCACAGGGTTTAAAGTCTACTTCATGTACACCTTAATAGGCTGACAGCAACTAACATCTGGAATAAAGGAACAATCTAAATATCTATAGTCAATAGCCATGAATTTAGACTTTTTAGATTTTATTCATATAAGAAGAATATACTCACAGTGATACCTCTGCTTCACTTTCTAATGAGGATACTGAGTTCAATTTCAGAGGATAAGAAGCAGAAATTTGCAAAGGCAGGCAACAAGAGTGCCCATTCACATCTGAGTCTCCTCTCCTGAATAGAAGAGGATTACAGTTGCTTGCCCCTTTATAGACAACTGGAACCATATGACAAGGCATCAGTTCTGGTCACTGGGTTGTGAGAAGAAGAGTTGTGTGCATTGTCTATGGGTAGGAGGATTTCAGTGCTGTATGAGACACTTCAACTCTCCCTTTCCTTCTCATGCCAGTCTTTGAGGCTACATATTCTAGATGATGGAAATACAAAATGGTGGGGACTATGATCATCCTAGATGACTTAGTTATTATATGTAAGACAGCTTCCTTGGAAACTCACCCAGGCCTACAGTAGACTCTGAAGAAACAAGAAACAAATATTTTATGTCTTAAGCCACTGAGGTTTTAAGATTTTTTTAGAATGTATTTCAGCTTGTCCTAATATGGAAATTAATCTCAGAAGTTAGAAGCTATGAAACAAATAACTAAAATATGGGCTATGTTTTACTGATAAGGTGAGAAAAATACTGTACTCTGAAAAGATGGTGGTCTTTCTACTATCTGCAGTGTCAAAGCATAATTTGGGAGCTAGATCATGCAATTAATGAATTTGTAATCCTAGAAGAAGATTTTGGAAAACTTAGTGTTACTCTTGAGTTAATTGCTGTTATTTGCATTTGATCGAGTACTATTAATATTAAAAATGGGTCAACTCAGACAAGGCTTGGGTAATTTGCAGGTTAAAATGAAATAAAATGGAGACATTCAAGAAATTTTGAATTTGCAACATGGGACAAACCAAGTGCTCTGAGATCACAAATATTAGGTGGTAAAATTGAGAAAGTATTTTAAGTGACAGAAGTAATTAAATCTCAGCTTTTAAACAAAGAGGAAACTAAAGATGTGGTTTTTATATCTTCCATTAATTTTTTTTCAAAAATTAAGGTGACCCAGAACAAATATCAAATTATAGATCTGGTAAATAATATTCTTTTAATAAAATAACTCAGAGAAAATATTCTTTTAAGATGTGATAGTCATTAAATAAGAAGCCTACTAAGTTCCTGAGAGAGCAGCAGTGCCAGAAAAAATCATGAGACTGAACTAAAACTTCCTAAAATTAGAACACATCTTGTTTCCAAAATTCCTAAAGGTAGAAGCATTAAAAAAGCTGAGGATATATAAGTATTCTTGATCTCTCACTTGAAGCTGCAACTGAGAACAATAATGGAAAAGAAAAATCTCTAAGAAGGAGGAGAAAACATTGATAGGGGGAAAAGGGATCAAGGGATTTCCTCACAGAGAACAAAAGGAATTGTATAAACCTTCAAATTAAGCAAGAAATGTTAACAGTTTCATATGGAAAGAGTAAGACAAAAAGATGTTACAAAAGGAAAACATCCATTTTAACATTGAGGTTAAATTTTGACTATGACATAATTAGTGTTCATTAAGTCTATAAAATTCCATTGTAGAAACATATAGAGTTAAAAGTATAGAGTTAAATATCTGAATGAGGTAGTTTTTATTTAGTGTAAATGATGCCAATCTTTAAAAAGTTTTACTAAAGAGTCATTTAAAACATTTTTTTCAAAGGTGAAGTCAAAATTAGAGAGAAAAGGAGTTAAAGTTACTGGTTTTGTGACTTGAAAAGTATTTCTACACAGTTTTCTTTGGCTTAGTAAAATCCCAAGGAAATTTAATTGATATGATATAGAGGTTACTTATTTATAATATGGAAGGAAGAGAGAGAGAGAGAGAGAAACTTCATCACTCCATTGTGGGTCCATTAAGGACACTCTTATCTTGAGTATGCTCTACCTATGTGACATGACTTTTTCCATCCCCTCCTCCACACCTAACCCCTGGATTTATATAGAATGGAAGTAAAGTTATCTGGAGAAGTGGTAATGAACACTAAATGCTAAGAAAAAAAGTGAACATTTTGAGGAGATAACCAAAGAGGTTATGGAGACCTGAGGGTACATAGGAGAAGAGGTGGAAGGAGAAAAATAGTGGCCAATTAAACCTAAGACTTTAATTTAAAGGAAGGAAGGAAGAAATGAAGGAATAAAGGAAGTAAAAAAGAATAAAACAGAAACAAACAGTGAAGTTTGGTGGAGTTTAGTGGGAATTTTTTAAAAAAATTGTCTGGAACGCTGCTCCATGAAAATGCTGGGTTGAAATACATGGCCTGTATAAGTAATAATTTGCTTTAACTCATTTTGGATTTCTTATGGATTCTCAACTAGATGTAGTAATAATATTTTACAGTACATTATACAGAACAAAGTTGTGACTTCCGGCCAAGATGGAGACTAGACAGACATGCTGCATCTACCTCCACAACTAAGAAGGAATACTACAACCTCAAAACTAGAGACAACCAGAAGTTCCAGAAAATCGAGCTGCATGAAAGTCCAACAAACAAAGATATAAAGAAGAAATACTCATCCAACCGGGTAGGAGGGGCTGAGCCAGGATGGAGAGGATGCGATGTGGTGGCAGCAGCAGTGGTGGCAGCTTCAGGCCAGTGGAAAGCGCAGTCACACATTCTAAAAAGTCAGGAGGGACGCCTGGGAAGTGTTCCCAGCACCAGACCAGACTAAGAATCTCATGGTCCAAGCACTGGGGAAAATCAAGCCTCATTGCTTCTGACTGTGAAAACCAGTGTGGGTTGGAGCAGAGGCAGAAACTTCCAGTCTCTCAGCAGAGTCCTCTTGTTTAAGGGGTCCCCATGGTCCTAAAACATCCACATACCCACCCAGTCTGGGAATGATGACAAGGCAACAGCTAGAGAGGAGCCAGTCCCATGTGGAAGTGGGAGAAGTGCCTGAAAAAAAGGCAACCATGACTAAGTGGTATGGTTACCTCCCAGGCCCCTCCCCCACATACAGTGCCATAACATGGTGAAACAGGTTGTCCTGCACAGAGGAATACCTAAGGCTCTGCCCCTCACAACATAACAGGTGCAGCAGCTCTACCTAAAACACAGAGTTAAACAAACACAGAAGCCTGTCAAGTTGAGGAGACAGAGAAGCATGGCCCAAAAGAGGGAACAGATCAAGGTTCCAGTGGGAGAACTAAGCAATGAGGAAAAGGCAACCTAACAGATGCAGAGTTCAAAACATGGTGATAAAGATGCTCACAGACTTGACAGATATGCTTAAGTATGGAAAATGCATAAGGGAAAAGTGAAGGCTATGCTAAATGAAAATCCACACAAAACCAATGGTGAAGGAAAGGGAACCGGGGTTCATATTAATGATTTGGAAAATGAGGAAGAAAAAAACAGTCAACCAGTACAGAATGAGAAGACAAGAATTGAAAAAAAAAAAAATGAGGAGAGGTTTAGAAACCTCTGGGACAACTTTAAATGTGCCAACATCTGAACCACAGGGGAGCCAGAAGGAGAAGAGGAAGAGCAAGAAATTGAGAACTTATGTGAAAAAGTAATGAAGGAAAACTCCCCAAATTTGGTGAAGAAAATAGACATACAAGTCCAGGAAGCACAGAGAGTCCCAAACAAGCTAGATCCAAAAAGGACCTCGCCAAGACACATCATCATTAAAATGCCAAAGGTGAAAGATAAAGAATCTTAAAAACAGCAAGAGAAAAGCAGAGAGTTACTTACAATGGAGTGCCTATAAGACTCACAGCTGATTTTGCAAAAGAAACTTTGCAGGCAAGAATGGACTGGCAAGAAGTATTCAAGGTAATGGAAATGAGGACTTACAACCAAGATTATTCTATCCAGAAAAACTATCATTTAGAATGGACGGGCAGAGAAAATGCTTCCCAGACAAGGTAAAACTAAAGTTCATCATTACCAAGCCATTATTATATGAGATGTCAGAGGGACTTAATTAAGAAAAAGAAGATCAAAACTAAGAACACTAAAATGACAACAAACTCACAACTATCAACAACTGAATCTAAAAAATAAAAGCAAAACCCAGCTAAGCAAACCAGAATAGGAACTGAATCATAGGTATGGGGATCATTTGTAGGGTTATCAGCTGGGAGGGGGAAGAGGGAGAAATGGGGAAATGGTGCAGGTATTAAGTAGCATAATTGGTCAGTACAAAATAGAGGGAAGTTAAGAATAGTGTAGAAAAGGGTGAAGCCAAAGAACTTATATACACAACCCATGGACATGTACTAAGTGGGCTAGGATTGCTGGAGGGAAGGGGGGGTACTAGGCAGAGGGGGACATAGGGAAAAAAATTGGGACTACGGTAACAACATAATCAATAGCATATACTTAAAAAATAATACATTTTACAGTTCATTTCCCAATTTAAGGAAAAATACTTGAGCTCCAAATTTTAAAAAGAAGAGATGAAAGAAAGGCATTTTGTGATGGGATTTGGAATTTAAGGAGGCTGATTTGAAATAATGAGTCATTTTTAAGTGTAGTCTTAGCATTAAAGTTAAGGTTATGGGATATAAGGGAAAATACTTTTTAATTTGTTTTCTCTAATCATACTCTGTTCAAATATAGAAAATACATCCTTATTCCAAATTCACATAAACTTCACATTTCCTCATTTGGCATTCTAGCTTCCCACTCTGTTCTTCAATCTAGCATCTACTTTGACTAAGCTCTTATAAAGTTTCTATTTCCTCCACCAAGTCTTAACACAATTCATATTTACTAGCTTTAATGTGCAAAAAAATCTCAAAAAAGGAATAAAAATGCATTTAATATAATGCCACTTACTTCACATAAACAGAAGCCAAATCTTTGTGTATCTGTAACAGTTAAATTTTAATTTGTTCCAATGTGTTCAACTGGTAAAATCAGTTTTTCATAACAAATAGTGGTTATCTAAATAGTACTTATTACATGCACCATAATTTTCTATCTTATCTATACTAATTTATTTCTCTCACTCTCAAGGGTTTATATAGTTCAGCATCTTACAAATTGCGGTCATTTGATAAGCCTTTGCTATTTTTATTTTTTTTAACCCTCACCTTAAGATATGTTTACTGAATTTAGAGAAAAAGGAATGGAGTAAGAGAGAGTGGGAGGGAAGGAGAAGGGAGGAAGGGAGGGAGGAAGAGAGGGAGAGACAGAGGACAGAGAGAAATGTTGATTGGTTGCCTCCCTACAGCTACAACTGGGGATGAGAACCACAACCTAGGTATGTGCCCTGACTCGGGAACAAACCCATGACCTTTTTGATGTACAGGATGACGCTACAAACAATTGAGACACCTGGCCAAGGCAGCCTTTGTTTTTTCTTTGTTTTTTTTTTTTTTAGGAATAAAACACTAAATTAACAGATATGACCTCTACCATATAACTTTGGTTTAGTTTCAGACTATGACTTCCATCAACTATCTTGTTCACGCATAACACAAGTAAAAAGAGACAGAAGTAAATGTAAAATGTTTAAAAGACAATTGACAGCCTACATTCATTAATAGATTACTTTGATATTAAAATCTTCATAAGCTAAAGAGTGACTTAAAAACCTGGGTTTAGTTTATTTGTTATAATACTTTCTATATTAAATATTTTATGTAGGGGGTCTAAAAGCAATATATTGCTTCTAGTTATATATTTTCTACTAAGGAAACTGAGAGAAAAACTCAAATTTAAAATCAAAACACAAGATGAATGTTTTAACAAAGAATTGAATGGTAAAACAAAACTAGTTATTATGCCCATCAGATCACTTCCCATTCAAGTAGTGGTTCTTAGTGCTTTGAGTTAGTGTTAACTGCTAGTCTAGTATACATTTATAAGAGAAATGTTAGCATGTTTATTGAAACTTTCCATTATCAAAACTTAACTCATTCTATACAAGAATGTATCATTAATCAATTAATAAAACACATTATTTTCTTGATTATGAGATGCAATTAAGGGAAAACATACCAAAATTTCCCCATTTTTGACTCCACCTTGTTGATTGGGCAGCCATAAAACTGAGAGGGCTGAGACCATAAATTTGAATTTAAATTTATCATGGAGATGCAATGAATGAAGACAGAATGATAGACAATTCATTTCAATATGGTTCCAACTAGAATATAATTATCTCTAGCCTTAAAAAGCTGCAATTGAATTAGAAGCTTTGCAGCAGATAAAATTCTGCAGAAAACTAAAGCTCAAATCTGTAAGAGAATTTTAAGACAGGCTTAGACAATACCAAAAGAGGCAGATAAGGATAGTTGCCCATGTAATATACATTCAAATGTGTCTTCATAATAAAACCACACTTAATTTCAGAGAAGCTCCATGGCCATCCTTGCTTCTAGAGTATCCATGTGATATAGTGCTGGATTCTGTGACAAAGAAATTTCCCCTTCCTGTTTCTTTGTCTATGTAACTTCAACTTGGCAGCTTATGGATATAATGCTTAGATATGAAACAGCCACCTTGTGCCTGGCCTAACAGAGATGCCAGCTGATACACAGTATCAACTACCAGATGTGGGAGCAAATAGAAATTCAGATGAATTTAATAGTCAGTCTAGGAGCTTTCCAGCTGAGGCTGCAGACACAGTAAAGCAGAAATAAGCTATTCCTTTTATACCCTGTCTGATCTCCTGACTCACAGAAGTCATGACCAGAGTACATGGGTGATTTGCACTATTGCATTAGGAATAATTTCTTAGATAGCCACAAATAATTGAATAAACAATTAGGTAAATAGCAGTAATATAGGTTCTGAAGAAATCAATAAACAAATAGTTAATATGTCTTTTGAAAACCTGTTTACAAGAAAGTTCTTAACCAGGTTAAATACCATTTGAAAGTTCTGCCTTAAAGTATTAGAAACATTGCTGCAGGTTCACCTAGAAAGTAAGTTTTTAATAAATTTTCATGAAGCTACATGGTATTATCAGGATTTAAAACCTATAATTTCAAAGAAGAGACCAGATTCAGTAAATTAAAAAGTGTTTCCAATTAGTGATCACTCATTTGAACACACCATTTTTGTAAAAAATTGAAAGTCCAAAAAATTATGCAGATAAATAAAACATATTAAATGAGTTCATAAAGTATTTTCTGTCATTTTGAGGGGAAAAAGTCAAATTATTTTTGTTACATAGTAAGTTTGAGAATGAAACTCCATAGGAAATTTCACTTACCATAATTGTAGGTGAAAATGGATCAAAAGTAACATTTCCAAAGCTTTGTAGAATGTATATTTCTACACTGAATGCCACCACAAATTCCGAAAAGAAGCCTGATATATGGAAGATTATTCAATGTGTGCTTCCTTTCTATGGAGATCACTTTCTATCATTTGTGCTATCTTTTTCTAGAAGAAACTTCTCCTTCCAGCTATTAGCTAGATGCAACTAACAAAGATGTTTCTGTATCACCTTTGTTCTATAATGAAGCAAAAGCTCATATAAATTAAACTTATTTTTTTTTCATTAAAAAGGGAAGAAAACATTCCCTAAAGAAGGGGAAATGTGAAACTTCTGTATAATCTTCACTAATACCACTTTTAACCAGGAGATTATTCAATTTTTTTTTTCATTAGTTACAATATCTAAACACAATAACAAAGAAACACATTTTGGGAAAGATGAAGGATAAAGTCATGCTACTATTAAACAACTTTTGAATGATACTGATGTATAACAAAATTAAAACCAGGAAAGAGTCAAAATCAAAATTGTATATCTAATTTAATGACTAAATACAGTTGGGACTGTTCATAATAGGAACAATTTTTTTATAACAAGAACAGGAACGGAAAAATTATTTTCACATTGTACATCTAAATGTTTTCTGTTTAATCATGCTTTCATATCATGACTAATAATATGTAAATAAAATTTGGAATTATAAGGCCGAGAATATGTTTCTTCTCTTCCTTAGCTATTATACCTGAAACCTGAATAAAGAAAAAGTGAATAGACTAACCTTCTGATAATAGGTAAGCTCCTGTGTTCTATACGTTTTACAAAGGAACTTTGAGAAGGTGTCTTGAAAATATCTTATTACTTATGCTGAGCCATATTTAAATGGTAACACATGGAACCACAAAGATGAGTGGATTGCATTTGGTAAAGCAGCACTATAATTCTAACCTTCAAACACAAGTTAAAATTTCATGAGATTTGGAAACAGATATAGTTATCTTTGCAGTAACTTTCAGCTGCAGATGAAAAAAAGAGAGAAGAGCTCAGTAACTTTGACTTCTGTAACATTCAATTTCATTAATTTGATTAATTCAGTTACAGTCAGAACAGCTGAAAATTTCTTGAAGATATATCACTATGCAAGAGACATATTTATTGAAATGGAAGTCAGTTCACAAAATATTAATGATAGTAAAACAAAGATTTTTTTCAGAGAAGCAATATGAAAAGTCAGAGCAATAAAAGAACACAGATAAAAATAACCACAATAAGTTAAACTAAATGTTATTACTTTCTGTCCCCAAAAGAGTATTCTAAATAAATAAACAATATTTTGAAATCTTGGGCAGAAATAAAAATGCCAAAAACCTTCACCAACCAGGATTTAGGATAGTTGAACAGCAAGATTAGTATCGACAACTTATAGAAAATAAAAGAGATAAAGTGTTCCTTTTACTCACTCTGAGGTGATGGTACAAATGAGTCAATACTACTTAATCTGTACATAAAACAATACGGCAAAAATGGTTTACGTGTAGTAAAAACTAATGAGGTGAATATCAGTTGTTTCCACCTGTATTTAAATCTTATTTACATCAACTCCGGCCTTCTCTTATTGATCTCTATACTTGATATAGGTTGATCAGCATGAGGGCATAGAGAATAGGAGTGGTGTGAAAGTTGATGTCATTGCTCTTAATGTGAGATTCATTTAGACAATAAATGAGTAATAAAACTGAAATTTGTACATTGTACATAATTAGGTGGCTGAAGATACTCTGGGATTTTTGATAAAGACTTCTTAGGGTTCCAGTTGGAACCTTAACACAAAAGAATTTAGAAGTTTTTCTCAGTCACAATTCAGGCAAGAAAATCTCCCTGGAGCATTCACTGGGGAAACTACAATATAAAAAGTATTTTTAAAAATTTTTTTAATTATAGTTGACATAATTATATTAGTTTTAGGTGTACAACATAATTAGACATTTGTATACCTTATGAAGTGATCACTCCAGTAAGTTTAGTACCCATCTGACATCATACATAGTTGTCACAATACTATTGACTATATTCCTTATGCTGTACTTTACATTCTTGTGATTGTTTTTATAACTGGTAATTTGTACTTCTTAATCCCTTTGACTTTAGGAAGTCTATTTCTTAATTAAGTTCATCTATAAAAATAGAAAATATGAACTGTTCAATTTATACATCATGTTTTATATAATTTATTGAGTTTATTTTTTTATATATTTTTAAATGCAGTTTTGAGACTTCCAACTTACAGTCTATTAGTAAAGAGCTTAGCAGCTGCCACTACATCCTAATGACAAGTGAAAAGCTAAACAAACTGAAAAGAAAAATCAACACATCATCTTAGACCATCAAAGAAGCGAGGTCCCAGGGCAAAATTCTGCCTTCAAAATGAAGGACAAAGACAGAATGCAGATAATCAAAACTTACTGGAGCAGGAATTCTAGAACATACACCTCTGCAATACTAGGACAGGAAAGGCTAAACTCAATCGACGACGTGCTGGAGGCTCAATGCGGACAAACTGGAGTTAAAAATCCCAAGGGAACCCAGTCATATAGCGGCCTCTATAGTTTTGTGAATTTTACTTCCAGGTGTTTTATCAGATTCTTATAGTAAATATCATAAAAATTCCATCATAATTCCAGGAGGATGAAAAAAAAAGTAATCATCTTCAAATATACCAGAGCATTCTGTTCTTCTACCCTCATAGCCTAATGTGCTAGGGTTTTATCAGAGCCTAACCTACCTGGAGGAAGAAATATACCAAACTCAAGCTGGCTGTAGCTTTCATATGCAGGAAGAGAAATATCTAATTCCAGCCACCTCTGGCTTTCCTGTCCCTCCTAAAGGGTGAGGGGGAACCCGAGAAAGACTGTGAAATTCACAGTCCAGGAACACAGGCTCGCCAAAAGCCTGAGGCCTAATCCTAGGAATATAGAATGTGTCCCCTCCTTCCACACCTTACCAGTACATCACTAAAGGCCTATTTGCATGAGTGCCTTTTACTCAGTGCATCATGCCCACACTTCAACCAAAATCACAAGGTATGCTAAAAGGTATAAAAACAGTTTGAAGAGACAGAACAAGCATCAGCACCATGGCAAAGATGATGAAATTGTCAGAAAGGGAATTTTAAACAGCTGTTATTGCTATGCTAAGGGCTTTAATAGGTGAAGTAGACAGCATGCAAGAATGGCCTCAAATGTGAAATTTATCAATACCTTTTGGAATGTGTGCATGTGTGTATATGTATGTACACATATATGTATATTAGGAAAGTTGAAATTTAAAAGTTAGGTTGGAAACGAGAAGCAGTTGTCCTCTTTATATGATACTTAACACTCATGATTGTATGCTGGAGATAATTTTTTTTTTTTTTTTTACTGAATGTGGGAGTCATAAAAACAGGTTCTGAAAGTAGACAATTTCAAGTGTAGCAAAGTCACAATGGACCAAATCCCTGATAAACTGAGAGCCGGGAAAGGGGATATGCACATCAATGTAAACTTCAAAAGAGTCTAACTTGTACCCAGCTAGACAATGTGTAGAGTCAAGGGAAAGGCAGGTTCACTTTCTAAACACAATGTTTGTACTGGAAGGAAGAGACTATTGTGTTAGAGGTAGAGCTAAATAAAGTTAGTCTCTAAGATCTAAAAGAAAATATCCTTGGACATTATTCACCATGGAAAAAAGAAAACAAATTGAGAAAATGCATTAAGGCTTCAGGATTAAAATGGTGCAAGACAACAAATGTGCAATATTGTTCCTACCAATCAGCAATTCAAGTTCTTATGAAGATTTAACAATAACCCAAAGTAAACAAAAGAAAAGGGGATGGACATAAATATGGCTAAGATTTTGGCTTAATAAATCATATTTTTGTACGACATATAAAGTAATCCACATTCCAGACCAAAATAAATCCCTCAAGTAAAATAAAATATGCACAAAAAATTCAGAACATAGTGATCGTGAACAACCCTATCTCCAACATGTACTGGCTTCTTTCCCTCTTATATGAAAGTAGAACTATGTTGACTCAAATGTTATATTCAGAAGTAGAGAAATAAAAAAAAAATTAAAAAGCAATGAGTCCTCCTGGAGAAGAAGTAAGGATATAGCGTTTTATGTTCAAAGACTTCCAACAGTAAAGTGAATACTGGAATAGGAGAAGCTTAACATTGATGCCCCAGATGATGAAAGTTCAATTTACAGAACTACTTTACGAATTGCAGATCAGCTTAGGGTGGTGCTTCAGGCTGAGATATAAGTGGATAAAGCTCCTACCATTCATATAAATAGTGACAGGAGCTGTGAGACATGGCATCTACCTGGAGGACAGCCACTCTGCCCAGTCAAAGCAATAAAAATGCATGAATGGCTTACGTATGATGACTACTGTACTTAATAGTCATAGGAAAGAAAATAACTGAAAATGGCCTTCACAAGAAAAATAGATATTATATACTATTTAAAAAGCAAGTAGCAGCTTGTTGTCCTTAAAATGTTCGAGAGAAAATGAGTTATGGGAAGCAGAAACAAGAAGCCTTAAGGATAAAACTGACTGAGCTACGATGAAAAGGAGGCTGGCAGCATAAAGTGGCATAATAAAAACCCGCATTGGAGGTAGTCCCAATTGGATTTTATTACAGAAAACCATGTCAGTGGTATGGAGAGTAAATTTGAGGAACTTACCCAGACTGCTTTAAAAAGAGATTAAAAACTAAGTAATATAATGTGAAAAAGTAGCATGCAATAATCCAATTTAAGCATTAAAAATCATTAGTTTCCTAGATGAAAAACCAAAAGCATCACAATGTACAATGGTGTAGAGAGATTATTTCTTGATCTTAAAAAAGACACCTGAATTTATACAAATAGGCTCATCAATTTGAGCGTTTACCACAGCCCCCTTTTGGTGAACATTTGACATCTAGTCTTTTGCTCTTAAAACCTATATGACAAACTTGTGTGTATTTTACTTCATACTTGTGGAGATTTACCTTAAAATTGGATTGTAATCAGTGGAATTCTTGGGTCAAAGGAAAAATACATTTTTTTATAGTGCCAAGTAATCCTCTTGTAGATTTATGTAATATTTTATGCTTATCAGCAATACATAAAAATGACTGTTCTCCAAAGCTCTGTCAACTGAGTTTGTGGCCAAACTTAAATTTTTGCCAACCTGCTACTGAGAAGTAGCATTTTAAAGGAATTTTGTTTTACATTTCTCTTCATGTAAGTGGCATTGAATATATGTTATTTTTATGGGTCATTTACCTTTTTTAAAAATGTGTCCTCATACTTACCTCCCTTTTATCTGTTACTTTATGATCTTCTCAGTTTTTAAGAGCTACTTATTTGGAGATTATAGCATTGTTTGTGGAAAGCTGGAATATTTTCTTCTAGTACATCATTTTGGTTTTGCTTGTGGGAGCTTTGTTAGCTCCCATACACAATACTTTAAAAATATGTATTTGAATTTATCAGTCCTTCCTGTTACCAACTCTGAATTTTGAATCATATTGGAAAGGTTTCTAATTTTCCAAATATAAAAGCAAGTATAAAAAAATCTTACTTGTTTTACATGAGCAAATCTATGGTTTTATTTAATTTAAATATGGATTTCTGACGCATTTATAGTTTTCTAAATGGCTATCCAGTTACCTCAACAAAATTTTTGAAGTCTATCTCCACTCCCTCCAACACACACCTATTTGTGAAGCCAACGTCATCATACACCACATTTAATTTTAAACTTTAGGATCTATTTCTGGATGCACATTCTATTCCATTGGTCTATTAATGTGCCAAGTACACAATATTTTAATTAACACTATGTTAATAGAGATTTTATATATTATGTCATAACATCTAGCAGGATTACCCCTTATCTTCTTTGCTACCTTATCAGGTTTTTAAAAATCTATTCTTTATTATTTTTCTATAGAATATTTTTTAGACTGCCTTTGATTTACATACCATCTTGAGGAGAATTAGATCTTGATGATGTTGAGGTTTCCTACCTAAGAACATGAATGTATGTCATTCTGTTTATTCCAATTTATTATTGTAAACTTCAAGTGTATTTGAATTCTTTCTAAATTTTTTACTCTCTTCCAAATGTAAGATGGTGAGAATTCAGGAATTGCAAATTAGACTAAATAGATTTTAAGGGTCTGCAATTATAATATTTAAAGTGACAAATATTTGTTTTATTTTAAGAGTGTTAGTATAATAGATATGTCAAAATTAAAATTAATCCCTATTTCAGTTACATATAACATCTCAATGAATGTTACTGTTATTTACAGTATATATCTAATCATGGCAATGATAGCAAGAATTCATTTTGAAGTGTATTGGGAAGCATATTGGGATTAACACTACATATGGCCCCAAATGATGATTTCCACTATAGTAATACCTGTAAATATGCACATAATTATGGGTCAATATTGGGCTAATATTTATTAGATTCTGATTATTCACCAGTATACTAGATGTTTTATGCTTTTTCTTAATTAACCATATACTGAAAAAGATACATATTTATAAAATTTACTAACATTATTAAGCAGAACTGCAGGCATATTGACTTTTAATACTCTTGGCTGGATATCTATCTTATTCTTAATCTGAGTGCAACAAATTTGGTAACCAATGCTGTAAAAAGTTTCAATTTTGCATTTGTTCATGTGATTACTATCTCAAAGGCCATAAACTCCATAAGGGAAGAGACCACACCTGGTTTTTCTCACCGCTGCAGTTTCAGTGATTTAGTAGATGGTAAGAACACACTAAGTATTGATTTAATAAAATGAATAATAAATGAGTAATATATATCTATAAGGTACTCTGAAATGCAAAGCTTGAATTAGTTACATGTTAACACATTGTAATTTTCCATGTATAATATATGCTCTTTAAAATTATCCTAAGATTTCTATTAATTATTTAATATATGTAAAGCATGACAACAAAAGAAAAAAAATAAAATAAGAATGTTATCTAAAAGAAAATATGATTATATAAGAACTAAAATTTATTAAGTGCCTTTATTATCAGGTGTTGTATTAACTGTTGTTCACTAGTTACTCATTTAAGCTGTACAATTGCTTTGTAAAATAGGTAGATACCATTATTATTCCTATTTTGCCAATATCTACCCTGAGTCTTAGAAGTTACTTTCTAAAAATCCCCCAGCTATTAAGCAATGAAACCAGGATGCAAACCCATCATGTCTAATTCTCTTCCTAGATTAACCTCTATAATACAGTTTTTTTTGTTTGTTTGTTTGGTTTTTTTTTTTTTTTTTTTCATTTTCTTATGCAGGACTACAAAATATGTAACCATGTATTGCCATTTGTTTGATGAAAAATTTAGGAAGTTTAGTTTTTTCTGAAGAAGATAAAAAAGGGATTCTCAATGTTTAACTACCAGTATATTTATTTAATTTTTTTCTTTATCTTTACTGTGATTAAAGACCTTTTGTGAATTCAGTGTAAATTTCAAGACAATAACTAGGTTCATTATTAAGCTGAACTTATTATTGTGGATGATGTGCATGTTAAAAAGCTGACTGGATATAATACTTCAAAACCAAATTTAATAGTTCATTTGACACAGGGTAATCATTTAGTTCATTCTTCTTTTGAGGCTAACACACTCAAATCTTAAATAACAGAGTATGTTAGTAAAATACCAAAATACTCTGCAAAATATACAAGACAATGAATGCCATCAGAGGTCTTATTTTAAAAAAAACATGTTTGTAGTCAATTTTGTTATTAGCCTTGACAACATAGCATCACTTGCTTTGACTCTCCTACAGTCATCACTAAGGGTCAAGATATCCTAACAAGCACAACTTCACAATGGACTTAGGAATTGCTAAATATGTATATTATTATTCATTATTTATGGATTTAGAGGACCTAGATTAAGTGGTATGTGCATTTTAGTTCTTCTAATTCCAAGAATTATTTATGTATGCTTGAACCTTCTAGTCAGAGTTGTCACCATTTGATACCTGAATGCTTATCCAAGCCTAGGTCTATGGAATTCTGCCTCATCCTTACACAGTTTCTTACACATTTTTTTTGTATCAACCATATGAAACTGGTTAAAGTTACTGTGACTCCTAGGATTTCAAAAGATGAAAATGAAGGTGTATAAAGAACACAGAATACATCTACAGCTTAACATTTTATTGGAATATGAGTGTACAACATACCAATTTATTCATCATCTGATATACTACTGTTAATAGAGGCTTATCTCTATAGAATTGAAAGTGTTTTATTGTGCCAGCATCCTTTTTGTAACTTTTAAACAATATCCAGTGCCTCCTTTCTTGGATATCCAAGCCCTAATCCTCATTGATAACTATATATACTAACTACCACATCAAATAAGAACAATCTTACTTTTTCAAAAACTCAGATCCTATTTCCGAACATATAAGCTTTACCATGTTATTCACTATAACTTTTTCCAGATATATTTTATTGATCTCCTTTTATTGCCTCTTATCCAATGAGTACCATAGTTATTGCTTCATGTCATTCTATTTCCATACTAATGAGCCTCAACTTTTTGTCTCTTTTCTATATCCACAATTTAGTCTCCCAAACCGGTTCTTATATTTCAATTTTTTTCTACTGTTGCCAGAGTGATCTTTTGAAAACCAAAGTTGATCAAGCTTGTAATAATCAATTCCTCTCCCAATTTTAAATAAAGTTCAAAACATCTAAGTTTAATATAGATCCTTTATAGCTACTTACCTATATAAGCCTAAATCTCTACCCTACCTCATACTATAAATTATATTCTATCTGTAACCATCAATCTTTAGCTTACTTGCAAAGCTTTTACATACCACTGTACCAGAAATGCTCTTTCCTGCCACTCCCACATATGTGCTCGCCACTGGTACTTCTAAACTTTTGTTGACCATTTTTCCCATTGGAAAGCTTACCTAAAATGCTTAGTATGTTGAGATATTCTGTATACACACTTTTATTGCAACACAGCATTCAACTATAATAGTTGGCTAGCTGTCTCTTTTGCTAGGCCACAAGTTTTATAGCAGGCCACCTCTAGAAGGGCCCACACTGAGCCCCACCTCCTGGTGTGCCTAACTTTGCAAATCCTCACCCATGATTTGTGTTTAACACTTTTAAAAAAAGTATACAACAGAAGCAAATGAATGTCACTTTTCATATTAGGTTATACAAAGACTATGGCTGCCATTTTGGGTGGTCTTTCTCTCTTGCTGTCTTGGCCTGAGAAAAATGAGCTGCCATGTTGTGAACAGCTTTATGGAGAGGCCCATGTCTATGGAAATTTGTTATTTAGTAATTGATAATTAATACAAGTATCAGCATCTGTAAGTTTAGAGTATGATTCATTTAACTTTGAATCATTGATGCCTATCATGGGAAAGGATGTCAAATTATTTTTATTGAGTGAATTAATACTATATACATGAACTTTTACTTCTAAACCCTATCAATATAGTTGAGGTATTCAAACTTCAAAAATTCTGAAAAATAGTTTATAAGTTTGATCATTAGAAATTAATATATTTTCTTCACAACAAAAACCAAAGCCTTCCAGTTATGTAAACATATTATAAATCCACATTTGAATATGCATATCTAGGAGCATATGTGCAATTTTACAAAGATAAAATTGGGAGAGACACTTGAAATGTTTTTCTCTAGCAGCATACTTTCAGTTCAGTCATATAGTAGCATAATGTGAGGCATAAGTTTTATTTTAGGTTTTAAAAATCAAATGACTCTCATGTAGGTGGTACCATGTCTACACATAAGAAGGATGCCCTATTTCCCTAGGCATTAATTTGAGTTTTTAAGCTGAGAAAAATCTATCCTTTTCCTAGGGAAAAAAAAAAACACAATTATTCTTTTATTATATTTTTATAATAACAAATATTGCCTCGTGCAAGATTTCCCCATTAGTGTTTTATATTTAAGTGCACAGTCTGTTTAATCCTTCAACTTTATCATAATTCATTGACTAATCTAGTTTAAATACCATAAAAGTTCATAATCATTGTTATAAAAACTTACACTTGCTTATTAAACTAGCTACTTTGCCACTGTCAAATGCAAGCGATAAAATTGGGCAGAACTATAATGAAAGCAAACACGTTTGCAATTTCTAAATAGATTATCTTTGTGTATATTAATGCCTTCAATTTAGTTCAAATTTATATGATTAACACCTAAACTGTATTTTGTATAAATGTACTTTCACATTTAAACTGTGCCTCTCCATTGAATATTCCTTAATACACTTTTTTAATGTTTTTGTTTTATTTATTTATTTATTTTAGAGAGAGGGGAAAAGAGGGAGAAAGAGGGGGAACTAAAACATCAGTGTGTGGTTGCCTTTCATGCACCTTGAACTGGGAACCTAGCCCACAACCAAGGCATGTGCCCTGACTGGGAATAAAACTGGTGATCCTTTAATTCACAAGCTTGCACTCAATCCACTTAGTCACACCAGTGAGGGCTAATACACATATTTTTAAGACACACAGAAGGCTGTTCTTAAAAAGTTCTTCAGGATTTTTATTACAAAAAAAGCAACTTCAAATTCAGAGAAGTCTAGACAGGTAAAATGTATATATAAGAATTTTAATGAATACAAATTAAATATCTTTATTAATCCTTAAATAATTATGGTTGGTACATTAAAATGGATTTGTGGGAGAATGAAAAATAATGATGGGATAGAAAAATGCCTGATGTTGGTATTAAGTAATATTAACCTGGTGTTAATTGATTTGTAATAGTTTCTTACAGTTGCCAAAGTTTTTTTGATATCAGAAAAGCTTTAGCAATATTTCTGAAAGCTTTTATTTATGCCAATGTTATCAATAGAGTTTTGAACAAAGGATACTTCAGGAAAAGAGTCACATAACTAAAGGATTGAATAAGGTCTCCTCAAAGTCCACTCAAGAATGTGCTCTTGTTTTTAACTTATGTTCTGATTTATTAGAGATAAGTCTTAAAAAAATGCTTAGATAAATGTTAATTGTTGAGTCGGCAGATCAATAAGATTAAGTGTAAAAATTTATTTTAAAAATATTCAATAATGATAAACTGGTTCCCTTATTCCTCCCCAAAATGAGAAACAGAAAATAACATGGGGAAAAAAAAATCCAGACCAGATTTCGGGTCAGAGAAACTTCCTCTTATAGATTAATTACTAGGTTCTCATAATCTCTTGACTTAAAGGTCAAACTAGGTTTGTAAAACAAGAACTGTCAATACATGATCAATAACAGCTCCTTGGCTAAGACTAAATTCAGAAAATGACAGAGTGGTAGCTTTCTAAATGTTCATGCCAGTAACAATCTGAAACCATCTAGCTTTGCACACTTTTGTATTAAGTTTCTCTTAATAAGCATGGTCCCACTACCACAAAGTGTTTACCAGTCACATGAAGGCTTTGCAGTATTCCTGCGACCTGAACATGAAACACTTGTCCTCATCAGTTTACTTTCAAACAAAGGGCCATTTGCAGGTTAAAGTTCTTCTGTCTTCTTTTAAAGGATGAACTGTTTTTCCAGCCAAAAAGTTTAGTAAACATTCTTTATTTAGTACAGTCTCTCATTCAGAGAATAAACTTGATAAACATAGATGGTTTTAAAATACTGTGGTAGTATTTTGATAGGTAATTTGATTAGTAGAGTTATAAATTTATACACAAAAGGGGAAAGGTTTACCAGAAATAAGACATTATTTGTAACAACGCTTCAGGAAAATCTTGATTATTACAATCCCCTGTATCTTGCAAGTTTGGCATGTATGGTTGTAGCTCTCCAAGGCCTCTACTATAAGGCGCCTGCAATAGTAAAGAATTTGCTACTGCAGCCTTGGGGACCGTCTCTTAGTGTTCTGTCAGTGCTTCTCTGACAAAGTACAATTTTAATCGAGACAGTCACATATTTATTTATGTACATCCAAAATCCCAAGTATAAATACCATAATTGAACTGATGGACTGGAATAAAACACAAAGCCCTTTAAGTTAACCATAGCAACCTCTCACAAGTTATTTGAATTTCATAAAAATGTGAAATGTCAAAAGAGGCGGTATGGCAGCTGATCTTATGAAAGCTCACACATTGAAACTAAACATGAAATTTCAAGCTGTGGTAGGGAGTTATTCTATTACTAGGCAGCATCCCCTCATCACTGTATAAATAGAAACTAGTTACTGGTTTCTTAAAGCCAAACTGATAATGATTTTCAAGATCAACATTGTCCATTGCCCTATCCATGACTTAAAACAGAAAACTCTTCCTATCTGTCGATGCCTTTTAGCTTATGAAGGAAAAAGATCAAATGAAATATAATCTCCTGGAGTCTCAGATCCTTACAGCAGATATCCTTGACAACAAGAGCCTTTGACTCAGCTAGATTGCAACAAGTTCCAAATATCCTATAAGGATTTCCATGCTCATAGGAACTTCTTGGTGGCCGTGAATCTTTCTGTGTACATATCATAGCCTTCTAGTACTCGATGTTTCTTTATTTCAAAAGGATTGCCTCCCATAGCAAACAGACAGATCTGGGAATCACTGAGGATGCTCTGTGAAAGCATGCTGAGCTCAAGGCAGTTCTCTTCCAGGGGAAGAACTTTAAGGTAAGGACAACAGCAAGATATCTTCACTGAGATATGAGATGTCTGATTCTGGTTGAGTGGTTGAGGTTAAGTTCGATGACCCACAGCTCTCCCTCTACATGAGCTATGCTCCAAACCTGGTTCGTGGAGAGATTCACCACATCCAGGTGGCACAGACTACAAAGTTGCCATGGTGGTGCTCACAACTGGTTCCCAGAGAGACTCAGGGTTTTGAGGCCAGACAGTTGCCCAAAGGTATACAGCAGCTCTCTCAAGTGATTGTTGTTTGGGTGTTGTGTCTCTATTGTTTTCAGATTGTGTAGCTCATCAGGAAGAAGAGTCAGTTTGTTGTTGTTCAAGGAAAGGCTTTTCAGCAGAGCGAACTTCCCTATAATCATAGATAGTAGGCTCTCTGTCTTGTTGTTGGATAAGTTTATGGCCCTGAGATTGCTGGTCAGCTTCTGCAACTCTGAAGGAAACTCAGTCAGTCCATGGTCCTTAAGGTGAAAGACACCAGTTTTCTTCATGGTTTCCATGAGAGCATGGACGGCACTGTTTCCCATCCTGGAGTCACAACTCAGGTCTCCCTCAGCTCAGAGCTGGCAGTAAAGATGAAGGCCCAGACTGTACACTCCAAGATTATGCTGTTATAAATAACAACAATGGGACTCAATTATCACTGACAGATTGCTTTAAAAATTTCCCAACACTGAATTGAAGTGAATGGATTGTCTGGCTTCTTACTCAGAACACTTATGTGTATATATGTAATAATATAACATGTATATTATATATGTCATGACAAGAAATTTGGCCTTACCTTTCAAAGTCCTGCTGATGCTAGGGCTTTTGATAGAGGTATTCGAAGAGCTATAGAGGACATTTCTCAAGGATGCCCAGCAGTAAAAAATGAAACTGAAGGAGCAGAAGATGACTTACAAGCAACTGAAGAGGATACTCCCAGTTCTCTAGTGAAAGACCATCTTTTCCAGCAAGAGACAGTTGTTACCAGTGAGCCTTATAGAAGCTCAAGACCTTCTCCCTTTGAAGATCTGAATGCTAGAAGAGTCTACTTGCAAAGTCAGGCCAATCAGCCCTGGCTGGTTTGGCTCAGTGGATTGAGCATCGGCCTGCGAGCTAAATGTCGCTGGTTCGATCTTCCAGTCAGGGCACATCAGAGAAGGAAAACTCTGACTCCAAAAAACCTCCACTGCCTTGCGGCATACCTCTTCAGGGGAAAGGCTAAGGGAGTAAACCCCGACAGAAAATCCGGAGCCGGAGTCCCTAAGGCGGTTTGACGTTGTAGTCAACACCAGCAACTCCTGCGGCGCACCTGAAGCCAAGCTGTATTGACTCTGTCTTTCCCTTGGACCCTTCAGCTGTGAAGAGAGGGGGTTCTGCTGCATGGGCAACAGCAGACCCTCCATATCACCCTGCCCAGGCTCTGTAGCTTCAGCTTCACTGGAGAGGACACTCCAGCGTCGTCGCAAGATGTCGATTCAACATGGGAGGAGACAGATACCGTGTCACTCCCGAGTCGGACTGCACAGCCATTCTTGGCGGTGCAGATAGACTCTTAAGAAGCTACACCATCGTCTCTCGAGACGGACGGCTGCCGACGATATTATATATGTGTATATATATAATAATATACACAGGGTGTGGAAAAAGTAAGTTTACAGTTGTGAATATACAAAACAAGAGTTTATGCTTGCATTATTATTTGTTAATTATTGTTTTTCATATGAACAACTGTAAACCTCCTTTTCCCCACCCTATATATTCATACCTCGTTTTATTGTGCTTCACTTTACTGTGCTTCACAGATGTCGCGTTTTTCACAAATTGAAAGCAAGGTCTTCCACCAGCAAAAGATAATGATTCACTTTACTGTAATACTCATTTTATTGAGGTGGTGTGGGACCAAACCCACAATACATCCAGCATATGCCTGCATATATACATTTTTTTCTTTCCCTTCCTTGGTTTATCACTGCATACTTTTCAAATCCATAAGGGAGATTAGTGTTCCCTGGGAAATGGAAATTGTTAATACACATCCATCAACAGAGAACAGAGTAAGCAGAGATAAACTTAAAGAAGAACACATTCCATTTTTCATCAGATTCAGAGAGCAAATGATCTATTTTTCATTCAATCAATGGAAGGCTAAAAATATCCTGGGCTTACTATTCCTACTTGTTTCTAAACACAATTCATAAGTCTTCATTCATTAGACTAATGTGTTTATAAGGCAGTTGAAATGTCAAAGCTCTGCTGGATTTAGTATAAACTTAAATTCCATTACCTGGCAGGCATTAATTGCTTATGGAGCATAGGGATTCTTCCCAAGGGTCTTATATGTTTCCTTTTGTCATTTTGCTAACTATTCTGTCTAGACGAACTTAAAGCCCTTAATCCACCGTAGGGATCAATAAACTGCACAATAATTCAGTCCTAATAATTAGCTTTCACTTAAACACAAATGGTCATTTCATTGTGAACTGCAGTACAAAATGATAATGAAATAATTAAAAAGACAGATGAAAGAGTGACTTAATAGGGAAGAGGCCTAACTGTTCAATTAGAGGCATTACCATTCAACCTTTTTATTACTGCCACAACCTTTCAATTTTTTAAAAAAATAACACTTCAAGCTCTGCTCATTTAACCCATGACAGTATCACTATTATATGCATAGTCTTTATGAATTGAGCCTTTGCTATGGACTGCAGTGAAGCAGTTGTCTCCCTGAAATTATTAAAACAGTGAATATCTAATTCAAAGCTCTATAAATTGTATATAAATCATAACACTATATTGTCCTGGTTTCTCATTCAAGGGATTTTCTTGAGCCTTCCCAGTTTCTTTTTAGATAGGATTAGCTTACATAGTTCCTTTGAAACAGCCTCAGAATCATGTAAAACAGTTTTAAGATACTGGATGTTCTGAAATAATTCGGAAAGGCATCTCATTTTTTCCCCTGGTTAATTTCCTAGACTGGTCTACAGTACAAATATTCTTCATATTTGCTGACTGGAAAATTTAGTTATAAGTCCAAAAAAGGTACAAAACTTCATTAACATTTTAATACAGTCTCATAGATGTAGGGTGATAGATACGCTTGAATCTTTATGATCAAAGCCATAAACTAATAGCAAAATCTTTCACTTTACCTTTGCCATGTCCTGCTTTCATTTTCACATCTACTCTATCTTCACATGGCCATGGACAGGCTGTACTTCAGCTATGCCAGTAGCTGGAGATATTCATAATCAATTTCAACAAAACCTGCTACGGTTCTTGCTATTGGCACAGATCAGACCCTTGGGCTTCCCTGATCTCTTCAAAACTAAAGCAATATTTTCCAGGAAAAGTCTCAGCTCATTAATCCTGATCAAATTTGGAAAGACATACCACAAAATGGACAGTCCTGATGAGACATTTTTCCAAGTACTAAGAGAGATATGTCCAAGTTAATAAAACTCACATTATGTCAATATTAGGAGGAAGACTTTGACCCAACTTGTCACATGGAATCACAGTATCTGGCACAAAGAAGAAATAAGGACTCAGATATTTAATTAATGAATAAACAAAAGAAGTTTTTAAAACTTAAAGGATTTCATTCATTTCATTTCTTTTATCCACCTCATTACTACATTACTATTACATAGGCCTACAATCTGTCACCTGTTATTCAAAAGTCAAGCAACAATGACAGCAACAATAGAGACCTCAAGATTCTCCTCAAGTCTGACACACAGACTTACTTGGCAAGAACTTGACCTGATCCAGCAACAGGAGGAAATGCACATGATTACACAAACACTTTTCTTCATTGATTATACAGCATAACTCCTACCACACTCACTGTATATGCAATACATAGATATGTTCCATTTTTCCTTTGTAAATTTTGAATATTCTGAATTTTGAAATATATCAATTGGCAAGGGTTATGGATAGGCTATTATGGTTGTGTAGTTTATTAATTGACAACTATTATAAGATATAACCTATATTTAGGCACAGGTCATAAAAAATTTACCTTTGAACTTAAAGTGGTTGGTATTCACTTGAAGTAAGAGACCAATTCTCTGCAAAATAACCAATCAGTGCATGTTGTATAAGCATGATACTACAGAGACCACATTTCTATAAATTGGGAGATATACTAATTTCTCAAATGAATCTTAGCATCTAGGAAATGTATTTAGGAATGAGCTATAATTCACATAAACTTTTACCTTAACATCCTGGTAACAGAAGTCAGAAAGCTGCATGGACCATATTTCAAAAGGAGAGTTAAGAAGCATACCATATTTCAAAAGGAGAGTTAAGAAGCATGTGCAAATTTATCATGCCAATGTTTCTAAAACATACCTCATGATAAGGATTATCCAAGACAAGTTGTGAGATTTCTGGTCCTACCCATGGAACTGAGTCACTATATTTGCACCTCAAGAATTCAGTCAATACTGTATATACAGAAAATTATCTTTAGACTCTAAAGTTCAGACTACAGAATAGTATCTTGTTCAGGTCACCTAGTTTCCTAGCGATTCACAATCTTTTTTTTTTTTTTTTTACTTGAATACAAAGCACATAGTATTCTCTTAAGGGAATTTTCTGCCATGTTTTTTAATCATTTAATTTTTCAGTTACAACTGACATACAATCTTATGTTAGTTTCAGGTATATGCCCCAGTGATTAGACATTATATAACTTAATAACTGACCATCCCAATAAAACTCATACCCATCTGACCCTACAGTTATTACAATATTATTGACTATATTGCCTTGGCTATACTTTATATTCCCATGACTATTCTGTAACAATCAGTTTGTACTTAATTCCTTCACCTTTTTCACCCAGTCCTTTACCCCCTTCCCATCTGGCAACCATCAAAATGTTCTGCTTGTTTTGGTTCTGCTTGTTTGTTTATTCTGTTTTTTTAGCCTCAAATGACAATAGATATTTATTTATTGCCACTTTATTGCTCATATTTTTTATCTATTTTTTTCTTCTTAGAGACAATCCTTTAACACTTCACGTAATACTGGTTTTGTGGTGATGAATACTTTTAGCTTCTCCTTGTCTGGGAAACTCTTTATATGTTCTTTGATTCTAAATGATAGCTTAAACAAAAAGGAACATCATATGTAAATAATTAGTATTTTTAAGTAAAAAATGAACACCATGAATTATAATTTAGTGTTTATGATTAGTTTGATGAAAACAAAACTTGAGTCAGACTTCCAGAATATAATAATAATTGAGTATTTTTTCCAATTTAATTTTTAGAAACATTAAGAATCTGTTTAGAGATTGTTTTAAACTTATTAGGACCTCGTAGACCTGCTCATTTCCATCCAAACTAGCCAGTCAGCTTCCTTTTAAAATCTATGTATTATAACAATATTTTCTTAATAAAATTTTGTTCTGTTCCTTCCATTAGCATTACGTGACAATAATGTGATATTTACAGTATTAATATTGACTCAGATTTACATGACAATAATATGTGATATTTACAGTATTAATATTGACTGATTATATCAACTAAATTGAACATAAATGATTCACTTAATTATGAAGCTAACTTAACATAGAGACCCAGCACTAGTTATTTTTACCAATTTTTGTGTAACTATTTCTACATTTCTAAAATGAAATATGCAATTCTTAAAAAAAAAAAAAAAAAAAGCAAAACTAAGGTCCATAACCAAATAGATTTATATTCAAAAATTAGAAACAGATAGATAACTCTGGCAAAGATGGAGGCCTAGACAAACATGCTGCATCTCCCTTCACAACTAAGAAGGAATACAACTACCTCAAAACTAGAGACAACCAGAAGTTCCAGAAAATCAAACTACATGAAGTCCAACAAACAAAGATATAAAGAAGAAATACTCACCCAGGCAGGTAGGAGGAGTGGAGCCAGGGTGGAGAGGATGTGGTGTGGTGGTGGCAGCAGTGGTGGCAGTGGCAGAATACTGGAAATCACAGTCACACATTTTAAAAATTCAGGAGGGACACCTGGGGAATGCTCCCAGCACGAAACCACACCACGCAGCTCAAGATCCCAGCACCAGGCATAATAAAGCCTCATTGTTTTTGATTGTGTAAACCAGAGGGGTTTGGGGCGGAGGAAGAAACAGCTGGTCTCTCAGCAGAGTCCACTTGTTTAAAGGGCCACCGTGGTCCTAAAACATCCACAGACCCACCCACTCTCAGAACAATGGCCAGGGCAGCAGCTAGAGGCGCCAGTCCTGTACAAAGTGGGAGAAGTGCCTGGAAAAGGGGCGAGTGCTGAGCAAGCGGCACTGTTCCCTCTCCTTCCCCTACCCCACATACAACATGGTGAAACAGGTCACCCTGTACTGACGAGAAAACCTAAGGCACTGCTCCGTACAATGTAACAGGAGCAACAACTCTACCTAAGACACAGAGGCAAGCAAATATAGGAGCCTATCAAGATAAAGAGACAGAGAAGTATGGCCCCAAAGGGGGAAGAGATCAGTGTTCCAGTGAGAGAACTAAGCGATGAGGACATAGCCAACCTAACAGATTAAGAGTTCAAAACACTGGTGATAAAAATTTTCACAGGCTTGACAGATATGCTTAAGTACAGCAAATGCATAAGAGAACTGAAGGCTATACTAAATGAAACAAAGGAAAATCCACACAAAACCAATGGTGAAGGGAAGGAAGCCAGGGTTCCAGTCAATGATTTGGAACATAAGGAGGAAAACAACAGTCAACCAGTACAGAATGGGGAAACAAGAATTGAAAAAAAGTGAGGAGAGGCTTAAGAACCTCTGGGACAACTTTAAATATGCTAACATAGAAACCATAGGGGAGCCAGAAGGAGAAGAGGAAGAGCAAGAAATCGAAAACTTATGTGAAAAAATAATGAAGAAAAACTCCCCACTTTGGTGAAGGAAGTAGACATACAAGTCCAGGAAGCACAAGTTAGAGCCAAAAAAGACTACACCAAGACACATCATAATTAAAATGCCAAAGGTTAAAGATAAAGAGAGAATCTTAGAAACAGCAAGAGAAAAGCAGACAGTTCCCTACAAAGGGTGCCTATAAGACTATTAGCTGATTTCTCAAAAGAAACTTTGCAGGAAAAAAGGGACTGGCAAGAAGTATTCAAAGTGATGAAAAGCAAGGACTTACAACCAAAATTAGTCTATCCAGCAAAGCTTTCATTTAGAATGGAAGGGCAGATGAAGTGCTTTCCACACAAGGTAAAGCTAAAGCTAAATGAGCTCATCATCACCAAGCTATTATTATATGAAATTTCAAAGGGACTTAATTAAGAAAAAGAAGATCAAAATCATGAACATTAAAATGACAACAAACTCATAACTATCAACAAGTGAACATAAAATAAGAACAAAATCCAACTAAGCAAACCAGAATAAGAACAGAATCATAGGTATGGGGATCATTCATAGGGTAATCAGCTGTGAGGGGGGAGGGGGAGAAATGGGAAATGGTGCAGGGATTAAGAAGCATAATTGGTAAATACAAACTAGACAGGAGAAAATTAAGAATAATATAGGAAATGGTGAAGCCAAAGAACGTATATGTACAACCCATGGACATAAACTAAGGGGGGTGAGATTGCTGAAGGAATGGGGGGTACTAGGTAGAGGAGAGTAAAGGAGAAAAAATTGAAACTATTATAACCACATAATCAAAAATATATACTTAAAAAATAGAAAAAAACTTTTAAAATTATACATTTTCTTCTGATCATTTTTTTTGTCATTTTCAAAACTCAAATCTAATTTGATTTCTACACAGCCTTTAAACTTAGTGAGTTTAACAACCTTTTTATCCCTTTTTTTGTTGTTGTTGTTGCACTTATGGCATTCTTTTTTTAAGTATATTTTATTGATTATGTTGTTACAGTAATTCCAATTTTTTCCCCTTTGCTCCCCTCTGCCCAGTACCCCCCCACCCTCCAGCAATCCCACTCCACTTAGTTCATGTCCATGGCTCGTGCATATAAGTTCTTTGGCTTCACCCTTTCCTATATGATTCTTAACTTCCCTGTCTATTTTGTATAAACAGATTATGCTTCCTAATCCCTACACCATATCCCAATTTCTCCCCCTCCCCCTCCCAGGTGATAACCCTCCAATTGATCCCTATACCTGTGATTCTGTTCCTATTCCGGTTTGCTTAGTTGGATTTTCTTTTTATTTCTTAGATTCAGTTGTTGATAGTTGTGAGTTTGTTGTCATTTTGGTGTTCATAGTTTTAATCTTTTTCTCAAGTAACTCCCATTGACATTTCATGTAATAATGGCATGGTGATGATGAACTCCTTTAGCTTTACCTTGTGTGGGAAGCACTTTCTCTGCCCTTCCATTCCGAATGACAGCCTTGCTGGATAGAGTAGTCCTGGTTGCAGGTTGCCTTTCATCACATTGAATATTGCTTGCCAGTCCCTTCCTGCCTGCAAAGTGTCCTCTGAGAAATCAGCTGATAGTCCTATAGGCACCCCCCTGTAGGCAATTCTCTGCTTCTCTCTTGCTGCCCCCATGACTCTGTCTGTATCTTTCACAATGGCATCTCAATCATGATGCGTCCTGGTGTGGTCCCCTCTGGGTCCAGCTCACCCAGGAACCTCTGTGCTTCCGGACCTGTAAGTCCATCTCCTTCACAAAATTTGGGAAGTTTTCCTCATTTTATTCAATTCTTGCTTCCCTCATTCAGCACTGGTTGACTGTTTTTTTCTTCCTTATGTTCCAAATCATTGATCTGAACTCTGGTTTCCTTCCCTTCACCATTGGTTTTGTGTGGATTTTCCTTCGTTTCACTTAGCACAGCCTTTACTTCTCTTATGTGTTTGCCATACTCAAGCATATCTGTTTTGAATTCTGCATCTGTTAGGATGTCTATCTCCTCATCTTTGAGGCTAGCTATCTCCTTGTTGCTTAGTTCTTCCACTAGAACCTTGATCCATTTCCCCTTTTGGGCCATACTCCTCTGTCTCCTCAGTCTGACTGGCTCCTGCGTTTGTTTGCCTCTATTTCTTAGGTAGAGCTGTCACTCCTGTTACATTGTAAGGAGCAGTTATTTGTCAGTACAGGGTGACCTGTTTCACCACATTGTGGCATTGTATGTGGGGGAGGGGTAGGAGAGGGAACAATGCTGCCTGCCCAGCACTTGCCCCTTTTCCAGGCACCTCTCCCACTTCCGCACTGTACTGGAGCCTCTTTAGCTGCTGCCCTGGCCTTCATTCCCAGAGTGGGTGGGTCTGTGTACTTTCTAGGACCATGGTGGCCCTACAAACAAGCAGATTCTGCTGAGACTGGCAGTTTCTGCCTCCGCCCCAACCCCCACTGGTCTGCACAGTCAGAAACAATGAGGCTTGGTTTTCCCCAATGCTGGAACCGTGAGCTGCGAAGTCCGGTGAGGAGCTGGGAATGCTCTCCAGGTGTGCCTCCCAACTTTTTTAAATGTGTGACTGCTCTTTCTGCTAGCTTGCTGTTGCCATCGCTGCTGCCGCCACCACACCAGATCCTGTCTGTCCTTCCACTGCCCCTCCTTCCTGTCTGGATGAGCATTTCTTCTTTATATCTTTGTTTGCTGGACTTCATGTAGTTTGATTTTCTGGAACTTCTGGTTGTTTCTAGTTTTGAGGTATTTGTATTTCTTCTTAGTTGTGGAGGGAGACGCAGCATGTCTGTCTAGGTCTCCCATCTTGGCTGGAAGTCGCATTTATGTCATTCTTAATTGGCATTGCTGTTATATTCTGAAATGGAAAATTGAGGAAGAAAATGGACCAGAACTCTAAGACTCAAGTATATTTGACTATTTCAATATCTCCCTTCTTAGATTATAACTATCATTTTTGTGGACATAACTATTTTGAAATTTCTGAACATGGTATGCTTTTTAATTCCTTCATGCATTACAACACACTATTCCCTTTTGCCAGGAACACTCTCCACTACAACCACTTGCTTTTCTGTGAAGTCAGATCAGAAGGCTTATTCTCTGAATCCTCCTTTTATCTTCTCTACATCTTGATCTTGACAGCATAATCCACCCTTCTTCTCTGCCAATAACTGATTTCCCCTCATAGTCCCCAGTTCATTCAATACCATCATTTAGCCATCCTAGCTGGAAATTTCATAATTTTACTTTTTGTCTTTTTCAATTCAAACTCTTCAGATTCCACATTGTTCTGATTCTATCAATTCTACCTTCTTCTCTAGTCACTCTGAGTTTATTTTGTAAATTTCTTGCCACTACCATTACATCTCAGACCTTAACTAGTCTATTCCTCTATTTTCTCCTTGTCTAGTCCTTCCTCCATGCTTTAGACAGGGTCATATTTCCCAAAATGCATTTCTGATCAGTGTTTTAGTAAAATTCAGAGGATATTTCACAATGTGGCAGCCTCTATGATTCTTGTATTATCTCTTTTGATTCACTACAATTTATAGTCTGCACTCCAAAACACCAAATATCCCACAATTCCCTAAATGCCTGAGATAATTTATATTTTGGTTCACAATTATTCATTCCTTTTCTTTCCATAAGGAGATTATAATCCCTTCTCATTCTCATATGGCCACTAATACTCTTAAGGGAGAAATATGTGTTATATGGATCACTACCTCATGGATTTGGAGCTTAACCATGTGACTTCCTTTGATTAAGAGAATGTGGAGATGTGACATATGCTGCATCTGAACAGAAGCAGAAATGTGATTGCATGATTTGTCTCATCCTCTTGCTCTTCCTTTTTGAATGAGTTGGGAATGTCCTATACAGGGATGCTCCTCTAACCTGGTGCCTGAATTAGAAAGTCTGGCAGCAGAGCTGAAAAGGAAGCAGTCTCATTCACCCCCTCTGTTTGCTCTAATGAAGGTGTATTTTCTGCTTTCTTCACTAGAAATACCTATAAGACTTCAAGAATTACTGAAAATTCTTTGTGAGGCCTTCTTTCAAGTGGAAATTTATAGCTTTTTCAACATTATTTCATAGTACCAATCACACTGTATGTTAATTATTTATGTACAAGTATGTTTTAATTTCTTCAACCAGAATGTGACTCTGAAGTCAGAGACTGCCATTTTTAATAAATGATCTTCAGTGGTTAGGAGCAATTCTGGCAAATGCTAAGGATTCCACAAATTGTTGAATTAACAACACAACTTTTAATATGGAATGGAGAAATAAATGTGTATCTCTAACAGCTCCACTGGTTGGTGGTATTTCCCTAGAAGGGTTTATATATTGTGACTGCATTAGCATGAGTAAATGATTTCTTTTGACAACACTTACCTGGCACTTACTATGTACTATGCTTTGTTATAAATTCTCTAAAAAACAAAAACAAATGAACAAAAACTTGCGTTAATCATCACAGCAGCCCTATAAGACAATCATTATTATCCTTATTTTCAGATGAACTTCCCAGGACAAAGAAATTAGTTTGCCAAGTGCTCAGTGACAGAGGATGCATTTCAGCCTCAACATTCTAATGTCAAAGCCCATTGGTTCAAACACAAGTCTGGCAATATTAATGATTTAAGGCCTCAATTTCATCATCTTTAAAAAGGAAGTATAAGATCAGATACTTCCCATGTAAAAGTCTATAATAACTAAAGACCAAGGTGAAATGCATCCCAGAAGCTAAAATTTTAAGTTCTGTATTAATATTTAATTATATGGTAAGTTTGAGGTGGCTCTGCCATTCTTCAGGGGCCATGGCCCTCTGAATGAGGTTAGATGGTCACCCACTCCCCCTCAGGTCAAGCCAGTCTGTCTCTTTGAATACACATGGCTTCTAAGAACTAAGAAAATGCCTCGAGAGTGGCTTCTTTTTACTTGATGAGAAAAATCAAACAACTAGTTAATGAGTGTGAGAAATGTTATTTAATTTCTTGATAGAATATCAAAGGTTAAATGGAAAATGATATATCTAACAACATATGTGCTCTAAAAATTCACCTATTCACCGATGAATTTCTCATTTGTGTAAGAATATCCCTATATCCCTAAAATGAATATAAGATGTGTTTATTTTAACATATTTTAAAATAAAGCTTAATTGTACTTTATATGTAGCCAGAAGCCAGAATGTTTGAAAAATCCCATGCATTAAAAGAAATGTAAGGTCATGGAACTGAGACTATTACTGTTGCCTCCTAGGAAATTTAAAATGTACTAAAGGAAAAAGAAGAAATACCTTAATATTAAGAGAATGCTATAAAGGAAATCATCATTTGATTTACTTAAATGAGTGTGGATACCACTTTTGCTCATTATACAATTGTGGTTTCTAAGCTCATAGATGTGCATATTATAAAGGAAACTGTAGAAACATATATATTTAAGGGTGTAAATTACTTAAAAGTCATTTCTTTGTCTGTATTCAGTCTATTTTCTCTCCTACCAATGTGTGAGGTATTTGTCTTCACTTCATTACCCAGAAATTGTGTAGATAATTAAAGAAACATGTTATCTATGAAAGCTAACTAGTTGAGTAAGTCATATCAATGATGTTTTACCCCTAAGATTCTTAATCAAAAGAAGTTATTAGGTAAAAGTTTTCTATTGAAATTTCATTATATTTAATTTTATACTATAAATACATTTCAGAGAATTTGAAACACAAATTTATAACTCTAATTATAAAGAATAACCAGTACTAAAACATCTTTTTGATTTTACCTTTACTCCAAAAGACAAATCTGTTAGCAGTCATATTTAGGTTCATAACAATTGTTGGAAACTTTTGTTTATTTACAACAAAACTATACAAATTCATATAAAAGCTACAAGTCTACTAAAATACATGTATTTTTCTTCTTTAATCCTTAGAGAAGATATTATTAAATGAAATTAATTTGTTTTCATGTAAATCATCCTTTCTGTGTTACTTCCATAAATGATCCATAATTTTTTATGCTGGAGAGAGAATGATCTTAACACAAATATAATTAGCAATGTGAAGAATGGATTGTTCTTTAAAAATTCTATGAAGGTCAGTTGCTATCACTGGAATTTTCTTATTTTTTGTTCAAGGACCATTGGAAGACAGATTTTATATTTCTCTTGTCAGCTCATGTTTGACTTTTGCCATTTATATAAATACAATGTAAAAAGTCATAGAAGAGGTAATGGGTACTTTCAGCTTTTCTACAAACATAAGAAAGATGCAAGGACTCTAATATTCTTAGTCATTGACATTTACAACTGTGGGTTTGTTTTTAATACAGGGCAGTGAGCAATGTACTTAAGGCCTCGGAAAATGCTTTATGGCATACACTAAAGGTGAATCACATTTTTACTAGATTTATTAGCTAGAGGAACTGCAATCTCAAGAGGAAATTTAGCCGGTTTTAACCCAAGTAGTGCTTCTTACAGTTATTTCCTCTTGAATTCTCAGCAGGACTCAGACATTCTAAATGTTCTATTCAGGGATCCTGATTTGTTTCCCCCAGCTGCTTTCTGCTACCTTGGGTACTGACAGAGTACTCATTAACAAACTAATTGATTTTTATTAATTATCTGTGGTATAATTTTTTCACTGTTTTCCCCCCTAGTACCTAAGCTTATTAACTCCAAACACACATGCTCACCCAAACACACATGCACACACACGGGCACACACATGACAAAATTTGTCCTAAAGAAAATTTGGGATAAAGATAAACTCAAATATACAGATTACTTGCACAAATCAAAATGTTAAGAAAAATCTAATATTTATAAAATTATAAAGAGCTGAAAAGAAACAGATGACAATATCCATTAAAGTGGATTTTAACAAGTTCAAATATTAAGATAGAATATGCAGTTCATTATTTACATGGTAATTATAAGATAAAACTATTCAAATGAAAACATAACCTAGTAAGAGCAAACTCTCAGCAATGCAAGATAACAAATACTTTCGTACTGTCTTTCTGAAGGAATGGATATAATCTTTAATAAAGCTATGTCAATATAAAATGCATTATTAAAATGTTATTAAAATCATAAAAAGAAAAAATTGTGGAAATGTCACTCTAATAGCCTAAAAGGGAAACAATATAATGCTACTAACTGAAAACATGGATTTGGGGGATAAAGTTTCCCATATTCAAAAGTCCCTTATCTGCCTCTTTTTGGCTACATGATTTGGGGCAAGTTCCATAAGCTTTTCAAGCCTCAGATACCTTTTTTGCAATATTGGAATAATAATAGTGCCTAGTTCATTAGTTTGTTATGCAAGGAGGGAAAAAATGCTTAGTACCATTCCTAGCACATAATAAAAAGACTTAATAAATGATAGATGTGTGATAACTATCACATTACCCTTTTTATTATTTAGTCCTGGATTATTAATGTACAAACATCAACTGTTTAGCTTATTTTATACTGCTTTAAAAAGAAAGTTATTCTAAATTTTTAAATTTTATCTAATACTTTGTGTTGAGTCTTTCATAAGATCCAATAAAGATTTCAATATGTTGGTCCTTGCCCTCTCCCTCCAAGAGCACAGAAAAGATAATCTCCATCATTCTTAATGCCATGGGTAGCATGGCTGATTTCCATGTTGGTATCATCTTTAGTTTGTCTTTTTATCAGTTCTCACATCCAACCACCATTGGAATCAAATTATTTTTTTCTTGTAAATGTCTAAGCACTGTGTTATTCTCAGTATTTCTATGGCTTTACTCCAGGCTATATACTTTTTATTTTAGTACTGTTGGCTTTCCAACCAATTAAGATAATATGCCAAAAAAATTTTCTTTATAGTTAGTATATAGTAGCTCTACTAAAATATATTTGTGGAATAAGAGATGAGAAAAACAAGTGGCACAGAATACAACCAATGAACAGTTATCTTTCTCCAATAGTTCACTGATGTGTATCGGTTTTTTCCTCAGAATGAATACACTCTGAATCAAGCTGAGCCTTGTATTTTTAAACTCAAAAATGTACTTCTTTATTTAAAACATCCTTTTCTGCTAAAGTTCCCTATGCTTTGCTTTATTACCCTCTCACCAGAAATTAATGTCAGAAATATGGTCTTGGTTAAGAAACAACGTTCACATGTCTCATATTTATTAATTTATTCAACTAACATATTGAGCAACTTTTTTTTAACAATCTACTAAGCAAAGGACTGAAACAAATTTTAAGAATCAAGATATGCTCGTCCCTCTTCAGAAAAAAAAAAAAAAGGGTCAGTGGAAACTATCAGTCATGGAGGATTAAATCACAACATACATGAACTTATCAAAGCACAACTTTTCAAAACTAGACAAAAAAAAAAAAATAAAACAACTCTAAAAATGGAGAATCTAGTAACAAACACTCCTGGATATTGTTATAGGAATTGACTCATTAATCGTAACAATTCATAGATATATGGTGACAGGGACTGTTATTCTGATTGAGACTATTTGAAAAATTGTGAAAACTTGATGTGTCTGGGAAGACAATTTATTTAATGTGGAGGAGAAAGAATAGCTGAGGAGTAAAGTATGGCCAATTTACAATTGTGTATATGGGCCATAAAAGTTTTACATTGTTGGTTGGTGATACTTTATTTTGTGGGTATCTGATGACTCTCTTCCAGAAATTGCACATACACACACACACACACACACACACAGTGTCTGTCCAGGAGGTAACCAGCCATGTATTATTAAAAAGATATGTTTATTGAAGATATATGAAACACTGTACATAGGACAATGATGTTCAGTCCCCCTCAAAGTAAGTAGCTTGGAACCTCACACAGTTCTCCCAATCACCATCAGCTGCCTCATCACATTTTCCTGAATCTCATCAATGGTCTGAAATCTCTTCCCTTTCAAAGGTAATTTTTGTTTTGGGAAAAGCCAGAAGTTACAAGGCACCAAATCTTGACTGTACAGGGCGGAGTCACCTGGGTGATTAGATGTTTTTCAAAAAAAGTCTGCATGAAACATGATGCATGAATGAGTGCATTGTCGTGATGAAGCTGCCAATCACCCGTTACTCACAGCTGTGGCCTTCTCAATCATCTGAATAGTTTCCACAGAGGAATGTTCAAGCCTAATACAAAAATTGATGCAGATTCATTGCTTTACTCACTCAGTCATTTTGAATGGAACAGGCACACAGTATACAGACTCACTCAAAGGCGTCTACCATTCCCCCTGACAAGTACAGTGAAACTGTCACTGTCCACACATGCGAATTCCAGTCAACTCTCCTTGGCTGCCAGGTTATATCAATGTTGCACAAACTCTTCTCATTAACAATGGTTGGACATTTTCCAGAGAGACCTCGTGTATATCCTCAGTTTGTCATTTATTCTCATGGAGTTTTATGGACACCTGAAAGCCATTCATTATCATGGATTACAAGTTTTTCTTAGGCAATATGAGCCCAGAAGAGATTTTTAGTCAGTGGAGTAAAATAATTACATTGTTTCTTTGGAAAAATACTCTAGTTGCAACACAAAGGAAGGAGAATAGACAAGATTTTGCTGACAAGAATTGAGGAATCTATTGAAATAGTCCAGATTGGCAAAAAATGGCAAATTGAGTATATGTCCTTATCTTTTCAAATTATCTCGTGTCACTTTTACAGACAGTATTACCAGTTTACATGTACATCTCCTTTGCCGAAATGCAAGGTCATTTGTCCCAGGCAGGGAGTCATTTCTCCATATAAAATGTTTTAATGAGGTTTAGGGCACCAACAATGAATGAGAAGAAGAATCAATTACTGGGGGTATTTCTGCAGTTGAAGCAATGGAATATGGCAACTGATTAAATGCAGAGATTAAAGAAGAATTAGCTAAGAATGATCCTAAAGTTTCTAGCTTAGAAACTGAGAAAACAGGGTGAGGATTATATTTTGTTAGTAATACATATTTTGTTTTTTAAATGTAGGGTATGCAACTGTTCTGACGCAAGTACAGATAATGTTTTCAGGAGAGTAGGTAATACAAGAGAAATAGAATCTGGCATCACTAGCAAATAGAAGGTAGACAACATATCAGCAGTGGAAGAAATCCTGCAGGTTAATTGTGAACCACAAGGGGACCACCACAGATGAACTCCAGAAATTATCAGTATTTAAATGACAGCTGTGAGAGAAGGAACCACAAAAGGTAGATGGAGAAAGGATGATCAAAGTAATAGAAAGAGAAGAAAAAAAAAAAAAAAAAAAAAAAAAAAAAAAAAAAAAAACGGAAAAAAGACCAGAAGCCAAAGAGTGAGAAAGCCAAGTAGTAGTTGCAGGAGACAACAGCTACAGAGAAATTAGGGAAGATAAGTCTTGTCAGTGATTGCCAGTTTGATGATATGTGCTGTTTCATGAGACCATTTTCAGAAGATAATGCATGAGCTTAATTGTAGAGCACTGTAATGTCACTTCATAGTGGAAAGGGGGAACGAAGAATACATGAAACTTTTCCCATGAATTTTCATTGATAGCAGATGATGACTTGGAATAGTGGTCTTTTAAAAAGATGGTAGGGCCAAGAAATTGTGGTTTATAAAGTATATTTTAAAGGATCTGTTTAGAGACTTAGATAAAGGCCTAAAGACACAGGAAAGATTAAACATATTAAATTCTGAAGTCAGAGGGACACGGAGAAACAAGTGTGCAGCACCTTTCTGAGAATGAAGAAAAGAAAGGTACCTATGTAAGAAAATGTCTGCTCTTAAACCGATGATTAAGCTCATGTTAAAATATGCACGTTAGTCTGTATTCCTATGTAGATCTGTGGAGTTTTGTGACATCTGCATTTATTTTCCTTGGTTCATATTAGATAATGAATACCATGAAAATGAACAAGAATACACCCTTTGTAATTTCTTAAATAGTTATCTCGGGCAAAAAACGAACAAATGTCAATGAGATAGAAATAGGTGAAGGTTTTTCTGTCATTGTTGTTTGTATGTTTATTTTACATATCATATGAATTCTTATTTCTAGACTCATTTCAGGATTTTTCCTTTTATCTGAGAATACAGACTCTTCATGTTTTCTTCTTCCTGACCAGAGTCCAAAAAAGTGAAATGATCTTTATGTACACAGCTAGAAAGTAGAGTCCCTTCTCTTTAATTAATGTTCTATTTCCTCAGTACTCCAATTTCTACCTGTCAGGAAAAAAAATGAATAAATTAATTTTTATTAACAGATTACTGATTGATTATAATCTAATGAGATACCAGCAGGAAGCAGTGCTTTAACTTAGGAAGCATTTCTTTATTGATGAAGTTGTAGGCACTATGGGAGATGGGAATAACATAAGCAGTCCCTATATTTTCCAAATAACAGAGAGAAGTTTCTACTCCACTGGTGTAGAAAGTTGGATCTAAATGAAATTACATTTTTATTTATATCTTTAAAATAAATTATCAGGGTATTTTTGTATTATGCTGTAAATATTAATTATGTTTTATATAAAATAAAGTAAAAAATTGGGAATACATGTGCAACAGGCAATGTGTGTAGTAAGTTTGTATAACAAAAATATTTGAGAAACAAATCAGATATTTGACTATAGATACAAGTTAAAATCACTTTGTATGATGAATACTATGCTTTCATTTAAAAGTTAAGCTATTTAGTTATTTTCACGATTTTGATATTTATGTGTAGTTCAAGATCCTGTGAAATAATATATAAAATAAAATATTGAAAAGGATGTACATTAAGATTTTTGACTACTTATTTTTGGCTCTGTATATGGGTGATTTTTATTCAACTGTTTCCTGTATTTTCAAAAAAATGAACATTCATGATCAAAATAAATAAATTTTAAAAGTATTATAAAAATTTAGGAGTACAAAATCAGGTAGGGCAAAGTAGTACACTTAATGGTATGTTTTTCAGCAGGTATGTTCAGGTCTAATTTGACGTTCTCATGTTTTCACCAAGCGCCATTTTCTATTTAATATATACTCACCCTTTTACCACATGCAAGACTGCTTCTGATCACAGAATCCAAAGTAGCTGAGCTGAAATGACTCAACTCATGGCAAAATCCAAAACACATCTCATACTGACCAATTAATATATTGCTTATTGATAACCTTGTATCCAATGCTAAAATAACTGGTTTTAGAATAAGTCCTCAGGACAACAAACATTGAAAATTTTAAAAATATATCTATGTCTCAGTAAACAAAAATCTCTAAAAGTCTCAACAGAATGAAAGCTATTGTTATTTCTTCACTTCCTCCTGAGTTTTGACTCTTCTCAAGTTTGGTACTTCTGGAGGAAAAAGAAAAGTGAATAAAACAAGTAACAAAAATTTTAAAAAGTATGAAGAATGTACAATAATAGTTATAAGATTCAGTTTTGTAAACCAATCAAAATGTTGGTATGGAAAGGTAGTCACATTATATAATTTTTCAATAAGTGGAAGCCCAATTCTCAGTGTTGTGTGTTATGATAAGCTGCACTGGGGTTTTGGTTTTATTTTAGATTATCAAATACAAAATTAGAGACAATGATCTTAAGACATAACACACACACACCTCTCCAACAAGATTATATAAAGTTCTAACTGAAAAGAAGAACCAAAAGAAAGTCTTCAATGGCAAGAAGTACACAAAAGAATTAGAGGAATGTTCTATATTTAACCTCAAAGTACTGTGACAATTTTGTCAGACAAAAAAAGATTACTATAAAAACTGCAAATTATTTTGAGATATTCCTGAACTCTCCTTTCCTACATGACCAGGCATATTTCCTCTGTGATAAACTGAGATTTAATGAAGTCATGCTAATAGGAATAAGCTCAAACCTTAGTAAGAATCATAGAAGAGCAAAGAAGAAAATCAATGATTCTAACTAGTTAGCTCTTTTGAAAAATGTTCACTTGGGCAGGGAGCAAGGGAATTAGATCCCTACCTTTGTGCTTTTATCCTTGTATGTCATTTAATAGTCCTATCACAGGTCCAATAGGATCTGATTCTATTTTATGTATGGACCTAGTCAGGTGATCTGCTATTTAAATTCTAGCACCACAGTCTTTTTCTTCAGTGAGGTTGATTTGAAAGTGAATTTACTACTCATATAAATAAGCTGTAGACAGTAACTCAACGGTCACATAGCAAGACTGCTGTTTGCCTATTTCTCTGTACATTCCCTGTTTCAGACACCAATATTAAATTAAAGGTCATTCCAATATCTGTGTTGGGGTGGGGGTTAAAATAAAACAATCATCTGCAACCTACTTTATAATGCAATCCATTTCAATGACACATTATTATTACATTATTTCTTCTTTTTCATTTTATTTAACAATAGTCACCCAGAAACTTAAAGAAAATAGAAATTTGGGGAAACTTCTTAAAAGAGAAAAGTGAAAACTAAATTATTTCTGCAAAGGACTTGCACAGAGATGAAAACATACTTACCCCAATACCACAAAGTCAAATTCAGAACTATGAAAAGAATTGCCTTAGAGCCTCCAGATATCTGCAGGACACATCTCTGCCATCCAGTGACCAGCAATTTGGTGGCTACCATCCAAACAGTAGAATCAGGGTCCTGCACAGTCAATCCTCCAACTAAAGATTCCCATGATATTATTTTAGGCAACCAGGATGCCGAAGCCTATCCCAAATATCTGAGACATCACAGTTTTAAGCACAATTTTAGGCACACTGAAAATGCTTATTGCTTGTTTTTTAACTTTCCAAAAAGAAAAATGCTTTGTGAGAAATGAATAATTCCAATGAAGAAACATAGTTTTGAAATCAATAGCTATGAAATCAATAGCTATGTAGTTATTTAGACCTAGACACACACATAAATGCACATGTACATATCTGTATATAGTATATAACATGAATAGGCTATAATATATGTATATATAGCATATAAATATATAACAAAATATAAAATACATTTTCACTCAGAAAAAGCACTTGTTAAATACCAGCTTTATTTCTTTCTTTACTAGAAGATATCTTTATTTCTTTCTTTACTAGAAGTTATAAGTCACATCCTAACATCCTTGCTATTGTATATGTTCTACTTACGGCAACATATATAAGAATGAGAGATGAAATAAAATAATATAAAAGAAGCCATGGAAAAGTAGCCATGGAAAAATGGGTGCATATTAAAACAATTGTTTTTGCATATTTAATTTATTTAACAAATTTGTTCCACACATATTTATTGATCCATTATTTACCTTAATGCTCATATTATTTTGAAATGTAAAATAGAAAGTTAAACTTATGTAATTGAGAAGAGTCTATTCTTACTAGATTTGTAGAGCAATTAGAAGAAAGAAAGAAAAAACCAAAATGCCCTGAAAGTGTGAAATCTTAATAGTTAACATGATTTCTTGAGCTATTTGATCAATGGTAAGAGAATGCTGAATTTGACTGTAAAGTGTATTCATAGAGAACTAAAGAGTAGGAGTATACTGGACACAATGCTGTAAGGGAAAATGGAGTGGGAGTCGGAAAACTTACAAGCTAATTTAGTTCTAGCAGTGTGATCTTGGATAAATCACTTAGCTTCACAAAAGAGTATAAACTATTTTAATTTCATATGAGCTGAAATAATATTTAAGGAACATGTACTTCTTAAAGTACTAACCTACATATGATTTAATTGATAAGTCTGTGTTCTATTTACAAAAATATATATGGTTTTTCTGATCATATCAAACTATTGTTAAGGACTTATTCATCTTATTTAAAGAAATCTGCAAAAACTATTTGCCAAGAAGAAAGTTTCAAAGATGTAACACTTGTAAAAATGTCATTTTGCACGTGAATGCTAAAAAATGGTTATTTTTGCAAGCTCTAATTCTCATACTTAATTTTTAGGACATAACTATTGATAAACTACTTGTATGCTGAGATACAGAGCTGCAGCTCTGTGTTTATAATAAGGCAATTTCTAGAGGTGGACTGACATTCAGGATGTTTTTATAGAAAAGCTAAAATAAAAGCTGACTGGCTTTTCCTTTTTAATAAGCTTTATAATGGCTGCTTTAGTTCATGATGGAAGAGAGAGAATATCAAGTCTGATGCACTAAATCCCACAAAAGTAAATGTGATCTGTTACGTATGGACTGTGTACAGGGGATAGAGTAGGCTATGAAGATATGCCAGAGTGTTTTGGGAGAAGAAAAAAGCATGCCAGTAAGCATAGGAAAAGAAATCATGTCATTACAATAGATTCATAAAATACCACCTTGATATGTGAAACAGAAATATCCTTTTATATACCAAATTCTGATTACAATTCTTAATTTGTATTTGAGAGCAGTCTGGCTAAGAATTTGCTTCTAATATCAAGAGGCAAGTCATTGCTATGAAGGGCTCTGTGTAGACTGGATTGATTGTGGAGGGTTGAGCCACTGTCCCTCTCACTTTGAAACTCCAGGAATGTCCTTGATTTTTTTAAAGTATACATAAATTTCCAATTTGTTCTTATCAGAGGAGAAATATATTGACCTGACACTGAAATAAATCCCTTGAGAACACTGTCAGTAGCCTTCTTCAAAAATTATGTAGCTAAACCTCACCTTAAAAAGGATTTGGTCCGAAACAGAATCTTCCTCATATATAAATCAAATAAGAAGTAGATGATTACATCTATATGATTCTATTTAGCTCTTGACTTCTAGTAATATCAAAAGCAAAACAAATACACACACACACATGCAATGTCTATAAACTCTTTTAATTGGTAATATTTTCTTCTAAATATCACAGCTCAAGAACCACCAAGATAACCATCTTAGGATCATTCATTTTCTTAAAATGTTTGTAACTGAATTGTAGAACTAGTATTAAATATTTTTATTAAATGTTCACATTCAACTTTTCAGAGTAACCTCTTTTTCCTGTCATGTACAGGTATACTAGCTTTTACTATTAAATATAATTTTATTTTTGGAGTCATTTATACATTTGATTTTATAGTCAATTAAAAATAAGTATAATAATAAAACATTCTTTATAAAATTGACTGCAGCTTAAGAAATCAGTTAGCTCAAGTGAAATAGTTAAGAAAAGAAGACACCTGTCTTTGAGAACAGGTTTTAGAAATTTTAAAATAACATTTTAAATGCTTTTAAAAATCTCTGGTATTTCCAAGTGATTATTTTACCAAACAATTTATATATATTAAAAATAGAAGAGTTACTATTTCTTAAAGTGAAATAAAGTTGGGGAAATAGGAAAGTTGGAGAAGTCTTAAAAATAATGGGTGAATTAGTAAAACTTAAAGAAGAGGGGAAAAGGAAAGAAAATTAAATGTCTCTTAGGAAATATTTTGGTCAAGTAGATTATATCTATATTTTATTTTATAGGATGAGCCAGGCTGAAATTTTATAATGAAATGACCCTGACCTGAAGCCTTCTTTGTAAATGACTAGTGCCTTAATTATTTGCATCTGTGAACTCAAATGAACATACTTAAGGATATATCAATATGCTCATAAATCATCTGCAGGCGATAAGTAGTCCAACATAGATAATTAGAGAATTTACGGAAGGCTTACTCCCTCTGTCTATCTGCTTATGACATTTGTGGTACAGCCTGAACAGCAGGATAATTACTAGATTTATTCATCAAACAAAATCACGCCTTCTGGGAATGCGCAGTGACTCTGGTTTTAGGACTAATAAAGACATTTTTCACCAAAACTCAAGTACTAATTTGCTCAATAACTAGCTCAATAAGCTTTTATGGAAGCACTCAAAGAAAAGGCTTGGCACCAGAGGGCAGATAATTAAAGGTGCAGTATCCCTATACAAAAGGATCTGAACAATTCCCTGACCATATTAAAATTTAATTGTTGAATGTTAATTGAAAAAAATGTGTAAGTCGCTTCTGTTCTCTGCATTCAGTATTCTCCACAGATCAAAAACATCTATACATCTAAGTAAGCAAGAAAAGGAAAACTAAAATGAAATGCTTTTAACACTTGTCATAGAATACTGTGGTATTAAGTAAATAAAAATTAAAAATTTTTCCATAGCAGTTATCATATCTAAAGTCAGTATGCATTTGCTTTGAATTTCCTCTCCCTCCACCCCATGTCTCTCTCCTTTCATCCCTTTCCTGTGGTCACTTAACATGGTTTTCATTAAAAGTTGCAATAACTTTGTATGTGAAAAGAGCCCAATATATTTTAGTGATTTGAAAACATACGTATTCCTTCACTGCAGTTTCCTCTTCACAACTTTTTGCAGGTCTGTTTTTTTTTTTTTTTTTTAATTAGGGTTTCTCTTCTATATTCACAAAAGGGGGCCACTTCAAACAGAAAAACATCCTTCACCAAACTCCTTGAGCATTTATTAAGTAAAGTGACCACAGCCCAATTTGCTTTTCTTCATAGAGTACTATTTCTCAAAGAGAGTGAGTGCGGTTAAATTCTAAATGTTTACATCACCGTTCTGCTAAAAGAAATAGACTTATAAACTGTTATTTTTTAAATGTTTCCACATGGGACAGTTAGGGTATTCTCTAAAATCTAAGCTTTTCCTATACCAAAATCAGGAATCCTCAGGCCCTTGGGCTCACTTTCTGCTGCAGAGGAATGATGAACTACGCAAAATGCAGACTTTTAAACTCATTTAATTGTTTAATGTCATGGCTCTTGGTAGAGCATTGTTGCTTGAAAAATAAATTGGGTAATTCAATTAAATGGCTACAGAAGATACATCATATCAGATGTAGAAAGGCACTAACCCCAGCTTGAACTTGACGTCCCCCATCGCTTCACTTATTTGACAAATGGATTCTTGAAAATAATTGAAACACATGGCTGCCAGCATAGGTCAATAATACTTTTTTGCCATTCAGCCTCTTAACAGCTTCCATTTTTTTCTTGCACTGTGCCATTCAGGGCAAAGATTGCATTTGCCTGGTAAATCATGCAAGCATTATTACTAAAATGGGACTAAATGCAATGAAAATGGACTACATAAAAGTAATGGCACTTAAGTAAAAGGAAGACCATCTACTGGGGCAAACACTAAATGTCAGAGTTAAATACTATATGACATTACTTCCATTACAAGCTCATATTATGCACATAAGAAAGCAAACTCACTAACTACAGCTGCATACTATATTTTCCTATTGTTAACTTAACCAATGTTTTCAAGACACTACTATTAATCCAGATTTAAAGCAGAGCTACATGACTGCTATTTCAAGTTTTTTTCTCCATCTCTATAGGTATAATATTACACTTATGCAAAAACTGAATCACTGCCTAAATTTTTAATTGAATACCACTAACAGATTTAAAGATTAGTGCTTGGTCTATTTAAAACCACTGAAAAAAACTGAATTATAAATAAAGAAATTTAAGGAAGGGCGTTGTTCAGATTAAAAAAAAAAAGGTTTTGAATGGTGAAAAAAAGTAAAATGTTTTTTGACCTGGAGTATATAGATTGAGAAGAATATTGAAAACATCATTCATTTCTTCTTAAAATGTAACTTTGTTCTGTTACTACACAGTAAATAGTTAAGAGGGAACCAGCAGACAGAGCAGATATGAAGATACAAATAAAAACAGATCTTTTTTTGTTTTCTATTTGGAACAAGAGACTACCAATACCTTAGGTCTCTTAGTTTGGTTTAGTGTGGGCTTTGATCTTTAAAGATGTCCCAGTTTCTTAATGTTGAACTTTCAACAATTATTTCTCAATTAGACAAGACTACTTAAAGATAAGAATTCAAAATGCCTAGGAACTCCTGCCTCCATCCCACTGCCGTGAGCAAATTACTTGACCTCTTTATGCCTCAGTTTTCACATCTGTAAAATAAAGATAGCTTTCTCCCTCCTGTGTTTCGTAAGAGGATTAAGACGGTGCTTAATGTACTGACTAACAATAAAGGCCCAATAAATGTTTCTAGGCATTGTAAATATTGTAGAAAAGTGTAAATCCATCATAAGGTGCTTTTATGACAGGAGATGTTCTTAAATGGGTGTGTGGGCATTTTAACCCTGGAATCCCACTTATATATTCTCAGGTCATGTTTGATTTTTTCATCCTTTTTGAATCATAAAGTTCTTTTAACTTTCATTCTGTTGATCAAACTGTCTTTCCTTTTGAAATGATAACTCCTTAAGATTACACTGCAAATATCAACATTTATTGACATCGAGCCTCAGATAGATTCATTTACTTTCCTTTAGGAGCTAACTGCCACTTCAGGTTCTCAAAGTTCATTAGACAACTCTTATCTTCAATCATGGTTAGTCAGCGATGGGAAAACAAACTCCCCAGGCTGCTTAAAGAAATGATTATGGTCCACAAAACTCTCTCCTTTATTTTTATAAATAAGTCAGTCATTTGTTATACTTTTTCTTTTGAAGCAGATGCCAGCCCAAACATACCTGCATTACTCGACCCCGGTACAGACATTCCTTGAGTCTCACTGGAGCTCAACAGGTGGGGGGGGGGGGGATTTATGGCAGAGACTTCAATCACCATTACTGTTTTTGCTGGTTGATTTTCCACAAGATTTTGGTTATAAAATAAAATGATTCAATCAAAAAAATTTAACAGATCTGTGGAACTGCATTTCAAAACTTCAGGTTTGCCTTGGGCTGTCAGAAAGCTAAAGCTTTGTTAAAAGAATGACACTGTAAACCCCAAAACACTGGAGTGGATAAAAAACAATCTTATTGGTCGAAACTATTTTTCAAGCACTACAAAGAAAAAAATGTAAAAATAGCTAAAACTACAGAAAGAAAGGACAGATCACAGACATAAGTGTGTGTTTTAAGTATTGGGCTGATGTTTTTAATACATTAAGGAGACCAATACAAAATTAAAATTTACAGATTCATATCTACTATTCAAGAGTGTCAATTAAATTTAAAGTTGTTAAAATTAATAAAAGCCTGCAATATTTATCTTCATATATAAAATGTAGTAATTTAAGATTATTAGCCTTACATTATTAGTAATTAATTAGTAGTAGTATTTATTTACTACCTACTGTGATGTAATATTATCTTGCATATTCTTTTGGCAAAATATTTATTCTTCAAATTTGAAAATCAAGGACCATAATGCAAGGACATTTGTATGCACACTTGAAGAAATAATATAATTTATTTAATTTTATGACCTTCACACAAAAACTAAATATGCATTTTTTTAAAAAAGATCTTTCTTTAAAAAAAGAAATCTAATGGGAAAATTTGCTGTTCCCAAAAGCTTGATTTAGGCAGGGTATTTCAAAATCCTTAAGGTTTACTTTTCTCAATTAAGGATTATGGAAACAATCCTGGTAAGCCTAAAGGGTTTTGAATTCTGCTTGTAGAACATGAAGCAAACATGGGTATCTCCAGATTCACAAAGCTCCAATAAAACCATGTGTATATAATTAGATCAATCAATAGGAACCATTATGAGATACAAGTGGGAGAAAGCCTCATAACAAGCAGCCATATAGAAAGTATTAATTCTATCCATATGTCCTAATTCATTCAATACACTTACATCACCTAAATTTATAATAATGATATTAAATCTATTGATGGTGTATAAGATAAATATTTCTAAATCAAGCAAAAGAAACAAGGCAAATATGATGTTTCTATTTTCATGTACTTTGAACTATTAGACGAAATCAATTTTTACAAGATAAATTAAGATTTCCCATGAAATCTTCCTTTTCTAAACAAAATATCAAATGTTATCACTGTTACTTGGAAAGACAAAAACAAAGACCTTAAACCAAGATGATGAGTTGGTCCTGAAATAAGTTTTTGCTAACATTTAGACAAAACAAAAGAAGTAAAAGTCTAACTACATTAACCAAAAGCTACTAACTCTGCTCTAAACTTTTTTTTTTTTTTTTTTGACTCTTGTGGTTTATACATCCCAGGAGATAATGGAGCAATTGCAATAATGTTCTGTATCATTTCTCCAAAAAATTACAATATTTGTGAGTGTTCATGGAGTTGCAAAGTAAACATGGCACTTTATAATAGCAACAGATATTGCAAAGATTTGATTCTAAATCCAAAAGTTAAATAATTTAAGTATACACCTGCATTGATTTTCTAAGACTATTATAACAAATACCACAGACTGGGTGGCTTAACAACGAAAACTTATTTACTCATGGTTTCAGAGGCTAGACATCCAAGATTGAGATGTTTGCAGTTTTGGTTTCTTCTGAGGCCTCTCCTCGGCTTACAGGGGACTACCTTTGTTCTGCGTACCCACGTGGTCATCTCTCAGTGCCACCTGCATGTCTATTTCCTAATCTCCTCTTCTAAGGAAGCCAGCCATATTGAATTAGGGCCTACACATGTGATGCTATTTCACCTTAATAACCACTTTTAAAAGGCTTTTTCTCCAAATGCATAGTCACATTATGAGGCACTTGGAGGTTATTCAACACAGCTCAGTGAGATACAACTCAGCTCAGAACAAAACCTTTAAATTTTCATTATTCATTTTTAAATGACATTTCTAACTTGAGTTTAATTTAGAACACTTGCACTGATTATTGTGCTCAATCTTACAAACATCTCATGTAGTGATTTTCAAACAGTAGTATTTGTCAGAATCACCTGGAGGGTTTGGTAAAATAGATTCTGGGTTCCAGCCCCAGAGTTTCTAATTCAGTGGCTCTGGGATGGGGTCTCACAATTTGCATTTCTGACAAGTTCCCAGGTGGTGCTGGTACTACCCATCAGAGTACTACATTTTGAGAATTAGTCATCTAGTACTAAGTTTCTAAAACTATATTCATATGTTCCATAAATTTTTAATAGGGATTTTTATAGAAAAGCAACCGCAGTCAAATTCTTCTGGCCTAAGCTACATCTGGAGGTCTCCTTTTAGAGATTTTAATATATCTTTGGTATATTAATAGCATACATATTTAATAAATTAAAATTTCATAGAATTCTTGCAATAAAAGCAAAATCTTTTAATTTTCTAAAGTTACTTAACTATGTAACACAATTTTTCAAGTAAGAATTAACATATCATACATATCTTTGGAAATATAGGTTTAGCATCTTCAATTGTCCCATATCAAACCAACATTTCTGAAACTGTGTTCCATGGAATACCAATAGGTATTTTATTAAAGGGCTAATAGATGAATCAGAGACAGAAGAACTTCCATAGTTTGGAAAATTCTTCAGTTAAAAAAACAAAGACTAACTATTTAATTTGATTCTGAGTATAACAAATTCACTTGAACAAGAACATATTTTGCAATTCACTCTATGATTTATGCACCCTGAATCTGAGCTTTAATAATCACCTTACTGAAGTCTAACTAAACAAAACTCCCACTTTAGACATTGCACCTGTATATTTATTTCCATAATTAATCCTGAAAATACATTTTTGGAAAGACTAGAAATGTATATACACACACAATAGCACATCTACCATCATCTCCCAATTGTGTTTGAGAGCCACAAATTTGCCATTAGTAAATAAAAAATGTAGAGCAGTGTGGATAGAAACATTTTTCATGTTGTGATATAAAAAAGTAAAACAAAACCAGGAAATGCACTTAAAATTTAATTGCATACCAAATCAAGGCCTTTTTAATTTAAAATGTTTTACAAATAAGTATGTTGTCATGCTCTTTTCTTTCTACACAGGTAAATGTCTTTTTCTCAAATTCTAAAGTAGCAAGTACTAAAGGAGGAAGAAATAAAAATAAGTGAGTGAGAAATAGTTATATTTTAGGAAATATGTTAGTTATTTTACATAATTTGGCTCAATTTATACCCTCACTAGTCTTGGCTATGGGTATTGTCATTTTCATTTCACAGCAGAAAAATAAACTCATACGTTCAACTTAGCACAACTGGGATAAAGATATGATAAAAATAGTGTCCCTAATATCAGTGTTTTCAAACCTTGTGAACCAAGACTATTTAAGAATCTAAATAATTACAATATATAAAAAATCCTATAACATATTCAAACTCATCAAAGGGGAGGGAAGAAGAAATAGGAAACAATAGTATGAATCTCATTTCTAGAAAAATCAAGAAAGGCCATTAAGACTATACCAAGGCACAAAGATATAGTGGCTAAGAACTCCACTTCATCTGTGCATTTAAATCCCTACTCTACTGTTAACAGCTGTGTTTACTTAGGCATGTTAAATGTTGGGCTGGCCAAAAAGTCTATGTTTATTCCATATGATGTCTCTAGTAGCACTAAGTTGTCTTTAATTTCATTTGTAACAGTTTTATTAGATTATATTGTGACAGCTGTTACATCACCGTGCATTAAAAAAAAAATCAAAATTGGTGAATTTTTGTGCAGTCATTTTAATATTGAAGATGGAAAAGAATATACATTTTCTATGTATTATTCTTTCTTATTTCAAGAAAGGTAAAAATGCAATTGAAATGCAAAAAGAAATTTGTGCAGTGTATGAATAAGGTGCTGTGACATGTCAAAAGTGGTTTGCAAAATTTCATGCTGGAGATTTCTCACTGGACAATGCTCCATGATCACATAGACCAGTTGAAGTTGATAGCAATCAAATCAAAACACTAATTGAGAATAACCAATGTTATACCATGCAGGAAGTAGCTGACATACTCAAAGTATCCAAATCTATAAGTTATTCATGAAAAAAAATTGTGTCTTTTACTTTATGGAAACAAACTACATAAACTTTTTTGGCCAACCCAATAAATGTGGATTATAGTTGCAGTTATACTATAAAGAAGTTGTGAAAATCAAAGGAGTTAATATAGAGAGCCTGACTCATATTAATTGCCTAATAAGCTATTTATTATATTTTATCAGATATATGGAATTTGAATAAAAATATGATATCATTATTTTAGATATTCAAAATAAAATTTACACTTTGAGAATAAAATTAAATGAATTATTATATAATCAAATAATTTCACTGAAATGTAAAGCTTCTCTCAAGTAAGGGTGAGTTGTGATTTTAAATTGATGCATTAGAAAGTATATATAGGTATTTTTAAGTTGAGTTTGAGATAGATGAAGATGAAAGGAGACAGATGTGTAGATGGAAGAATCAGCATAGATAATTGCACAGAGGAAAGAAATCATACAAGAAAATACCGCACAGAGGAAAGTGTCACTCAGAGAGAAAAAAATATCTTGTTTTATTTAAAATACAATTATACTGGAGTGTTAGAGGAAATTGTTTGAATATACTTCAAGTCAGTTTGGGCAACTCTAAACAGCAACTACATGTAGCTGGTTAACCTTGTCCCCTAGTAGGCATTTTAATATATTTTTAAAAGTTTGACTTGTATTTATATGAGGATGGAGTGAATGCATAAGTTACTAACCTTTAGTTTCAATAGTCTGAGGAATAAGGAAGATATGTATCAGGTTAGCACAGAATGAGTTGTATATAATTATTAGAGGCAAATATTATTTCCTTTGATCTGAAATATTTATAAATTATAATTCTGGTTTGTAATCTGTAAAAATGTGAAAATTCTGATTTGATGAGTCAGTAGGAGAACAGTACCAATTCTGTTACATTATTTATATCTAAATCACCTGTTATTGATTACATTGATTGAACTTCTCTTTAAGCCAATTCTCCTCAGGTGTTATGTCATTTTGACAGACATTGAGGAGTTGTACATATTACTGCTTTGATGCTCATGCTGTGGAATTAGTCAAGGATAATTATGAAGACTGATAGCAAGTGAAAATCAAAGAATTTTCATTTCATTTTGAAAGTGTGAATTGTGGCACAGGTCCTCATTATACTGCAGAAACTTATTTGTCACCAGTTTAAAAAAAACAAAAGTAGACCTAAACAGAGATTTTCTAAATGAATAAAATACCATGGAAAAGGGATTTACATACATAAAATGACCATAGAGAAGTATAAAAATGTGAAAACACCAGCACACAAATATCAAATGCAGCTGTCAGCTCGGCTTCTTCAGTCCTTAGCAAATCTGTATGAAAGAAACTGAGTAAAATCATCATAATAGAGTGATTATTATTTATATAATGGCATACAATTAAAAATCCCAATAAATAAGTTCCAAACCTACCATATTACAGAATTTTCACAGGGTATTCTCAAGAATCTCTGATAATTTTAAATACAGACACACACACACACACACACACACACACGTATATTTCCTGTGTTCTATGTTCTAATGTCTTCCTATCTTTCCCTTTCTATGGCCAAGGGTAATGCATTAGATTTCTATTACTCTTGTAACAAATTATCACAAGCCTAGTGGCTAAACAAAGCACTAATTTATTATCTTAAAGCTCTAGGTGTCAGAATGCCAAATGAGTTTCAACTTGGCTAAAATCCAGGTATTGGCTGCACTATCTTTCCTCTGGAGATTCTTGGGATTCATTTATAGTACTTCCTTTTCAGCTTCTAGAGCCTTCCCACATTCCTTTACTTCTGCTCCCTTCCCATCATCAAAACCAGAGAGTGCATGCCTCTGCCTTCTGCTTACATAATACCATTTCTTTCTCTGATTCTCCTACCTTTTTCCCCCCTTATAAAGACCCTGTGATTATATTGGACCCATTCAGATAATTCAGATCATCTCCCCATCTCAAGATTCTTTTCTTTTTACTTTCTGCCCCTCTTCATCCATTTCTCCTACCTGTTGCTTAACTTAATCTTAAATTAAGATTCTTACTTTAATCACATGTGCAATGTAAGGTAACATATTCATAGGTTCTAGAGATTAAGATGTGGGCATTTTTGGCAACCAGTATTATACCTACTAGTGATACTACAGTGTTTTATCTTGCCTCTCTCTATTTTCTCAACATATCTTAATGCATTCCTTGAACTACTTCAGTTGGACCGTTGACCCAACCACTCATCTGCTATTGTTCTTATTAAGACCACAAGGATATCCTGCTGCTGAATGTTCAAAGCATGATTTTACTTTCTTTGCTACTGTCTTTCACTTCTACTTGTTGACTCTTCTCGTCCTCTTCAAACATTTTCTCTCAGCTCCCACGCTGCTCTCTGAAACAATGAAGGATTTGGTCAAATGAACACAGTTCTATAAAAAAAAATTTAAATACCTGGATGCCTCAGAATTTCAGTAAAAAATAAGTAGGAAGAAACTGTGAAGAGCAAAGAGTAAATATGAAGTATGTACAGACCTGAAAAAGACAATAATCATAGGTAATATTTAACATGGATATTCTAGGAGCCACGTATATTCTGTTAGGTATGTTTAATATATAATTTCATATATTGTAATACAACATTTCTAAGTAGTAGAGGATTATTAGTCCCATTTTGCAGATGAGGAAAAAGGTTAGAGAATTTAAGTAACTGTCCAGCCCACACAGCTAGCAAGTTGTGGAGACAGGAATTGAACTTGGCTGACTTTCTAATATCCAAATCCCACTTACTTAAAAACAATATTATGTCGCCCTGGCTGGTGTGGCTCAGTGAATTGAGTGCCGGCCTGCGAATTAAAGGGTATCTAGTTGGATTACCATTCAGGGCACATACCTGGGTTGCAAGTCTGTTCTCCAGTTGTGGGCATGCAAGAGGCAACTGATCAACATATCTCTTGCATATTGATGTTTTTCTCCCTCTCTTTCTCCCTTCCTTCCCCTCTCTCTAAAATAAAGTCTTTTAAAAAATAAAAATAAAAACAATATTATATTCTTATTAACTTATTAAGAAAAGTTAAGTCTATCAGACTTGTTAAGAACCATAGTTATATTCTAATGCAAAATGTACCTCAATTCTAAATATTTGGATTTTAGAATTTGTAATGTCATAACATCACATTTTAATTTTGGCAACTTATGGTTTTCCTACTTTATTCAAATCTGTAGTTTACATCATATTAGTTATGTCATTTTTCAGATTAAAACTACATACGATATTTCTTTTAAAAATTACCTTTTTTTTCACTTGCCAAAAAAGAATTATTTTTGCTGATTCACTGGTAGCAACTTTAGGCTGGTTTTTTAATAAAACAAGGGTCATGTGTGTATATATATACGTATATGTATATACGTATATATATACACATATGTGAGCATAATAGATGCAGTACTAAAAAATTAGAAAAGAAAAAAATAATGCAAAGAGTTACAAAATGTCTTATTTTTTGTATCATTCCAATGGTGTCATAGCTATTTAATCATGTGTCCTATCTTAATAAATTTCCTTGTGCATATTATATACTCACAGAGCTAAGACACTGATACTCAGCTAAGCCAAAATATAGAACCTTATAAAATATCTAAAATTACTTTGGAGATTGGGTACTGGCTGAAAAGGTGAAAGGATTAAGATTTACAAATTGGTAGTTACAAAATAGTCACAGGGGTGTAAAATACAGCACAGGAAGTATTGTCAGTAATACTGTAATAACTATGTATGGTACCAGGTGGGTACTGGAAATATCAGGGAAGTGCTTTGTAATGTATATGATTGTTTAGCCACTATGTTATCTCCTAAAACTAATACAAAATAATATTGAATGTAAACTGTAATTTTAAAAATGTTTAATTACTTTGGATATTGGAAAAAGCATATTGTTACTTAAAACAGTAAATGAACTATTTTTGTGATTTCCATTTCTAATTGTCTTAAAATTTTTTACATATCAGAATATCACATTGTATAATACATCAACTGATATAATACAGCATAGAAAATCATGCAATAGATGGCTTGTAATAGATTGTTTGCCATGGCTCAGTGCTTTCAATAATGATATAATATAAATTTATGTAAAAGCATGTTTAATGTATATATATGTATTTTTAAAATCTGGCTCTTTTCTTCTTTAAGAATGGAAGCACACTAATTATTAAGCATTGCTCTTAAATTTTTTTCATAAAACACTATATTATTTGAAAGAAAATTCTTGTGATAAAATGATGTTTTTATCATTAGACTTAGTATAGATTTCTGTCTGATGCCTTTCATACATCTTAATCTTCCACATATAATAATAAAAATCTTTATGATCTATGGATAATTGAACTGGATACGTATAATCAACCCTCAATTATTATTTCAGAAGGAAGAAAGAAATCATATAGACAAATGAAATGCTCAGATATAACAAGAACCAGAGAATCATGGAATTTAGAGCTGAAGAGACCTTAGAGATCAGCCACTCCAACCCCCTTATTTTAGAGATGAATAAATGGAGCCAGTGAAATGAAGGGATTTTCAAAAGGTCACATAGCTAGGTTATTGGCAAATCAAGGACAAGATAGTACTCTGGCTTTGAGCATGTGGACGGCTTGATCATAGTCGTAGGCTGGAATGTTTTACTTGTAAAGTGGTGTTTATGATGAATTGGTGTAAGGATAAACTAAAAAATGGGGAAAACATTTGGGAGTTAGATGGCAAGACTCAAGTAAACCTTCAGAATATTTCCAAGAATACCTTTGTTGTTTCAGATATTCTCAGACAAATTTTCAAAGCTACCACAAAATAATGAAAAGGCACCTTAGGATTCCTTACTCAATAAATTGTATACAGTTGTTAGGATCATCTAGGATTATACAATTTTAAGAGACCCCCCAAAGTAACTCATTTCAATATTTAATAAGTCTCACTACCAGAAATATGTGTCAATAGCTAATCATAATCTCTATTACTTTTTTGGTTCCAACCTTCTGCTTAATAGTAATTGGATGGAAGTAAATTGTTAATTGCAGTTTATCCTGTTATTTTTACAAAGGCCATTAAATTTTTACACTTATTCTTATTTTCAACTATCTTCTTAGCTTGTAATTATATTTTTGGATTTCCTATTAGACCTACTCAAATAAAAAATATATGAAACAATGATATACAACTGATATTACTCTACCAGTTATATTACCCCAAAATAATAAAAAGTCAAGTTTTTTAAGGGTTGGGGTAAAAGGGAAAAAACAAACATTTAAAGAATACAAGACTTTTTAAATACAAAATTTTCAAAACAACTTTACAGTTAATTTTACTAGTCAGAATGGACACACACACATACACACACAGTGATAATGTTCAGAATTGAAGATGCAGTAAAAGAACAAATATTGTTACTTGTCATGTATAACAGAACAATCTTCTTTGAAGGAAATGTAGCAATATTAAACAAAATTTTAATGTGTGTTTCTGTTGATTATTCAGCAGAAATTAGTTCTACAAAAATATTCACACGAGCATGTAAAAATATATGTACAAGGATGTTAATTACAATCTTGTCTTTTCTAATGAAATATTGGAAATGATCAAACTATATGCTAATTGGATAAAGCATGATTCATCCAACATTGGGCTGTTATGCAGCTATTAAAAATAGGCAAAACTGTATCAACTGAAATAAAAGAGATTCATAGTACATTGATATGTTATTAAATGAAACAAGCAAGTTATCTATCAATATGTATGGTATGGTATTCTATTGCTTTTTGTACATAACGTGTTAGTATATAGATATAACTGGGGGCTATATAACAGTCTTGGGAATTCTTTCTGAGAAATGGGAATTATTAAGTTTTTAAAACATTTTTTCTTTCTGAAATGCTTATTTTTAAAATAGTTTAAACTGTAAAATATATTAATGTGATAATCTTACAGATCCATTTTAAAAAATCACAATTGGCAGGAAAATTTTATCATGTTCTTTATTTCTAAATCAGTGAAAGTTGGTACTGGGTAGAAATTGAAATACATTGCTAGAAACAAATTTACTGTGTTGTAATACTTAGGGGTTTTTTTTTTGTTGTTGTTGTTTGTTTGTTTTTTGCTAATACCATTGCAAATTTAATTCATAATATGTAAATAAGCTATATGGTTCTGAGAGAGTTATATAAATAATAAAAACTATAGATTCTTTATTCTCATTTTGGAGTAAATGCATGGCAGAAAAAAATAAAATGATGAAGGCATTACAGAAAGAAAACACCAAATTTTCCCAAAATATAGTTTCAGTGGCGACATGTATCTTCAATCATAGCAATAGTATGAACCACTTCATGTATTCAACTCAATGTATTTCAAAGTTTAGACTTTTCTTTTCTCATAAGATAAACCAAACAATATACCTATTTACACACCAAATTCTGATGAACAAAAATTAATCTTTGAATTAAAAGTTACCTAAAATTTCAAATTTGTTAGAGTTTGTAATAATCAAGGAGGGGAGCTTGACACAGTAGAACTTGAACTATGGTCTTCAAATTTTAAAATAGTTCATATAAAGGACTATGATTTTGGGGCTTTATATAAAAAGTAGAAGATGGCTTAAGAGAGATGAACAACTTATAAAAATCTCATAATTCAAAAAAAAAAATATATATATATAAAATACTGATTTCAAATGAAAGGGAGGTATCTAAAAGTTCATGATAACTTTTATAAGAAATGAATACATCTTTAAAAAAGTAAAAACAGCTTAAGTGGCATATAAGCCAATACCTCACACACCCCCAACAAAAGAGAAACAAGAAAGATATTTAAATGATAAGTGTTTATAAAGAGACTAGTCCTTTAACAACCGTATAAAATAGACAAAAGCCCAGATAAGTCAGCTTTTCAAAAACTGATAAAATCCACAAACAGGGCATTTTATATAAAAATAAAATAAAATAAACATGTCTTCTTGTTGGGGAAAATAATATCCTAGTGAGAGATAATTGACAATTATGCCTATTTAATTTTCATCATCTTGGATAGATGACAATAAGATTATCATTATTATTCTTTATGTAACACTGTATTTTAGTTGAAGCATTTAACATATATATGTTTTTCATGGTGTTCCTATAATATATGCATTGTCACTTTGTCATTCTAATTTTATAGAGAAGAAACAGAGATTCAGTGTTATGACATGCCATGTATCATTCTGCTTTTACACAGAATTAAAATTACATGTGAAATTAAGCACATTTCAGGGAACAAGGTGATACATTTTTTGGATAATACTGAGTTTCAGTAAGTGTAGGACTTCTAGGAGACACTCTCGAGTTGGCTGTTAGATACATGGATTTTAATCAGGGAGAATTCCAGAGCGACAGGTTGTATTTGGAGGTATAAAAATAACTGGATGTAGGTAAGATCACATCCTTTGTGAAGTCAGATGAGTATTTGAAAAATGAATAGAGTGAAAGCAAGGTTAGAATGTAGGAGAAACTAAGGAAGACAATATTTATCTCTAGAAGTGTATAGATGAGGGGAAGTGACAGTGAGAAGAGGCACCTTGTTCAATAAGTGTACCAGGGACAAATGAGAGAGGTTCATCTCTAGAGAGAAACTTGGAAAAAAGAAGAAAAAAAAAAAAAAAAAAAAGACTTGAGCATGTTTTGAATGCTGATATAAAGGAGTAAGTGAGCAGAACTTGGAATGGGGAATAATGGATGAAACAGTATTTTAATGGGCACATCCAAAGCATTGAAAGAGGAATTTCCTTTAGGAATAAGGGTCTTGATTTTACTCCTTGTTAGGGTTGAGTGTGGATTTGGTGACATGAAGTATTTCTAGCATCGTCTCTGTAAAGCAGGAATTACAACTATTTGTAGAATGTAAACAATTGTGTAGTTGACTAAAAACCTTGTAAAAAGAGAAGGTTCAAAACAAATACAGTCAACAGAAGAATAAACCAGCTAAAGAAAGGAGGACTGCCAGACAGAGATGAGGGCTCAGTTATGGTTGGAGATCATGGATCTACAGTGGTTACACACGGTGATTGTTTTTCCATCAGCACTCAGCAGCCCAGACACAGACTAAGAAAACTTAGGCAATTGGATTGCTCTAGAAGTAAAATTTTAAAAAGCAAACAGAAATGGGAAGTGAGGCAATTGGCAAGAGTAATTGAAGTGATGCTGTTGTCGACATTAGATAGTAAAGCAAGTAAAGGCAGAAATAAAGAAAAGTAGAGGGGTCAATGTGTTAGAAATCTTTATTTTGTTAAAGTAGAAGTATAAAAAGAAATTTATTTTTTAGTTATATAAATGATAACCCTGGTTTATAAATTACTTTGATTTCTAAAAGCAACATCAAATAAAAAATATGTAGTTTTGAAGAATATGTTCAGGATTTGGTGACACTAGCCTAAGACACCAGCTACATGAGTCAAAATTATATCAGTCAAGATAATGCAAAATCAAGCCAAAGACTTGGAGAAAATACTTGCAAAAGACATATCTAATAAATAACTGTTTTCATAATATGAAAATAACACTTAAAACTCAACAGTAAGAAGGCAAAAACCCAATAAAAATGAGCCAAATATCTTAACAGACAACTCACCAAAAAGATAAACAAATGGGAAATAGCATATAAAAAGATGCACCACATGATACATCACCAGGGAAACACAATTAGAACAATAATTATATGCCAATACACACCTATTAAAATGGCCAAAACCCCAAACACTGAAAGCACTAAATATTGGCAAGCACATACAACAAGAGGAACACTCATTCATTGCTAATGGAAATGCAAACGGGCAGAGCCACCTTGGAAAATAGTTTGGTGGTTTCTTACAAAACTAAACATACTTGGACCAAATTTGCCTACTAGAGTAAAAACCTATGTCCATGAAAAATCCTGTACCCAGATGTGTATAGTAGCTTTATTCATCAATTGCCAAAATCTGGAAGCAAACAAGATGTCCTTCAGTAAGTGAATTGGTAAATAAGCTGTAGTATATCCAGACAATGGGATTTTGTTCAGTGTTAAAAAGAAATGAGCTATCAAGTAATGAAAAAAACATGGAGGAGTGAAGTTAATCTGAAAAGGCCACATACTATATGATTCCAACTATATAACATTATAGTTGGAAAAATGTCTCTGGAAGAGACAAAACTATGGAGATAGAAACAAAATCACAGGTTACCAGTAGTGGGAAGGGATGAACAGTTGGAACACAGGATTTTGAGGGCTGTGAAACTGTTCTGTATGATATACAATAATAGATACATGTAATCATATATTTTTCCAAACCCATGGAATATACAACACCAAGAGTGAACCCTATAGTAAACTCTGGCCTTTTGATGACCATGAGTGTAATATATACATTCTTCAGTTTTAACAAATACAGCACTCTGGTGAGATATATTGTAATGGGGGATATTATGCATGGTGAGGGCAGTGAGTTTATGAAAAATCTCTATCTTTCTCTAAACTTTCTTATGAACCTAAAACTGCACTAAATAATTATCATGTAAAAAAAGCAAAACATATTTAGCATGCTGTCTCTATTATATGAAAGCACATAGACCTTGTCAAACTATTAAATCATATTTCAAAAAAAGCCCAAATTGATATGACACAGTCACATTATTATACTTCAAAAATTATAAATTTTTCTTGTTTAAATGACTTTATTTTTTTGATATGCTTTATTGATTATGCTGCTACAGTTATCCCAAATTCTTTTCCCTTTGTTCCCCTCCACTCAGTGACACCCCCTCTCTCCAGTTGTCCCCCCCTTAGTCCATGCCCACTGGTGTGCGTATAGTTCTTCTCAACATCTTCCTATCTACTCCATTCCCTTCTACTATGATTCTGAATTCCTGTACCATCTCCCGGCCTTTTCCCCCATCTCCCTCCCTGCTGACCTCCCCCCAGAATGTTCCCCACACCTATAATTCTTTTTTCCCTCTGGTTGCCTACTTAGTCTGCCTTTGTTTCAATTCCCTAGCTTCTGCTGTTGGTTGTTGTGATAGTTTTCATTTTAATGTTCATAGTTTTGATCCTCCTTCTCCTAAACAAGTCCCTTTAACATCTCATATAACAGTGGTTTGGATCTGATGAACTCCTTCAGTTTTACTTTGTCCTGGAAGCACTTTCTCTGGCCTACTATTCTGAATGACAGCTTCACTGAATGGAGTAATTGTGGTTGTAGGTTTTTGCTTTTCATATGTTTGAATATTTCTTGCCAGTCCCTTCTTGCCTGCAGAGTTTCTTTTGAGAAATAAGTTGAGAATCTTATTGCGACCCCTTTGTATGTAATTCTGATCTTCTCTCTTGCTTCTTTTAAGATTCTTTATTTATCCTTAATTTTTGACATTTTGATTATAATGTGTCTTGGTGTGGTTCTCCCTGGGTCCAGTTTTTTTGGAACTCTCCGTGCTTCCTGGACCTGTAAGTCTATTTCTTTCCCTAAGTTAAGAAAGTTCTGCTTCATTATTTTTTCACATAATTTTTCAATTTCTAGTTCTTCTTCTTCACCTCCCGGCAACCCTAAGATTCAAATGTTGGCCCACTATTAGCTGTCCCATAGGTTTCTGAGCCTCTACTCATTTTCCTCACTTTTTGTTTCCTCTTTCTGCACTGGTTGACTGTTTGTTCCTTCCCTATGTTCTGATTTGTTGATTTGATCCCTGGTTCTCTTCCCCTTACCACTAGTTTCATATGTGTTTTTGTTCATTTCAGCAGAACTAGCCTTCATTCCTTCCCTGTCTTGTTTAAGATCTGCTTTTAGGTCTGTAAGCCTTCTTATAACCAAAGCTCTGAACTGTGCCTCAGAAAGATTTTCTATCTGCTAGTCTGACAGATCATATATTTGCTGTCTGGTCAGCTGTGTCACCAGGATCTCTATCATGATCTGTGCCATCCTGACAGTTTTGTGTTTACCTTTGATTCCTCAGCAGGGCTGTCACACCTCCTACGCTATAGGGGGTGGAGCCCCATGGACTTGTCACAACCAGGTGACCTGTCTCACCACGCTGTGGCGTTTTCTGAGGGGGTGGAGGTCCAAGATGGATTCCTGCCATTCACTCTCCGCTGAGAGACTGGAAGCCTCCTCTGTCCTCACCCACTCTGGGCCTCACAGTCCAAGGCAATGGGGGTCTGCCTTCCTCGACATTGGAATCACAAGCTGACAGGTCTGGTCTGCAGCTGGGGGTGTTCCCCAGGTGCTTCTCGCCTCCCCTTAAATACAGGTGTCTGCCATCCCACCACCTTCACCGCTGCTGCTGCCACCAGCACAGCTTGACCTCTCCGCCCTGGCTTCACTCCTTCTACCCATCCGGACGAGCACCACTTCTTTATAACTTCATACATTGGACTTCCATTTATTTTCTGGAACTTCTGGTTATTTCTCGTTTTGCAGTAGTTATATTCCTTCTTAGTTGTGGAGGGAGATGGAGCATGTCAATCTAGGCCTTCATTTTGGCTGGAAGTCTGAAAAATCATGAAATTTAAAATATTTCCTGGCATAACACAAAAGTATGTCTTAAAATGTCCCCAGGCCAGCAGAATCAGCAAACCTTAGGAATTTGTTAAAATGCACATTTTCTGCATTCATCCTCTTACAGAATCAGGAATTCCAAAAGCAGGCCCAGTTGCTTGTTTTTCACCTGCCTCCTGGTGATGCTGATGCACACAAGAGTGTGAGAACCCCTGAAATCCATCATCTCCTCACTGGTGTAAAGTAACTTGTCAAAATGGTTAATGTAGATGGTCTCTAATAATTGAGATGTCACTTATATTTTCTGTCAGTTTTTTTTTTCAAAATAACTTATTCTCAGACCAATTTCTAACTACTAACAACAGATGGACCAGGCACTAGAAAGACTGAATCACTGGGCAGCGAAAAGAAAAAAGGAAAATTTAGGTGTTCTAAATAAGGCTGTTAAAATAATAAAAATAAGAATAAAACCTTCAAATCAATAAAATAGTCTGAGTTTATGTACCTACGAACGTAGATAGCTTTAGTTTCTTCAGTTTGGGCTGTTGTCAGAAATACAGTACAGGTACTGTCATCCATAAAAGAAAATAACCAACAATTTTCACAGATAGTAGTAATAGTTATATAAAATAAATTAAGTTTGCAAAATTCCAGGATTAATGAACAGATGCACTTGATGGGAATTCTCTTGGCTCTGAATTCTCCCTCCAAAGCAAAGGTTGACTTGAAATCATGAGCATATCATTCATTATACTTTAACAGACCTGGCCGTATTAGGGAAGAAAGAGGACAAAAGAGAGGAAGAGACAGGTGAATGTGGAAAAAAAGGAATAGGGTGAAGAGTAGAGTGGGTGTGATAACAAGTAGTAGAGTTAAGTTTTTTGAGACATGGAAGCAAGGGCCAAATCTTGGTTCACAGGCATAGATTCTCTATGAAGATAAATAACAGTTTAAGAAAACTCAGTAATATTGTTGTTATGGCGTGATAAACAACATTGTGATTCCTTGTTGTATTATATCTCCTGCTCTTTCTTTTTTCAGCAACTATTGCTAAGGATGGTAAGACAAAAATGAAACATACAACGTAAACAAATTCTAGTTTGCCCTAAAATTCATTTATTTGAACTAATATGTAAGTAAGCAAGGTTTCTTAATAAGAGTTGATTGTCCATAATTAATCTCCCTCAGTAAAGAAGTCATTATATTACACTGACTGGGAACTAAATCACAGTGAATTAACCAACACATGATAAAAAAGAGGGAAACGAGAGAAGTAACTGTTTAAAGTCACTTATGTCCAAATAATATTTCCATTAAAACATTTAATTAACAATAGGAAGCAGTGAAATGTTTACAAATGTTTAACTTTTGGTTATAGGAGTAGTTTTGGATGGAGTTTTTAAAATTAATAACTATGAGATTTAAAAAATCCAATAAAATATTTAATATCAAATTTAGAATGCCATTCTTGCAACACATGTAACTCACAAATTACCACACATTCACAAACAACTAATATGAATATAAAATATTTAGAATTTAATTATAGAATTATTGCAAAGTATGTTAAGCCCTGGATACTATACTGAAACTATTCTCACAGTCATCTATACTGTATAGTATCTTAGATGCTTAGTCACTGCATTGGATTTCTGTAACAAAGGATTTCATTTTCTTCAAACATGTTATGGCCTGGCCTCATTAATTCAGAAAAAGAAAATACAATTAAAGAAAGTTTTCAGAGGTTCCAAAGTCAACTGAATTTTGGAGTGGTTAATGAGATGAGTGTTATTAGCTTAAATTAATCCTGTTGCTCTGGTAGGCACATAAAAACTATTCATATTTTAATCTAAGAATTTTGCTGTAATCCCATGTAATTTCTGTGAGAAAAATGTAGGACCAAAAATAATATTATATATAAAACTATATTGAAATAAAATACATATCTCAGTATTGCACACTATATTAGCTAGAAAATATCTAAAAACTTTCACTTTTTTCATGTTATATTTTTATTATTCTAGTTGAAAATAAAAATGCTAGTTTTTTAGAATGAGTACTTAGCCATATATATAACTATATTATTCTTCATTTTCCTTGGATAAGAATTTGCATTTAACTTTTGAACTTAAGTTTTCTTTACATTTCACACAGCATATACAGATTTCATTTTTTTGAAATATATGTCTATGTTGATATGTTTAAATTATACTACCATATAAATATCTTACTTTAGGAATAATACTATATATTATATATTACAGGATTACCTTAAACTACCATTGTTACATAATCTTAAAATACATGAACAAACAGCTATTTGTAACAGTACATAAATTCCATGTGACTTTAGGACTTATAAAAATAGAGTTTATTTCCAAAATGTGATATATTTCAACTTATACACAGTTACAAGATGGTAATATATAAACACAAACATTAAAAGCATTTCTTTAACATGCTTTTTATTATTGTTTTCTTGAAACAAAAAAGAACAATGCTACTTAACAATAATTTAATATTAATATGGATAAGTTAAATATAAAACTGCATTGTCATATTAATGGGTAAAGGATTTTTGAAGTATGGTCAACTTATTGATCTGAGCATGTAAAACTGTTCCTGTTACTTAGGCAGCTTTCTTTTGTTACATCAAGAATAGTCATTTTATTGAGAAAGGCACAATAGAAGATGATTGATTGTCTGCTTTTGTCATGGAGATGAATTATTGCAAAATGCATACATGAAAAAATAAAAGCATTGTTCTATAAATTGGTCCTTGATGCTTTGTTCACTTGAGTTCATTGTTCATAGACTCTAGCATAAGCTAATACTAAATAGTATAGTAAATAAAAGCATTTTTTGCTGAAGCAAAATTACTTTCTTCACTAATGAAACTCAGCTTTATGAAATAACAGTGTCTGCCAGTGTGCTACATTTAAAATGTATAATTTAATCTATGCCAAAACTGAGTAGTCACAGAAAGTTTGCATAGCTATTATCATTTTATTAAATTAGTAATAAAAGCACATAATGAAAAAATGAAAAACTTTTTATTTAAAACTTAATGAGAAAGCAGCTCACAAGCAATGCAAATTAAAAAGTGGTACATTTAATTTTAGACAGTTGAATGAAATCTATTAAGAAAAAATGTAATTGTCAGTAACCGTTGAATGACTTCAATAACTTTTTAATCAAAAAATTAGAATCGTAACTATTAAATTTTCTAAGTCTTATAAAAGGATAAAAATTAGAATAGAAAAAGTTTCATCACCCATTATGTCTTTAAAACAAGACATAAAATACTACTTTTAAGTAGATTCATGTCATGACAACTTACTATTTGCTTCTTGAAGAAATTATTTCTTTCTTTATATTTGAGGCATGGATAATATGTAATGTAATTAACCTGTTTTATGAAGTTTGCTTTTTAGTTAGATTTTAATGTCAGTGAAAATTAAATCTCTCCAGTTATGCTTTTAACTTTTTTTTTCCTGATGCATTGTAATTTGCTTCATTCTAGATACAGCTATCACCTGGTGTTTGCTAAATCACTGTGAAATTCTTGCAACAGCTGTTTGTTCCTGGGGAAACATTCACTTCATATTGCAGCAATAAACTGATCATTGCCAATTAAATGCCCATTAATTGTGTAAGCAAGTATTACTGCCAGATGTTTACATTAGAAAGAAAAATATCCTTTGCTATTTATTTTCCACTTACAGCCAAAGCCATCCCTTTTCATGTAAATAATTAGGTATATGAGCTTCCTTTTTTTATAACATGACACAAATTTTAATTCAAAAATTAATAAAACCATCTCTACCTAGGTTTGATTTAATAGAGGATAAGCTGGAGTGTATCATACTTATAATAAAAAATAAATTTGGGCAGAATTACTTTGCAATGCAAAAATAAACATTCAGACACTACACTATAAATCAAATTTCCAATTCTTTTAATTTGCTCTATTACATGTTTCCTAGAAGTTGTCTTTATTTCCCTTTATTCTATTTGGAATACTAAGCCTATGAAATAGTGTTCATAAAACTTGAGATAAAACAAACTGTCTTAGAAAACCTGTAATGGAAAAAAATGACTGTAAAAATAAAGGATTTTATATAAAATAAAAGCAGGTGGTGCTTTCAGATTTTTCACTTAATCTCACCACTTTTGTTCATTCGATCTCAAAATATAAAGTTCCTCTTCAGAATACAGTAGGGATGAAAATGAAACATGCACTTAATAATATGATGTCCAAGTAATTTATTTCTTAACACCAAACAAAATGTGAAATAAACATGAACCATAATGAATATATTTATTACCTCTTTTAGTGTCTAAATGAATGGCAAAAGTTGAAGGAAAAAAGTATTTTCATGGCAATATGCACCTATAAATCAACTTTTTAGATAGGTGAGCTTTCCCAGAATACATCATATATATTTTTTTCCCTTGCAGTTGTGACTTTATGTATAAGGAATAGCAAATCCATATACATGTCCTCCTAGTAGAGTCACAGATTCCAGCCTCCCACCCCTCAGCCATACAACGTATGCAAACAACAACAACAAAAAGATTAGGTGGCGTTCTGTTCCTCACCAGATTGAACCACACCTCCTCTCTGGAAGGTGATCACAGGACACATTCAGAGCTGCGGAAGACATGAAACAGTAGCATCTGGCTCCTTAAATATCTCCACAGGCATTTGTAATGGCATCTTTGAAGTTTTCTCTGCATCTGTCACATGTTTAGACTGCACATTGACTGCCCCAGCTGAGCATGATTTTGATTCTTTGAGACTTTGAATAGTGTAATCTGTTTAAGAATAAGGCTCAGGAAAATCCCTCATAATATCCATACACGAGTTCTTTCATGATTAAAAAAGGGGGTCCTCATTCCCATAACTGTTATTTTTATGCTGAAATGATGCCAGCCTTTGAGTTAATAATACAACCTACAATTACATTCCAGCTTTGAACCTTTTTTGAGATCCTGTACTCAAAAATCACATCTTGTCTAGTTTTTTTAACCAGTATTATAGAAATTACTCTTGAGGAGAAGGCCTCCATAAATGTGATGTGTGCAAATCATCTTGGCACCTGATTATAAAAGAAATCTGACCACTGTCAACTCACTTTGAAAATCATTTCTGATTAAACCTATTGAGTAGCAAAGAATATCAGAATAAAAGGTGATTTTACTAAATGGTAATTTGAGTCCTATTGACTTTGTATCTATTAAATAAATATATACTTCCAGCAATTAAGTCATAAGCCTCTACCTAATGCACTCCCACATGTGTACAGACTATTTTCTATTATTAATGGGCTCTCAAGATATATCAAAGGATCCCATAAATACAAATTGGGACTATTAAATATAGCTTTGTTCTCATCAATTCAATGGCTGTCCCATTTAAAATTTTTGAAGTTGACAAAACCTATTTGGTGTCTCTCAACTCAATATTTCTATTTTCATCAACAGGAAAATGTCTAATAAGTTTATTGACACTACAGTACCAAAAACTTAATACTTTACTTTCCCTTAAAGTTTTCCATTTTAAAAGAAGACCACATGAAGAAGGAAATGCTTCTAATGACTAATGGAAGCATGTGTGTTGAGTGTATGTTGAGTGCTGAAGCACATGCAAACAAACACACACCAAAATAAACAGAAAACAATAGCTGTTTTAAGAAAGAAAGCATTTGAGCCACACTTAACAATATCATTCTGGCCACCATTTTATCTGTTTATAAGATTTCACGGACAGTATGGGTTATTTCATATAATTCATGAAGAGTTTTTTTTTAATTTATCAAAAAGAACACCACATTTAACATTAAAAATGTAAGTATAAAAACAAGTGCCAAGAAAAGGTTGAATGAGTACATTCCTACCTTGAACACAGTAGGTCAGCAAGAGAAAATAAACTATTCACGTAATTGAATTGACCTATGAATTTCAGTAATCATAACCCTGTGGTGAGGTACAGCATATGACACAAGTGAATATGGGAGAAACAGGAACTATTTGTAAAAAATAAATCAAATGTACACTATATTTAATATGAAGAGAATAGTGCTCAATACATTCTTCTGGAACATTTCTCCACTCTCTTCATAAGCAAATTATTAAGGAGTGTGTAGCAGCTTTTTTCCTTCTCCCTTCTGCCAACTTGAGAGTAATGTTCTTCAAAGTTTTAGATTACTAAAGACATTATATCTACTCCAAAGCTCATCCTATATTGATGTGGATTTGTTTGCTTCTGTCATAATTTACATTATATGTCTGTTTGATATACAAATATACAGTTTGCCTGCATGTGTCTTCATATTCACACATTTGTGTCTCTCAATTTAGATTTGGGAGAATGGTTAGTATAAAATGAGGGACTTGGGGATTCTGATTGAATCCATGTCATAGTCCCAAATATAATATAAAAATGTCAGTGTGTGCTACATGTTCCAAGAAAACACAGTAAAAAATCATAATAGGTAGTGTGAGTTCACTGGTTCAGGGATCCCTCCTCCTTTACAAATTAGAAATACAGAGAAATGTTTACTGTGAACACATTTGGCTGTCATAGTGCATCTCTGGGTGAGGAAAGCCACTTCTGGCATTCTGGCATTAGTGGGCAGGAAATGATGGGAAGCATGACAGGGAAATCTTTCTCAAGGAATAACTTATGACTTACTTTTATATTTGTTTTCCAGCAACCATGCCACTCAGTTTTATCCTCATTTCATGTGTGTATAACTAAGAAATAATTCTAGAACAAATTATTGATTTTTATGATTGTTAAAAAGAAAGAAGACATTAATTAACTTTAAATCATAAGAATTAAGGTGTAAAAGAATAAGCTGTAAAAGACTCTAGGGAAAGATTCTGAAGGTAAATAACTAAAAGAACCTTCAGAGAAAGCAGGCAATTACTTATAATAATTTAACCACTTATTTACAAGAAATACTTATTAAGTCATTGCTGTATTCTAAGGGGTGTCAGAAAGCATAGTGTAGTGGGGAGGATTACTAAATTCACAAGATTTTAATTCTGGTTCTAACACTAAGTAGTGCTAACCAAGAATAGGCCACTTTATTTTTATGAGCACTAATTTTCTCATTTGTAAACTAAGAAGAGTAAAATAGATGTCTAAGTTTCTTCTAGCCCTAAAGCTTATTACTGACTTTTTTCATCTTTCAATCAGATAGTATGCCATATTGTCCATGTAGCCCATGGGTCTGCAGATCAAACTGAGCAATCATCCAGTTTACATCACTAACTCTCAAATCCAGTTCATTCCATGAGATCACTCTTATATTAGTCCTCACATACAAAATGTTGGAAAAACAAAACACCAAATACTTAGAAAGGAAGCACAAAATAAGAGATACCTCAGAATGCAAATAGTTACACCTATGTCCAGAATGAAAGTGCTGTGCACCTTCAGATTGATCACATGAATTTGACAAATACCATGGTTATATGAGACATTAGTCCCACAATAATCTCCAGGAGAGGAGTGTTTGGTGATTAAATTAGTCTAATGCATTCTCTACCAATCTTAAGTGTTCAGGAATGACAGTTCTGGTTAATCTTACAAGTAAAAGGAGGGAAAAATTTAAGGTAAAGGAAACTAAAGGTTACCTTTTCCAAATTTATCTAAGCATATGACTGTAGAATCAAATTTAGAGAACACTGTAATAGGAAGTAAAACCAAGATTTGGCTTAATATAATAGATTTCTTAGGAAAAAACTGTAAGGCAGTTAAGGCTAAGACAGCAATGCACCTTGCACAGGAAGGCATGGAACCAAGGAAGTGCTCTTGCTAAACTTACCAGCCATTTCACAAACTTCAGGGTCTCTGAAATGGGTTATGGAAGAGTCAGGAGAAGGCCACATACCCCTTATATTTCAGGAGGGACAGACTGTTCTCATGAGTAGCTGTTATTGCTCTAAAGAACACAGGCTTTTGGAGTATATACACGCTGTACAGCAGTTCCCCGTCTGCAATTTTGCTTTCCACAATTTCAGTTATCCCCGGTCAACTGCAGTTCAAAAATACTACATAAAAATTGCAGAATCGCACAATTCTTAAGTTTTAAATTGTGTTCCATTTTGAGTAGGATGAAAACTCTCTCTGACCCACTCTGTCCTGACCAGCACGAATCATCCCTCCATCCAGTGTATCCATGCTGCACACACTACACACCCCTTAGTTGCTTCATGGCTAAGTTATCAGATTCACTGTCATGCTCATGTTCAAGTAACCCTGTTTCACTCAATAATGCCACATGCACATAACTTTTATTACAGTATATTGTTATAAGTGTTCTATTTTGTTACTAATCACTGGTAATCTCTTACTATGACTAATTTATAAATTAAACTTCATCAGAGATATGTATGTGTGTAAAAAAATAGTATATTTAAGATTTAGTACTATCCACTGGGATATTGGGAACATATCCCCTGTGACTAAGTGGGAAGGAAACTACTATATAATAAAACCACCTATAATCTCCTCAGGGAGGTGATTTTAGACATAATTGGATCATTGTTCTTATCTTCCATCTAAGTATACAGTCCCAGAGAGCTGAAGCCTACATTTCTAATTTTCTTGCTGGGAGAGGTATATATGCAGGAGAAAGTGATGCTTGGGCAGGGCAAGAAGGGCTGGCAGCCTCTTCTTGGAAAGTAAGGAGGTAGTAAGTAGATTACTGGATCTACAATTCCCTCTCTACTCAGTCTGGATTGGGACAACAAAACAGGCACGCTGTTTCATTTTATGAATAACTCCAGCAAGCCATTAACAGTGTCCACTGATATTTAAATCAGAACAAAAAAACACCACCAGATGATGCCAAATCACGACCAGGGCACATAGAAACCATTCATAAGCACCCAAGGAACTCTGGACTGGTTAGTAGCAAAATATGCCCCAGTCATGTCACTCCTGTTACAAAAAACATGATTCTACATCCATATCACCTAATGGAATCATTTTGACCTATGTTATCCCTTACTGATAAGGTTTTTTATGTAGGAACTTAAAATTCATGACAATTCAAGCCATGATTACATTGAAAAGCTTCCCTGGAAGAAAGTTTCTTGGATGGTTGTTTAATAATCACATCTTGGTGATTGAATTACTTTGGAATGTTTTTGCTGCAAACATGCAGAAAAACTGATAAACAGTGTCTTAAATAAGAGGAGTTAATATTTCTCACATAAAAAAAAACAAACAAAAAAAAAAACAGTTGCTCACACTGAATACTAGTTAACTAGCTTAATCATTTGGATCCAGTGCATTTATTTTTGGACTTTCCCTTCATGCATGCAAGACTGCTACTACCACCCAGGCATCATTTCTACATTCAGAGATGGACAAGGGAGAGGACAGTAGTAGTCATGACTGTCACATTTTACCACTGATAGCAACAGGCATCCCAACAGGATCTAACACTTAGCCTAAACTATCACTTAGTTGCAAGGGAATCTGGTAATGCATGTATGAAAATCAAAGGAAACAAGTATGATCAGAGGGTGCTCAGCAGCCTCAAAGAATGGCATGTCCCCTCTAAAAATAATTTCACTTTCTTGGTTATAATTTAAAAGTGACTTCCAAAAGTAAAAAGACCGAATGATAATATCTAAATCATAAAAACAATAACCTTGTGACTCCTTTTCGTTGTTTGCCCTGACAAAAAAAAAGGGAGATTAAATTGAAAACAATGTTGTTATTTTTTCCTACTTAAGTGGATTATGACTGTGACTTACATATAGTAATGTTAATTCAAAACAATGCCAGTTTCCATGAATGAGATCTCTGTGAAGGAATTGGTGATCATTCAAATTTAAGGTTTCTTTGTTGAAATGGCTACAGTTCCTGATGGTTATAGGACAGCATCTATTTCTGGTTGTTTCATTATTATTGTTAATAACATCCTTTCACTTTCAATACTCTCTTGGCTTGGACAATAAATTATATCATAACAAGATCCATTACACTCCCTGTGCTAATGATTCTCCAGTTCATATTATTGGACAAAATCATGTAGCTGAACAAGAGAAATCCATTAAGAGAGGCCTATTTGACATCTCCACTGGAAAGTTCCAGCAAAGACTCAACTATCCAAAGCAAATTCCATTCAGTGTTTTTACCAGGTCTTTTTTCCCTAGCGACTACCAGTGAATGGCCTGAGAGATCAGAAAAGGGACCTACTTGGTTCTGCTCCACACACTTCAAAATTGTCCCCATCTATATATACAATATTGAAGAACAGGTAAGCAATCTTAGCTTCACGCTTGATGTTTGGGATTGGGATTGCCTGATACAGATAAAAGGAGGCAATACACAAAACTATGAGAACATATCGATGCTCCAGCCAGAATCACTCAGGTAATTTAAAGAAGACAATTCAACATGATTTTCTGAATTGTATTTGAGGGAACCACAGATTCAGAATTAACTGCTAGTATTCTGAAAGGAATTATTAGAGAAGTGTAGAAATACAAGAAGCAACAAAATTACTAAAAGTGAGAAGACCCCTTTAGCTCTTCTCTGGGATTTGAAGGCAACACTGTATTTCTACATCTCCTCTGCTAACTCTTAGCTGTGACCAAAACCAACACATCAATGTGAGACTAAAACTAGGCTCCCAGAGCAAAGGAAAACACTTCTATCAAGAATGAGCAGATAGCTAGCAGGAAAAGCAAAAATGGAAGATCCATCTTAGCCCTTGCCTAGTGTACCCTTACAGGTATATCCCTCATTTGTCTGAACTCTCAGTCTCTCACCTGTCCAACTGTAAGTACCAACTCCCTGCCCTGACAGTGTCCACTCCTGTCCCACTCCACAGAAACCAGACAGGTCAAAAAGTGAAAATCCATTAATGTTATTTGTCTATTTAAATTCCATCAATGATTTGCCATTGCTTCTAGAATAAAAATCCAAAAATTCTTATTGCCTACAAGATATTTCATGAGTTGGTCTATGCAGATCTCTGAATTATCATTTTAAAAACTTTCTGCACATTTTCAAACCCATTATGACCCTGAACTTTGTTCAGTTCCTCGAAAGCACCATTTTCCCATCCATCTTATATTCCCCAAATAACTTGTCCCATCTGCCTGAAATAGACTCCACCCACCTTCTTTGACACTTCTCATTTTTCAGGCCTTGACTCAAATATCATTTTCTCAGGGAAACCTCTTCTAAACTTCAAAACTAACTCTCCCATCTCTGCAATATACTCTTGAACTTCTCTTTTGCAGCGCTCAACCTAAGTTTTGTAAGTCCATATTTTTATGGGTATTTCATAACAAATTATCTCCTAAACAGTTTGTCATATCTTTAGCACAGTCCCTGGTACATGGTATGTTCTCAATGAATTCTTACTAAATATATTAATAAATGAAAGCAAACAATATTTATAGCATAACAATACCAGTTCATATTGAATCTTTATTGACAACAGACATTCCAAATGAAAGTTATCATTCTAGAAGAAATCTTAAAGGGTAAAATTATTACAGCCTACCATAAGAACATTTATGATTTTATCATTCAACCACTTATCAAAACTTCATTGTTATATTAATTAACTTTAATATACCAGATTAATGATTAATAATTATTCATTAAATAGAGTAGCATTTTTAGATTTATCTTAAAATTATTCAAATTGAGGAGTAACACCTCATATTATTAAGAAAATTTTTGAGACCTACCTTATATGACATTTCATGATTTTAGAAATATTTATTGTATCCCTTTCTGACTTCAGAAGACTCTGTGATGCTCCACACAGATTCTCATTACCAGGGATGGGGGTGTTGCATCCATCTATCGGTTAAGGTAAGTGTTGGCTGCTAAGAGCTCACAAGTGACCTTTTCACAAGAAAATTGACCTTGGTTGATGGGGGTTTTCTCTCTTCAAGAAAATAATATGAAATTATGAGTGCATGGCCACAAAGTCTCCAAATAACTAGAACATCTTGACACATGTAAAGGTACTAATGAAAATAAAATTTGAAAAAAGTATTTTTCTTCCAAATAATATATTAGTGATTGCATTACAAAACTCTGAAACTTTGTAAGTGTCATTCCAAAATTTAGTTACAGGACTGAGATATTCAAAGGTAGCTCAGTACACCAAGAGAAACTCTTGTTTCCATCCACCCCAGCTCAGTATTGATTAAAAAATTAAATCATTCTAATTTACATAGCTAAATAAATTAAAGCAATTATTAGGTCATTGGTTCATGTAAGAACAAACTCAACATGGTACTATATGTAAAAAACTACATAATGAGAAAAAAACACCCCAACAGTTTGAGTTTTAACTGCTCAACTCTTATTGTAGGAACCAAGGTGAAGGACTAAAATGCTAAAATTTAGTGACTCTGTCAAGTAGCCATAGTCACTTATATTCTCTAGAGAGCCAATAAGCATTCATCAATTAATGTAAGAGTAAAAGAAAAACAACTTTTGTCAAGATGGCTGGTAATTTCATAAATAGAACAAGCTACTAATTCTCACCTTGATCCACTGTGAATAAAACTAGTTAGTATATAACTGACCATAGTTCACATAATGTGGCAGTTTCCAGTCTTAAAGGTCCAGCATAAAGATTGCAGAGAGTTCTAATATCAGAGATTGAGATTACAGCCAGAGGCCTTCTTGGCAGGAGGTGGGGGTGGGGCAGTACTGTGAGGTCAATTTCAATTGTCAAGCTAAAAGAAGTCACAGTGAAAAAATACATGTCAGATATTCTTATTTAACTTGAGAAGATTTAAGTCTATTTTCTAGACATTAGTATTTTTTTAAACTTTCAATATTAAAAAAAACAGTTCTTTTAATATGCTATCAGTAGTCATACAAATGCTTTATTTAATTAGAGTCCATTATATCTTTAAAGTATTTTAAGTAAAAGAAAATGATAGTATGGTAAGCTCATTATTAAATAAACATACAATCTTCTGCATAAATTATATGATATTAGCTATCTAGATATTACCCTTTCTTTTTGGAGTACTGTTTATATTTAGATAATTAGATTTTAAATTAGGAAAATATAAAGACTGAATTAATGTTTTTTCTTATAAAAAATTAAGAATTAAATCTTTACTCAAAATAGATAAAAAATAAGAACAATGCTTCCTAAACTGCTGATATACCTAAATAATGAATATTACTAAGCTGAAAACTATTCCATTTATTTCAGTATATTTGCAATAAAATAAAATCAGACTCATAGTTATCAAATTATTATATTTATTTAGGTTATAAGAATATGTTTAATTTGGTGGTCATTAAGTTCAACTTGAATTAATCATTCTTGCAATCATGCTTCTAAGTTTTTAATGTAATCCAAAATATATCCATACATAAACACGGGCACACAGCAGGTGAAAAGGGGATTATTTTTGTTTTCTTCTGATTTGTTTCTGTTATAAAAATGTCTTGGGAAGAGGATATCAATCAATGGTGATGAATACACTAATGGAACTATTGCATGTATTCTTGAATATTTAAAACAATAGTAAATATTACAAGTAGTATAAAATTATTATTATTTCTTTTTGACAACACATGCCACTGAATGGGCTAATTTTTACAATTCACTCTTCCATGCTAGTGAGAATATTAGCCATGGATATATCAATTAAAGAGTGAAACTCACTAAACTTCTTGCACAGGGCCACCTATCCTGCATTTGTTGCAGGAAAATGTGTCCCAAAACTAAAAAGCCAAGTACTCATTAGCAACTTGAATATTAAGGGCCGCTATCACTTAAAACCTCACTTTCTATAGAAATCCTGAAAACCTGAGTAAAGGAACAAAAAAAAAATTGTGGTTAGGGAATAGGGACAGTAGGAGAAAAATAATAAAAGGCAAATGTAAATATAAAAGTGAGGAATTTTTACACTGAGACCTTTTCTCCATATATGGTATTTTGGAATTATATTTAGACCAAAAGAAAAAAAAAAGTGCCAAGTGTATTAAGAAAGAGTTTGGGGTTAACATATCAAGAAGTGACTCTAATACCTTCATCACTGTAACCCACCTTAAAAGAAATCCTTCCCAATGAGCATGAAAATGGGATATTTCCTAACAGTTCATACAAAGATAATTACCTAACAGAAATTTTCAAAGTTAAAAAGATACATTATAGTTTGAAGTAATACTATTAAAAATCAAATTCACAACATCAACAGATCCTTCCTGTGCCTTATAATTACATCACAGACACTTAATTAAAATAAACTGGAAATAAAACCTAGCCTAGCACAGGCATGTACTGATGGTTAAGACTCAGCAGGGTGGTCCTAGTTCATTATATATAGTCATCACATATGTCTGTCTGCCCATTACATTTTAAAAAAACATTAAAAGGACACTAACTCATTTAAAAACATTCATACGTGGACACATATACAATTTCCCTTACATGTGTAAAAGACTTGAAAATGATGATATAGGTAGAGTTTATGATTTATGTAAGAAAAACTAATTTTCTTTTCTCCTGGTTACTTACAAATAGAAGATTATTTAAAGGAGAATTAAACATTTCTAATGATAACATATGAATTCATATGTTTTGGTTTCTCAAAGTGTTGAGATGCAGTGAATAAGCCTTTTCAGTCTCCCAATAACATGGTAAGCAGCCCAGCAGTCATCGAAAGGCCAGAGCTAGGTCAGAGATTGTATGATTGTTAACCCAAGTACTATCTGTCTATTCTGGATTCTGAGGCTCCTTACAAAAGCAAACTAACCAGAATTTTCTCATATTACTTCACCCAGGGGAGTGAATTTGTCCAGGCATAAACTTGGTACGTTTTATCTTAAGCTCAAATAAAGTTATCAGAAAAGTGAGTTTCTGTTTGTCTGTAGCGCTGGCTGCAAGGGATCAGGACTTACAGGTCAACAAAACAAGTGGACATGCATTTGGGGTCACCTCAAGTGTATTATTAATGGATAATCACAGAATAATCTCTTTATATTAATGCTACATATCAAAAAAAGAAAGAAAGAAAGAAAGAAAGAAAGAAAGAAAGAAAGAAAGAAAGAAAGAAAGAAAGAAAAAGAAAGAAATCACTGCATGCAGGCTTAGTGCACTGGGCCTAAGCAAGCAGAGCAAGGTTGGTGCTCTCAAAGCAAGTAGAAAGTAATAGGGGTGTTAGCAACAACATTAAAAGTGAGACGACCGAGGAGGAGGTAAGATGGTGGAGGAGTGAGGGGAGGCTGCGCTTTCAGGCTCCCAAGACCCGTCTGCAGTTTGGGCTAATTGCAGACAGAACATCTCAGTGAGCAGCTGGACACTGGCAGGAGTTGAGCCATGGCACTGCTGGATTAGAGAAAATCCATCTGGGAACAAGCTGTTTAGTGAGGATAGCAGAGGAAAAGGGGATGAGATGGGATCCCTGACTGGGGTGGCTGCCCGAGCTGCGGCTGGAAGTACACAAAGGATTTTTGGCGACCACAGGCTGCCCCGGAGAGGAGTCGGGAGGAGAGCGGCTCTCTGCCTGCTGGCAGAGACGGGACTCAACCAAGTGGCATTGGCGCTGAAGGACAGGAGACAGCATGCTGCCGGGCAACTGAGAACATAATTCTCCTTTATATTTTTCTCTAGTGGACGGTGGAGAGGGGAGGAAAGTTTGGGGGTGGTAGGCCATTCTTGAGGAGTGCAGGCACAGAGGCACGCTCATCCACTCCCCAACCCTACCCTTGGGTCGCCGGGGCGCGCATAAGGAAGTGCTCTCATTCACTGGCCCAGGTGCGTGGGGCATGAGTCCGGGTGCCCGTTGGACACTCCCCAACAGACATAAGATCAGTGCCCCAACAGGCACAGGGCGGGCCCACTGAACACGCAGAGGACTGTGCGCAGACACCCCTAGCCAGCTCCCATGGGCGCTGGGCCCCAGGCCGGAAAGCAGACCACTAGCACAGCCTCTGTTCATGCCCACCCAGACGGGTGAGGGAAGGCGGGCGGCTGCAACACAAGAACAGCAGGCGGCAACGACTCACAGACGCTCACTTCCACTGAGACCTAAGAGGAGAGGAGAGGAGAGAGACCAACTCCTGGAGCTCGGCTCAGCGGGACTAAGGGCATGGGCACACAAGCCCAAAAACACCTCAGCCCAGCGACAATAGGCGCCAATCGTGGGGCAAGCTCTTGGGCCGCCCGCGCGTGCAGGGGCCAGTGCACAAGGACACCTCAGCTGGCTCCAGCAGGCAGCAAGGGAGAGCGCAGTGCAGGCAACCGTGGGTGCACACCATTGCTGCAAGAAACAAGAACCTCTGAACCGCCACACTATACCAGCTGCAGACAAAGAAAAAGAAGACTACACACCAAGGCTGAACTGAGTAAAAACATTCCTTTTTTTTTCTCTTTTTTTCTCTCTCTTTCTTCTTTCTTCTTTCTTTTCTTTCTTTCTTTCTTCTTTTCTTTCTTTTTTCTTGTTTTTTTTTAATTTTTTTCTTTTTCCTTTCTTTCTTCTTCTTTCTATTCTTTCTTCTTTTCTTTCTTTTTTCTTATTTTTTTCCTTTTTTTCTTTTTTCTTTCTTTCTTCTTTCTTCTTTCTTTTCTCTCTTTCTTTCTTCTTTTTTCTTGTTGTTCTTGGTTTTCTTTTTTTTCCCCGTCCAAAAAAAAAAAAAAAAAAGGAGAGAGGAGGAGAGGAGAGGAGGGGAAGAAAAAAGAAAAAGAAAAACAAACTATATCTCTAATGTGTTGCATATAACCTCTCCTTCTCATCCTTTCTCTTTAATCGTTGTTTGTTTGTGTGTCTAGTTTAGCCCCCCTATCACTCTAAATAATAGAATATAATTACTATGTAAACCCAATACAATACAATCCCACTTTCTTACAATATTATGAATTTTTCCATCCTTTTCTTCTATTATTATTAACATACAATGTAAATATTACCTATTGGCTTGCATAATCTCAACTATTATTAATCTATCATCCCCTCTACCAAAAATTATATTTTTCCTCCCTAAAAACAACTCTTATCTATTCTTCTTATAGTATAAAAGCTCTAATCTCTTTACATTTATATTAATACGGGCTCGTTGGCTGACGATAGCGGGATAGAGGGTGGGGGATATTTTTTTGAGGGTGTGGGTCTCCAACCTGGGCTGTGTATTTATGTTTTTAACAGCATCTCCACAAAAGAACTCAAGACAAAGTGGACAGAGTGACTCTCAATCAACTAGCCAGAAGGAAGATCCTACCAAAGAACATCTGAAATATAACCAGACAGCATAAACAAATGACATAAAGGGTAACCCAAGAACATCAGGCTCAGGATATCAAAGAGACTACACCACTGAAACACCCAGATCCCCCATAAAGAATCTCACACCACAAAAGAGGGAAGTCAAAGCAGACCGCGCCCCCCCAAAAAAAAACAAATAAATAAATAAATAAAAGAAGAATCCAACATGGTAAGATGCAAAAATAAACCCTCAATGAAGAGAAAAGAGGAATCCTCAGAAAGAGAGATAGATGAAATAGACATAGCCCAAATGTCAGACATGGAATTCAAAACAATGGTGGTAAAGAAGCTCAATATACTTGACATCCTTAAAAACAACTATGACAACCTCCAAGGAAGTTACCAGCAGCTCCAAGAAAATTACAGGGAACTTGCAGAGAACTACACCAGCATAAAAAAAGACATAGAAACTGTTAACAAGAACCAGGAAGAATTGAAGAATTCAATCTCTGAACTGAAAAACACAGTAGAATCAGTCAAAAGCAGACTAAACGAAGCAGAGGATCGGATTAGTGAGTTAGAAGATAATGTAGAGAAAAACCCCCAGACAATACAGCAAAATGAAAAGAGATTGAAAAAATATGAACAAGATCTAAGGGAATTACAGGATAGCATGATAAGATATAATATCAAGATCATCGGAATTAGAGAGGGAGAAGAAAAGAAGCATGGAATTGAAAAACTGATAGGAGAAATAGTGACAGAAAATTTTCCAAACCTGATGAGAGAAAAAGTTATACAAGTTCAGGAAGCACAGAGAGTTCCAATGAAGAGGAACACCCCAAAACCCACGCCAAGGCACATCATAATTAAAATGGCAACATTTCAAGACAAAGAGAGAATCCTAAAAGCAGCAAGAGAAAAACAGCAAATAACATACAAGGGAGCTCCGATAAGGGTATCAACTGATTTCTCAACAGAAACATTACAAGCCAGAAGGGAATGGTCAAAAATATTTCAAGCAATGAAAAACAAAGGCCTACAATCAAGAATACTCTACCTAGCAAGGCTCTCATTCAAAATGTAAGGTGAAATAAGGAGTTTCTCAGACAAAGGAAGACTAAAGGAATACATCTCCACCAAACCAGCATTGCAAGAGATGCTAAAGGGAGTGTTCTAAGAAAAAAGAAAAAAAAGAGAGAGAGAGAGAGGAGAGGAACAGAGGTACAAAGGGAAATGAATAAATACATGTCAATAATAACCTTAAATGTAAATGGATTAAATGCTCCAATTAAAAGACATAGGGTAACGGTATGGATAAGAAAACAGGACCCACATATTTGCTGTCTACAAGAAACACACCTCAAAACAAAAGATTTACACAGACTGAAAGTAAAGGGATATAAAAAAGTATTCCAAGCAACGGACCGGAAAAAAAAAGCTGGGATAGCAGTCCTCATATCAGACAAAACAGATTTCAAAGCAAGGGCAATAAAAAGAGACAAAGAAGGACATTTCATAATACTTAAAGAAACAATTCATCAAGAAGATATGACATTAATAAACATATATGCACCCAACATAGGAGCACCCAAATACATAAAGAAAATACCAGAAGACCACAAGAAGGATATCAACAACAACACACTCATAGTAGGGGACTTCAACACTCCATTATCAACAATGGACAGATCATCAAAGCAAAGAAACACCAAGGATATACAGGCATTGAACAACACACTAAACCACATGGACCTAACTGATATATATAGAACTTTCCACCCCAAAGAAGCAAAATGTACATTCTTTTAAAATGCACATGGGACATTTTCAAAGATAGACCACATGATAGGACACAAAACAAGCCTCAACAAATTCAAGAAAATTGAAATCATATCAAGCATCTTTTCAGACCACAATGCCTTGAAACTAGAAATCAACCTCAGAGAAAAAAATCAAAGACACCCAAACTCATGGAGATTGAATAACATGCTATTAAATAATGAATGGATTAACAATGACATCAAAAAAGAAATCAAGAAATTTCTAGAAACTAATGATAATGAGCACACAACAGCCCAAAACCTGTGGGACACAGCAAAAGCAGTCCTGAGAGGGAAGTTCATAGCAATACAAGCATATCCGAAAAGGATAGAAGAATCTCAAATAAAAAACCTAACCATAAAGCTACAAGAACTAGAACAACAACAACAAACAAAGCCTAGGGCAAGAAGAAGGAATGAAATCATCAAGACCAGGGCAGAACTAAATGACATAGAGACTAAACAAACAATCCAAAAGATCAACAAAACTAGGAGCTGGTTCTTCGAAAAAATCAACAAAATCGACAAGCCTCTAGCCAGTCTAATCAAGAAAAAAAGAGAGAAGACCCAAATAAAATCAGAAATGAAAGAGGAGAAATCATGACTGATACCACAGAAATACAAATGATAGTCAGAAATTACTACAGACAACTGTATGGCAAGAAATTTGACAATCTAGAAGAAATGGACAAATTTCTAGAAACATACAACCTTCCAAAACTGAATCAAGAAGAAGTGGAAAGTCTCAACAGACCAATAACAAAGAAGGAAATTGAAACAGTAATCCAAAATCTCCCGGCACACAAAAGCCCTGGACCGGATGGCTTCACAGGCGAATTCTACAAAATATTCAGGGAAGAACTAACTCCTATCCTCCTCAAACTTTTCCGGAAAATCCAAGAGGAGGGGGAAATCCCAAACTCTTTCTATGAAGCCAGTATTATCCTAATCCCCAAACCAGGTCAAGACACAACAAAGAAAGAAAACTACAGGCCAATATCACTGATGAACATAGATGCTAACATCCTCAATAAAAGATTGGCAAACAGGATCCAGCAATACATCCAAAAGATCATACATCATGATCAAGTGGGCTTCATTCCAGGGATGCAAGGATGGTTTAATATTCACAAATCAATAACTATAATACATCACCTAAACAAAATGAAAGACAAAAAATCACATGATCATATCAATAGATGCAGAAAAAGCATTTGATAAAGTACAACACCCATTTATGATGAAAACACTCAGCAAAATGGGAATAGAGGAAGCATACCTTAACATAATTAAGGCTATATATGAGAAGCCTGAGGCCAACATCATACTCAATGGACAAAAACTAAAAGCATTCCCCCTGAATTCAGGAACTAGACAAGGTTGTCCACTCTCTCCACTCCTATTCAACATAGTGTTGGAAGTCCTAGTCACAGAAATCAGACAAGAAAAAGAAATAAAAGGCATCCAAATTGGGAAAGAAGAAATAAAACTATCATTATATGCAGATGACATGATAGTACACCTAGAAAATCCTATAAACTCCACTAAAAGACTACTCGATATAATAAGTGAATTTGGCAAAATAGCATGGTACAAAATAAATATACATAAATCTAAGGCATTTCTGTACACCAACAATAATATAGCAGAGACAGAAACAAAAAAGAAAATACCATTTACTATAGCAATAAGAAAAATAAAGTACCTAGGAGTAAACTTAACCAAAGAGATAAAAGACCTCTACTCTGAAAATTACATAACATTAAAGAAAGAAATTAAGGAAGATACAAATAAATGGAAGCAAATAACATGTTCTTGGATGGGAAGAATCAACAGCATCAAAATGAATGGCCATACTATCCAAAGCAATTTACAGATTGAATGCAATCCTTATTAAAATACCAATGACATATTTCACAGACCTAGAACAAATACTCCATAAATTCATATGGAACCAAAAAAGACCCCGAATAGCAAAAGCAATCTTGAGACAGAAGAACACAGCAGGACGAATCACAACACCAGATATCAAACAATACTACAAAGCCACTGTGATCAAAACAGTCTGGTACTGGCATAAGAACAGACATATAGATCAGTGGAACAGAATAGAGAGTCCAGAAATAAACCCAGGCCTCTATGGTCAACTAATATTTGATAAAGGAGGAAGGAACATAAAATGGAGTGAGAAGAGCCTCTTTAACAAATGGTGCTGGGAGAACTGGATAGGGACCTGCAAAAAAAAATGAAACTAGACCACCAACTTACACCACACATGAGAATAAACTCAAGATGGATCAAAGACTTAAATGTAAGCCGTGACACCATAAAAGTCCTAGAGGAAAACATAGGCAAGAAAATATCAGATATCTCACGTAACAATCTCTTCACGGATACATCTCCCAAAGCAAGAGAAATAAAGGAAAAAATAAATAAATGGGATTACATCAAACTGAAGAGTTTCTGCTCAGCAAAAGAAAACATCAGCAAGATGAAAAGGAAACCAACCATATGGGAAAACATATTTGCCAATGACATCACAGACAGGGGACTGATTTCCAAAATATATAAAGAGCTGATACGACTCAACATCAAGAAAACAAACAAGCCAATTAAAAAATGGGCAAGGGACCTGAACAAACACTTCTCCGAAGAGGACATACAGAAGGTCCATAGACACATGAAAAAATGCTCAACATCATTAGCCATCAGGGAGATGCAAATAAAAACCACAATGAGATACCATTTTACACCAGTCAGAATGGCCATCATCAACAAATCAACAAGCAACAAGTGCTGGCGAGGATGTGGAGAAACGGGAACCCTACTGCACTGTTGGTGGGAATGCAGACTGGTGCAGCCACTATGGAGAACAGTATGGAATTACCTCAAAAGATTAAAAATGGAACTGCTTTTTGAACCAATGACTCCACTACTAGGATTATACCCGAAGAATCTTGAAACCCCAATTCAAAAGAACTTATGCACCCCTATGTTCATTGCAGCACTGTTTACAATAGCTAAGTGCTGGAAACAGCCTAAGTGCCCATCTGTAGATGAGTGGATCAAAAACTGTGGTACATTTACACAATGGAATACTATGTAACAGAAAGAAAGAAGGAACTCCTGCCATTTACAACAACATGAATGGAACTAGAGAGAATTATGCTTAGTGAAATAAGCCAGGCAAAGAAAGGAAAATACCATATGATATCACCTAATACAGGAAACTAAAGAACAACACAAACAAAGGAACTAAATAGAACAAAGAGCAGAATAGCAGTCAATAGGGGGGAAGGGAGAGGGAGAGAAGGGGGTTAAGTAAGGGAAGGGTTTAGTCAAAGAACCTGTTTAAATGACTCATGGACAACGGGGAGGGATATGATTGTGGGAGAGGGGGTGGATTGGGTGGGGGAGAGAAATGGGGGAAAATGGGACAACTGTAATTGAAAAACCAAAAATAAAAAAAATAAAATAAAAGTGAGAGGACCAAGCCACCAGTCTCCAACATGGGTCATTGAGGAAATTCCTTACCTGCTGCAATGTCTCTAGGAATGAATTACTGGGAATTTTATAACATAAAGGGACTATATTCCAGTCCTATCATATTCATATTTATATGAGGCAATTTTAAATTAAATATTCAGTATGTACTATGTTCAAGTCACATTCCTATAGATTCACATGTATCTACAAACTTCAGAGGAATAAACTTTTAATTTTTAAACATGTTTATACTGTATATAGTAGTAAGAAACAAAATATTAGCACAAAGTTACTAACAAAGATATATAATAGCTGTCTTTGAAAAATCCTAAAGCTAAGGCTTTACTTTGATATTGACGGGTTAATTTGCACAAAAAGGTATAATAATTCATCAGCAATATTCTTTTAAAGTTTACAATAGATTTGCTACAGCATATTTTATAAGTCCGTACTTCTTTTTATTCATATAAATCTTACTTTTTAAGAAATAATATAACAATTAAAATCCTGCTATATTATTTGGGACTAACAATTAGCAGAAACCCTAAAACACACCAGCTATAATACGAAAGGGGGTTGATTAAAGAAGTCCACTGCATAGGGCACTTTCCAGAGTTTCTGTAATCTAGAAGTTTCAAGAAAAGCTGTCAGCTTAGATTGGATCACACCAGCCCTGAAAGCATTCCTGTGGCCAGAGAAATGCCATGTGTCAATTACCTAAAGCCCTACTTACTAAATTAATCACCACAGAAAGAGGTGACTGGGGCCCTAGCTTTCACTAATAAAGGACCCCTGGGGTAGTCAATTTCATCCAAATTTTAGTGTCCCCATTACAATGAAGGTGTGGACTAACAGATACTGTTTCAGGTCTATACCAAAGTTATTTCCTAATTTCCTACCAAATATTCATGTTGACTGGATAGTGAAGAGAGAGTTGTTGACCTCAGGCATTAACTTGTGACCTAGGTCTGCCTAGTGGGATGAATGGGAAAGTCTGGGGGGAAACTGCTGCTTGATTCCTGTCCTTAAATTCTATCATATAAGGATGAGGCTTAAAGTAACATTAGCCATCTGGAGAACACTGAAAGGAAGCCCAGAGAAATCGTAGATATTTTCCCCAAATATTCTAATATTGGCACACCATTAAATATATGCAGCAACTGAAGTGACATTTTGTTATAGAGTTTTTGACCCTTTTCTCACTCTCAGGCTGAAGTGGCCTGGAAACCAGGCTGCAATACACCAGCACAATCCTAAAATGAAATGAAGATGATAGATGCATGCTGTTAAATGCAAGTTCCAATCAAGAACAAGCAGCAAATAAGAATGGGGTGACTATCTTTAAAGTTTTGGAATACATATACTCATGGACTATATAACTTTTAGTGAAAAAGGAGGCATATTGAGGCCGGGAAACACATAGAGAATAGTGCAATACCAATGGGAAGAAATAGTATTAAAACATCTATCATTTTTTCTCATCCCTGTCCATTAAGAAGGAATTTGTTCTCTCTACTGCCTAGAATAGGGTGGTCTCACATATTATATTACAACCTCATTCCCCAGGCCTCAGATGAATAGACCAGAAATGGGAAATTGACATAGAATGAGCTAGTTCATTGGTTAACTCAAGTGAGTAGTCAATTATTTTCCTCAATTCAAAAAAATCCGAATTCTGAATTTTAGTCTTTGAAAAGTTAAGGTTAAACTACATTAAGGTCACACTACGTATTCTGATAAAGGCCAGGGGCTCCTGCTCTTTAGGGCATAAATCCACCTTGGTTTTTCCCATTTCTAATATTTCTCCTAAATCCATATATCCAATAATATTCCATGATACTTCTAACTTTAATGAGTACACCAAATAACCAAATAGTTAGGACCATTTATTATTATCGACTGTTCTTTTTAGACACATCTCTATAAAGATTTTGAATACTATGATTCCATCATCTTAATAAACAGGTACTTTTAAAAATCTTTTTTACCTTTTTATTATGAAATGTTAAAATAATATATACAAAAATAGAGAAAATTAAAATTGTCATGTACTCATCATTCATCTTCTATAATTATCAACATTTAATGTAGTAAATTTTTATTAAATTCTAAGAATTATGTTAGTTTGGGTCATCCTGAAATACATTTTCTTTACAAACCTGAAATGTCTGAGGGTTAGTTTATTAACAATTAGCAGTGTAGTCTAAAAAATCCAGCACTTTAAAATAAATTTCTGAATTTTGCATTGCTAGCATCCTTGGTATTACATATACACACATTATAAAAATATGATTCAGCATTTTTTAAGTAGATTTCTATTTGTAGGTAAACATAATGTATCTAGTAATGTAAACTTATACATTTTCATTTCAATTAATTAATAGTTAAAGCAAGTGACTCTATACTCAGAGGGTATTTATACCCAATTAAGAAAACCTTGATCATTACCTTCCACAATTTTAAAAGGATATTACCTACAATAATTTTTCTAATTTTAAACATTTTATCATAAATGTTATGAGGGTTTTATTTTGTATTGCATGCATCTTTATGGGGTCCTAAACTACTACAAGGTTGGAGAGGATAAAAGTCCATAATGAACGATATTATTATTCCTACTAGGTAGGGATGCTTTTTAGTATGCAAGAACCAGAACCAAATCTATTGTTCTATGTACTTGCCAAGCAGCCTTTTGAAATTAAGTATATAACAATTTTACCATCTCACATTTATGCACATGCAATTGTAAAATGCAGGGAAAAGTACTAAGTAGGAAATTGGAGAGTGTAGGCTCTAGTCCAGGATCTGCTACAAATAGCTGGTGATCTTGACAAGTCACTTGGCTTTTGTGGGGCTCAGTTTTCTTACTTAGGAGATATCCAGCTTAGACTGATCTTTAATTTATTTTCAGTTTTAAAATTTTACATCTAGCTAAATTTCTCACAATGAACAAATAAATGTTTTTCTTTGTTAAATATCACATTTAAAGTTAAAGGAAATAATTCCTCCTCTTCAATAATTTTTACTCATTGCTTAGAAAACCTGAACTTTATGAATATCACTTATAGTATATATTCTTAAGAAAGTTATGCTCTATTGTATTTAAATATTAGGTTTTGGACAAGATTTTCTCTTCAGTGTTGAAATGCTTTACCCTGCAAAGGTACAAGATATCATCAAAATTGGAAAACTCTTATGCAAGGATTACTTCTTGTTTTAGAATTTTACTTAAAAATAGGCCAAGTATCTTGAAATTACCTCAAAAATAAGTGGTCTGAAGCTATATTTCATGCATAGATTAGATATGTGTAGAAAAGAGCTAGAGTTAAAAAAAATAAGTTCAGGCAAAACTATATTAATCTTACCATTTACTAAATTTCATAAATTTAACAGGAAAGTCTTTTTCAGCCCCATAGAATTTTTTTTATTGTTGTTAAACGATGTCTTTAAAATTTCAAGTTTTATTTCCAGTAAAAAGTGGATCAATGTGTAAGTATAAGCTATGCTATATGGTATCATTTGCCAAATGTGATTACTGAGTATTTGAAATATGGTTAGTGCCACTGAGGAACTCAGTTCTTAAAATTAATTTAAATTTAATTTAAATTCAAAATTAATTAAAAACTTTTTAAGTATGTGTGAAACAACTTTTAGATTTGAATCCACTTTCCCTGTTGTAAATTTTATGTAATCAAAATACAAATAAAGGACTTCCGGCCAAGATGGAGGCAAAGACAGGCTGCATCGCCCTCCACAGCTAAGAAGAAATACAACTACCTCAAAACTAGAAACAACCAGAAGTTCCAGATTATCAAACTACATGGAAGTCCAGCAAACAAAGATATAAAGAAGAAATACTCATCCAGACAGGTAGGAGGGGCAGAGCCAGGGTGGAGAGGAAGTGGTGTGGTGGCGGCAGCAGTGGTGGCAGCGGCAGGCCAGTGGAAAGCACAGTCACATGTTTTAAAAGTCAGAAGGGGCTCCTGGGTAGCATTCCCAACTCCTCACCGAACCTCGCAGCTCACTGTCCCAGCACTGGGGAAAATCAAGCCTCATTGCTTCTGACTGTGCAGACCAGTAGAGGCTGGGATGGAGGCAGAAACTGCCAGTCTCAGCAGAGTGTGCTTGTTTAAAGGGCCCCCACAGCCCTAAAAATTTCACAGACCCACCCACTCTGGGAACGACAGCCAGGGCAGCAGCTAGAGGGGTGCCAGTCCAGTGCGGAAGTGGGAGAGGTGCCTAGAAAAGGGGCAAGTACTGGGCTGGAGGCATTGTTCCCTCTTGGACCCCCTCCACCACATACAGCCACAACGAGTGAAACAGGTTGCCCTGTACTGATGAATCCCTAAGGCTCTGCCCCTTAAAACATAACAGGAGCAACAGCTCTACCTGGGACATGGAGGCAAACAAAAACATGAGCCTGTCAGAATGAGGAGACACAGAAGTATGGCCCAAAAGGGGAAATAGATTAAGGTTCCAGTGGGAGAACTAAGCAACAAGGAGATAGCCAACCTAACAGATGACGAGATAGACAACCTAACAGATGCAGAATTCAAAACACTGGTGATAAAGATGTTCACAGGCTTGACAGATATGCTTAAGTATGTCAAATGCATAAGAGAAGAAGTGAAGGATATGCTAAGTGAAATGAAGGAAAATCCACACAAAACCAATGGTGAAGAGAAGGAAACTGGGATTCAATTCAATGATTTGGAACATAAGGAAGAAAGAAACAGTCAACCAGTGCAGAATGAGGAAGCAAGAATTGAAATAAATGAGGAAAGCTTCCCAAATTTTGCGAAGAAGAGGGACATACAGGTCTGGGAAGTACGGAGCGTCCCTGGCCAGCTGGCCCCAGAGGGGACCACATCAGGACACATCATGACTGAGATGCCAAAGGTAAAAGATACAAACAAAGTCCTGGGGGCAGCAAGAGAGAGCTGCCTACAGGAGGGTGCCTATAGGACTATCAGCTGATTTCTCAGAGGACACTTTGCAGGCAGGAAGGGACTGGCAAGCACTATTCAATGTGATGAAAGGCAACCTACAACCAGGATTACTCTGTCCAGCAAAGCTATCATTTGGAATGGAAGGGCAGAGAAAGTGCTTCCCAGACAAATTGAAGCTAAAGGAGCTCATCATCACCAAGCCATTATTATATGAAGTGTCAAAGGGACTTACTTAAGAAAAACAAGATCAAAACAATGAACACTAAAATGACAACAAACTCACAACTATCAACAACTGAATCTAAAAAATAAAAACAAGATCCAACTAAGCAAACCAGAATAGGAACAGAATCATAGGCATGGGGATCATTTGGAGTGTTATCAGCTGGGAGTGGGAAGGGGGAGAAATGGGAAAATGGTGCAGGGATTAAGAAACATAATTGGTTGGTACAAAATAGACAGGGAGATGTTAAGAATCATATAGGAAAGGGTGAAGCCAAAGGACTTATATGCACGGCCCATGGACATGAACTAAATGGGGTGGCATTGCTGGAGGGAAGGGGGGTACTGGGCAGAGGGGAGCAAAGGGGAAAAATTGGGATTACTGTAACAACATAATCAATAAAATATACTTAAAACAATTTAAGTAATGTATTTCTGATAAAAATTTAGTGCCTGAATTAAGATATAGAGTGTTAAATAGACAAGATAAAATAATGTAAAATATACCAATAATAAATTTTAAAATATTGACATGTTATAATGAAAATATTTTTTATTTAATGATTTAAAATACAGTATTAAAATTAGTTTTATTTGTTTTCTTTTAGTTTTTAAACATGACTATGACAACAATTAAAATTACTTATGTGACCCAATGTTTAATTCTTTTGGAAAATGCTGGTCTAAAACACTGGGTCATTTAAAGAGAATATTTTCTAAGCATAATCAAGTCTTCCTAAATTTACTTATATAACTTTCAATTCTGGATATGATAATTTAAAAAATAAATCAGAACTCCTCAGCTTAGAAGAAATTATTCTTGTGAAGGAGAAAAATGATTTAGAAATATTTCAGGTTTTGTTCGTATCTCTAGAGAATAAATTTCAAATCCCTGATTGAATTTTAAAATATATCTAGATTTTAACATTGTAAAAGACCTTACTTTATACAAATTTTTAATTTTACATAGAAGAAAGTGTATTTCATCTTATATTTTCAAGATCAATTAAAAAGCTTATGGTCAAGGTTCAGGAGCACCTTGGTGGGCTCATTTCCACCTAGGAAAAAAAAAAAAAAAAAAAAGCCCTGAAAGGGCCCTCTATCAGACACTACAGACTATACTGTTCTTTGGGATCAGGGCCAAGATATTAGAGACAGGCACAGCAAGGGGTGTTCAGGTCACTGCCCAGCCTAGGCACACAGACAGAGCTGCTGTCTGTGCCAAGCAGAAAAGAGTTGCCCCTCTTATACAGATTGGCCCTCACAAGAAATGGACAACTAATGTACCAGAAACCATACATAATTGGAAAGAACCTGAAACAGACCAAGATATGTGGTGAGGGGGCAGGGAACCACTCCCACCATCATCCCTGAAGACTGAATAGTGCCCCCCAGGGGGTGATCCAGGGTTCCTACCCTCCTGATTGCACCAGATTAGATGGACCACTCCTGGCCTGGGGCTGATGGAAGGCTGCCGGGGCAGAACAGCAGAAACCAGCCAAATCTGAAGCAGACAGCCACAGACTGTGGATCACTTGTAGTCTCAAACAGGCTGCCTAGGGCCAGACTAGGTCACCATATGACATTATGAGGGGTGAATCCAGAAAGAGAAAACAGTGGTAAACACTGAATTCTACTGAAATGAATTTCACCGCGATCTTCATGATTTGCATTACTTCCTCTCCTGCATAGCTTTTTAATATTCATTTCTTTTCCCTCAACTTTGTGCCTATTATTTCACTAGTTTTTATACTTTAGCTCATTTCAAATATATTTTGCTTCTCCCTTCTTTTACTCCATTACCTTCCTCCTTCCTCTTCCTATTTTTGTTTTAAAATTTATTTTATTCTCTTGCTATGACTTGTTTCAGTTATACACTCTTACTATTTCTCCACCCTACAGACTCTCTAAACCATTTTTCTTGTCATCAGTCATCTCAAGTTCTTTTTCCCATTCTTAAAAAACTCTCCTCTCTCCACCTTTATCAATCTTGCTGGTTGTTTTTCGATATGGTGGTTATTGTTGCATTTCATCAGTTTTGTCCCTAGATCTTCACTATTTTTGTACTTCAAAATTCAAATTTTACTATTCCCATGCCCTACTCCATTTTGTCTTCCTCCTGCTCTGTCATTTTTTTCATTTTAAATATTAATTTTTCCCGGTCTTAGCCTAGTTTTTATTTCTCACTCTTAACATTCTTTCTCTCTTTATCCTCTCAAAATCACTTTTCTTTCCTCTATACATCTCATAACATTTTCTTTCTTTTTTCCTTCTTATTCTCATTCCACCTATATTAATCGTTCTTCATTTGTTGTTGGTATTGCTGTGATGAATTTTTTCTCCAATTTGGTTCCTATTTTCTTAATATATTTTTCTAAATTTTTGTTTAAACCTCATACTTTAATTTTTCCTTTTCTTACTCCATTCTTCCTTCTTCCTTCCCTTTTTTATCTACAATATAAATTTTCTTTTCCTCATTTCTATTTCCAACTCTTACACTGTATAACTTCCCTTGACACTCTCAAAATTATTTTTTTTACTTAGTCGTCTAATACTCATTTTCCTTTCTTATAATAGTCTTAATCTCTTTATATCTTTATTAATACTGGTTCATCTGCTCTTGATAGTGAGATTGGTGGTGGGGAATATATTTTCAGGTGTGAGTTTGTTTCCTAAATTGTTTGGTATTGTTCTGAAAGCCCTTGTATAACAGCATACAAGACTTGGTGGGTGGTGTGATTCTCAGTTAGCCAACCGTAGTGGAGGACCCACCAAAGAATGACCCAACAGCAAAAACCCAGTTACAACCAGAGAGCCCACAAAAATGGGGCATCCCAAGAACATCCAGCTCAAGAGATCAAGGAGACTGCCCCATTGAGTCCCACAGGTCTCCTACCACAGAACATCACACAGGGAGTCAAAGCAGATCAATCTGAGAAGCAGAAACAAACAAGAAGAGTCGCTGATAATGGGAAGACAAGGAACTCTGGGGAAGCTACAAGGAGCTTACTGTGAACTACACCAGCATGAAAAAGGACATAGAAAATATCAGTACAAGCCAGGAGGGAATGATGAATACACTATCTGAGATGAAGAATACATTAGAAGAAATTAAAAGCAGGCTAGATGAAGCAGAGGATTAAATCACTGAGCTGGAGGACAAGGTAGAAAAAAGCATGCAGACAGAGCCACAGATCCAAAAATGACTCAAAAATATGAAGCAGGTTTAAGGGAGCTGAAGGACAACATGAAATGTAATAATATTCATATCATAGAGGTACCAGGAGAAGATGAGCAAGGGATAAAAAATCTGTTAGAAAACAGTTTTCTGACAGAAAACTTCCCTAACTTGATGAGGAAAAAATGTCATGCAATTCCAGGAAGCACAACAAATCCCAATCAAAATTAACCCAAAGAGGCTCACTTCAAAGACACATCATAATTAAAATGGCAAAATTTAAAGACAAAGAAAGAAACATATAGTAACATACAAGGGAGCTCCAATAAGGCTGTCAACTGATTTCTCAATAAAAACACTATAAGCCAGAAGAAAATGGCAAGAACTATTTCAAATACTGAAAAGCAAAGACCTAAAACTAAGACTACTCTACCCAGGAAGGCTCTCTTTTACAATATAAAGCAAAATAAGGATTTTCCCAGACAAAAGAAGGCTAGAAGAATATGTCTCCACCAAAACAGCATAACAAGTGATGCTAAAGGGACAAGTTTAAGAAGATGAATATAGGGAGAGAAACACCAGTACAAAGGGCAAAAAATGGCAATGAATAAGTACCTGTCAATAATAACCTTAAATGCAAATGGATTAAATGCTCCAATCAAAAGACATAGGGTAGCTGAATGGATCAGAAAATTTCACCCATGTATATGCTGTCTACAAAATACACCTCAGAACAAAAGATCTACACAGACTGAAAATGAAGGGATGAAAAAAAAAAATCCAATCAGACATGACTAAAAAGTTAGGGCAGCAATAGTTATATCAGAAAAAAATAGATTTTAAAATAAAGGCCATGAAAAGAAACAGAGAAGGACTTAAAGGATAAATCCCTCAAAAAGATAAAACCCTTGTAAACATATATGAACCCAACATAGGAGCACCTAAATATGTAAGGAAAATCTTGGAAGGCTTCAAGAAAGATATCAACAGCAACACACTCATTGTAGGGGATTTTAACACCCTACTGAAAACAAAGGACAGAGCTTCCAAGCAAAGAATCAACATGGATAATGTGATGTTTAAAAACACTCTAAATCTAATGGACTTAATGATATATACAAAAAAGTTCACCTCAATGAAGCAAAATATACATTCTTTTCAAATGCACATGGAACATTTTCAAAAATAGTACACAAGGTAGGACACAAAACAAGTCTCAACAAATTCAAGAAATCGAAATCATATCAATAATCTTCTTGGATCACAATGGTTTGAAACTAGAAACCAATCTCAAAGAAAAAACTCAAAAACATTCAAACTCATGGAGAATGATAACATGCAATTAAATAATGAATGGGTTAACAATGAGATCAGAGGAGGAATTTAAACATTTTCTGAAAAAAAAATTAAAATTGAACACACACAGCCCAAAACCTATGAGACACAGCAAAGGCAGTCCTGAGAGGAAAGTTCATAGCAATATAGGCCACCGAAAAAAATATAGAAAAGTCTCAAATAAACAACCTCACCCTCTATCTAAAAAAACTAGAGGAACAACAAGAGACAAATCCCAGAGCAAGTAGAAGGAAGGAAATAACTCAACGTCAGAGCAGAATTAAATTACATAGAGACTAAACAAACAATTCAAAGGATCAATAAACCCAGGAGTTGGGTCTTTGGAAAGATAAACAAAATTGACAAGACTTTAATGAGTCTCATTAAGAAAAGAAGAGAGAGGGTCCCAAATAAATACACACATAAATGAAAAAGGAAGAGATAGAACTGAAACCACAGAAATACGGAGGGTTTTAAGAAATTACTACAAACAACTATATGCCAAGAAATTGGAAAATCTGGGTGAAATGGATAAATTTCTAGAAATATACAAGCCTCCAAAACTGAATCAGGAAGAAGCAGAAAGTTTGACTAGACAGATAACAACTAGTAAAATCAAAGCAGTAAGCAAAACACTGCTGGCATGCAAAAGCCCTTAACTGGACAGCTTCGCAGGAGAATTTTACCTAAATTTAAAGAAGAATTATCTTCTATCCTTTGCAAACTATTCCAAAAAATTCAAGTAGAGAGTAGACTCACAAACTCTTTTACAAGGTCTATCTGTTTTATCCTATTCCAAAACTAGGTAAAGATGTAATAAAAAAAAAAAACAAAAAAAAAAACTATAGGCCAATATCTCTGATGAACATAGATCCTAAAATCCTCAACAAAATATTCACAATCCAGATATCCATAATCAAGTGGAATTCATCCCAGGTATCCAAGGTTGATACAATATTCACAAACAAATAAACGTAATACATGACATAAACAAAATGAAAGACAAAAATCACATTATCAGATCATAGATGCTGAAAAAGCATTTGATAAGTACAGTACCCATTTATGATACAAACACTCAGCAACATACCACAACATAATAAAGGCCTTATACAGGAAACCTACAGCCAACATCATACTCAATGGGCAAAAACAAAATATTTCCCCTTATGATCAAGAACTAGAGAAGGACAACTGCTTTCACCACTCTTATTCAACAGAGTACTGGAAGTTCTAGCCACAGTAATCAGACAAGATAAAGGAAAAAAAGGGCATCCAAATTGGAAAGGAGGAAGTAAAACTGTCATTATTTGCAGATAACATGATGGTGTACATAGAAAACCCTATAGGCCCCATAAGAAAAAACCTACTCAACCTAATAAGTGAATATGGCAAAAATAGCAGTATAGGAATTCAATATTCAGAAATGAGAGGGACTTCCGGCCAAGATGGAGGCTTAGACGGACACGCTAGGTCTCCCTCTACAACTAGAGAGGAATACAACTACTTCAAAACAAAGGATAACTAGAAATTCCAGAAAATAAAACTACACGGAAGCCCAACATATGAAGTTATAAACCAGCGGTGCCATTTGGGCAGGTAAGAGTTAAAGAGGGCAGCGCTGTTTGCGATCGCACCTGAGACCGCGGCGGGGCGGCAAGAAATCCCGGCTGCGGTCGGGCCCCTGGCAGTGCGCGACTCCGGCGCTGGGGAGAGCGGCCGCCGCATCGCCTTGAACAGTGAGGCCCAGGGGGGCGGGAGGACGGATCCCGGTCTCCTAGCTGAATAACTGTGTGAATCCATCTTGGACCCCCGCCCCCAAAGAAAGCACCACAGGGCTGCGAAATAGGTCGCAGACAGGCGCTGGTCGCTGACTTGTGACGCGTACACAAGCACTGCCCCATACAGCCGGCCCAAGAAAACAAAATGCATCTGTCAAAATGAGGCAGACAACTATAGAAATCCCGGTGACACAGCTCACCAGGCAGCAGATAGAGAACCTGACAGATGAACAGATAAGAAACCTGTCAGAGGCTCAGTTCTGGGCCATTGTTATCAGGTGGCTTACAGAATTCACAAAAGAGCAGGAAAAAGATAAGAAAGAAGCGAAAAACATTTATAACGAAAGGAACGAAACCGCATACGAGACAGATGGTGAGGAAAAAAAATCCAGAGTTCATTTCAACAAACTGGAATATGGAGAAGGAACAAGCAGTCAACCAATGCAGAGAGAGGAAATGGGAAGCAACAAGCAGTCAACCAATGCAGAGAGAGGAAATGGGAAGCAACAAGCAGTCAACCAATGCAGAGAGAGGAAATGGGAAGCAACAATCAGAGGATCAGAAACCTCTGGGACAGCTATAAAAGGCCCAACATAAGAATCATTGGTTTGCCAGAGAATGAGGAAGATGAACTAGAACTTGAAAAATTGAGTGAAAATATAATAAAGGAGAACTTCCCAGACTTGGGGAAGGGAATAGACTTGCAGGTCCAGGAAGCAAGGAGAGTTCCCAAGAGACTGGACCCAGGGAGAACCACTCCAAGACACATTATAATCAAAATGTCAAAAATTAAAGATAAAGAGAGAATCTTAAAAGCAGCAAGAGAGAAGAAAAGAATTATGTACAAAGGGGTCCCAATTAGACTATCAGCTGACTTCTCAAGGGAGACCCTACAGTCAAGAAGGGACTGGCAAGAAATATTCAAAGTAATGAAAATCCAAAACCTACAACCACGAATACTCTATCCAGCGAAATTGTCATTCAGAATAGAAGGACAGAGAAAGTGTTTCCAGGACAAAATAAAACTGAAAGAGTTCATTAGATCCAAACCACTGTTATATGAGATGTTAAAGGGACTGGTTTCAAAAACAGAAGCTAGGGAGAAGAAACAAAGGCAAACTAAACAGGCAACGAGAGTGGAAAAGGAACTGTGGGTACGGGAAGCATATTGGGGGGAGGTCAACAGGGAGGGGGGAGTGGGGAGAGGGAGGGAGATGATATAGGAATTGGGGATCATGGTAGGAGGGAATGGAATAGATGGAGAGAGGTTTGGGAGGAACTGTATGCACAACTAATGGACATAATCTAAAAGGGGGGGACAACTGGAGGGAGGGGGGCCACCGGGTGGAGGGGAGCAGAGGGAAGGGAAATTGGCACCAATGTAATATTTTAATCAATAAAACACATTAAATCTGAAAAAAAAGAAATGAATGGCATTTTTGTATACCAACAATGAAATATCAGAAAGAGAAACTAAGAAAAAATATCATTTATTAGAGCAACAAGAAAAATAAAGTACCTAGGAATAAACTGAACTAAGCTGGTAAAAGACCTGTACTCGGAGAACTACAGAACACTGAAGAAAGAAACAAAATAAGATACAAATAAATGGGAACACATACTGTATTCATGGATTGGAAGAATTAATATCTTTGAAGTTTCCATACTATCCAAAGCAATTCATAGATTCAACACAATTCCTATTAAAATGGCAATAGCATATTTCACAGATCTAGAACAAATATTTCAAAAATTTATATGGAAACATAAATGGTCCCAAATGGCCTCAGCAATCTTTAGAAAGAAAAACAAAGTAGAAGGGATCACAATACCTGAGATCAAACTACACCTCAAGGCCACAGTAATTAAAACAGTCTGGTACTGGCACAGGAATAGATACATAGATCAATGGAACAGAATAGAGAGCCCAGAAATAAATCCATCTCTCTATGGTCAATTAATATTTAACAAATGGTGTTGGGAGATCTGGACAGGTACATGCCAAAAAAGGAAACTAGGCCATTAACTTACATTATACAACAGAATAAATACAAGGTGGATAAAGAACTTAAATGTAAGCCACGACACCATAAAAGTCCTAGAGGAAAACATGGGCAAAAAAATTTAGATATCCCATGCAGCAATAGTTTCGCTGACATATCTCCTAGGGCAAGGGAGATAAAGGAAAAAATAAACAAATGAGACTATGTCAAATTAAAAAGCTTCAGCATGACTAAAGAAAACATCATCAAAATGAAAAAGGAGCCAAACATATGAGATAACATATTTGCTAATGATACCTCAAACAAAGGTTTGATCTCCAAAATATATAAAAAACTCATACTAGTCAATGCCAGGAAGACAAACAATCCAGTTAAAAAATGGGCAAAGGACCTGAACAGACACTTCTCCAAGGAGGACATACAGATGGCCCATAGGCATATGAAAAGATGCTTAACATTACTACCCACCAGAGACTTGCAAATCAAAACCACACTGAGACACCATCTCACACAGATCAGAATGGCCATCATTAACAAATCAATAAACAAGTGCTGACAAGGATGTAGAGTAAAGGGATCCCTCCTAGTGCACTGTTGGTGGGAATGCAAATTGGTGCAACCACTGTGGAAAACAGGATGGAATTTCCTAAAAATCTAAAAATGGAACTTCCTTTTGATCCAGCAAGTCTGCTGCTGGAATTATATTCTAAGAAACACTAATTCAAAAGAACCTATGCACACCAACATTCATAGCAGCACATTTATAATACGAAGTGCTGGAAACTGCCTAAGTGCCCATCAGTAAAAGAATGGATCAAAAAACTCTGGTACATTTACACAATGGAATACTAAGCAGCAGAAAGAAAGAAGAAACTCGTACCTTTGCAGCAGCAGAGATGGAACTGGAGAATATTATTCTAAGTGAAATAAGCCAGACAGCAAAAGACAAATGCCATGTGATCTTACCTTTAAGAGGAACCTAATGAACAAAACAAACAGAGGAGCAAAATAGAATCAGAGGCATGGAAACAAGGAGCAGACTGACAGTGACCAGAGGGGAGGCGGGTGGGGTATTAGGGTGGGAAGAAGGGGAAGGGACTAGTCAAGGAACATGTACAAATGACCAATGGACAGCAGGTGGGGATTGTCTGTTGGAGCAGGGGGTGGGATAGGTGGAGGAGAGCAAAAGGGGAATAACTGGGACAACTATAATAGAACAGCAATAAAATATTTATTTAAAAAAAGAAAGTTTGTGGTCAAATCAAAACCAAAACTTCCAATTTTTATTCTACTCTGCCTAAGGATGAATAAGTGGACTGAATACAGTTTTCAAGAAAAACTAGCCAGCAAAGCTTATCAAAAAGATTGATTCTATAAAAGCTTTTTTGTACGGTAAAAAAAAAAAAAAAAAAAAAAAAAGCGAATTTCGAAAAAGAAGTATTGTTTTCTTTTAAGATGGTTTACTTATTTTATAATTAATCAATTGTTATTTTTCACTATTCTAAAATCTTCTTGAAATATGTATTTTTATACCATAGGAGCCATAAACTTAATATGGCCATCCATTGGAATGCTAGTTGTCTGTAAAGGGTTAAGACTGGGAGCAAACTTAAGGCCAAAGCAAATTTAAAAAGTTGCTGATGTGAAGTACCAGGTCTCCTGGGGAAACAACGTACAGGCTGCACCATTGACTTGCCAATTAATCCAAAGAGCTGCATGGCCATTAGTTCAGGAAAGAGACGCTTGCTTGCCTGCTTGCCTAGAGGTAAGAGCTAGGTTGCAGCTGCTAAACAGCAGAGTGACGGAAATAAATGGAGGGGCGGGGGGAGATTAGGACTAAAATATAAGTATTCCATTGTCTTTTCTTGGCTTCAAAGGAAGACCTAAATATCAAACAAACTATGGTATCTTGTGTAATATACAGAACATTCATTTATCATAAGAGCCTTCAAAAAGAAATATTTTTCTAAGTATCTTTAAAATAACATCACAGTAGGTATATTCTATTAATTTCTACAAAATTCTTAAAATGTCTTCAAATTTATTGATTAAAAATTTGAAAGATGGGCTCATATTACATTAGAAAGATAAAAATAAGTTTTATACAGTATATAGTCGGCAGCCGTCCGTCTCGAGAGACGATGGTGTAGCTTCTTAAGAGTCTATCTGCACCGCCGAGAATGGCTGTGCAGTCCGACTCGGGAGTGACATGGTATCTGTCTCCTCCCATGTTGAATCGACATCTTGTGATGACGCTGAAGCTACAGAGCCTGGGCAGGGTAATATGGAGGGTCTGCTGTTGCCCATGCAGCAGACCCCCCCTCTCTTCGCAGCTGAAGGGTCCAAGGGAAAGACGGAGTCGATACAGCTTGGGTTCAGGTGCGCCGCAGGAGTTGCCGGTGTTGACTACAACATCAAACCGCCTTAGGGACTCCGGCTCCGGATTTTCTGTCGGGGTTTACTCCCTTAGCCTTTCCCCTGAAGAGGTATGCCGCAAGGCAGCGGAGGTTTTTTGGAGTCAGAGTTTTCCTTCTCTGATGTACCCTGACTGGAAGATCGAACCAGCGACACTTAGCTCGCAGGCCGACGCTCAATCCACTGAGCTAAACCAGCCAGGGCAATATACAGTATATATATGTATATATATATATATATATACATATATATACTATCTAAATTAAAAGATGACACATTCAGTGAAGAAGCTATTAAAACTGCAGGCTGTACATTAGTATCTTGTTCATTTTAGTCATACTTGCCTATTTTCTTGTACATATTGAAGTTTGGGGTTCAGGGGTTTTTTTTGTTACATGATTAACTTTCCTGTGGAAATTTTCATGTGTAAAATGATACAATGAAAATTACTGTATTTGATCCTGACACTGAGAAATTGCTAGCAGCTCACACCTACTCTGAAGTTAATTAACATCCTGGATATGCTCTTTAGGAAAGTATTCTTAGTAACTGATACAAAAAAAAAAAAAAAAATTCAACTAAAAGCATTCAACTAAACAGTTAAAATCTCAACTCTGTTCTTTTAAAGCTACTTCAACAAAATCATAAGAGTATTGGGTCATGAAATGCAACTAAATAAAGCCATTAAAATTGTACTTAGAAAAGTTTTTTGTAGCTCTCTCTCACCTGCAGTTGCAGGAATATCACCATGCACCTAACATAATATCTAATAACCTGAAAATGTTTTCTATTGGAGAGGCATTAATTCATGTTCTGACAGTTGCCTGGTTCATGGCACAGTACTCAAGGGATGAAATCTAAGCCTCACAGAATATACTTGGGTACCACCTTGTCCCACGCCACCCTTTTTGCTCTGAATCAGAATGAAAAGATTCTCGGGCAGTCAACAGCTTCATCATTGCTTCCAAGTTCAAGTTGGCTGGGCTCTCAAATCTCTTGGGGTGTGTTGGCTGCCAGAGCAAATTAGTCTCACTTTATCTTTGTGGCTGTGACTTTGCTAAGTTTATTGACTGTGTGGAACCTAGACCTTCCAACATTACTGGGGTACAAAAAAAATTTTTTTAAGTATAGGTGACACTGATTCCTTTCCCACCTCAAAATAGTGCTGCTGAGAAAAATAAATAGAAAAGCAACAGGGGAAGAAGTATCCAGTTAAAAACATTAAATGAGTAAAAAAGATAGGATTTACAATATAGTTCAAAGTGGCTAGAAGCATATGATAGGATCACTATATGAAAACATTAACATTAGGCCTAATTTTATATTCTGAAAAATATAAATGCCATTGATGAAGCAGATGAAACACATTATATTCAATATATATCATTAAATATATATTTTAGAAGATAATAAAGAAAAGAGAATACAATAGAAAAGCTATCAAATGTGGGAATCAGAAAAATTGAACAGGCTTGAATAAGTCAATTGAAGAGTTCAGGTAATACTGTGCTAATAGAAACAAATAACAATCTTTCAGCTAAGCTTCCACTCTGTGTCTTCCATCTCCCAAACTTAGTGAGAAAATTAGAGGTTTGTCTGTGCGAGCTTATGTTCCCTCATTCTTTTTATTCCTGTCCTTCCCCACATTAAAATATTATCCATAGGAGTTGAATGACTTGACTCATAATTGCAGAAACTAACATGTCATGACATTGTAAATGAAAAGAGAAGCATGAATCGTCACATTGTAGATGCAATACTAGCAAGGTACAATATGGCATTAGGTGACAATCTTTAACAGAGCATTGTATTTTTCTTGATAATTTATTTCCTAACAGGTAACCCCCTTCAAATCATCTACCACTTCATTTATTCTATGAATAATGACTTCTTCTATTCTATTGTCTCAATGGTCTCCAAAATATAACATTTTAAAAAGTACTCTTGTTCTTTTATTTTTTATTATACAGTTTGATATATTCTTAAAAACATGTACAAATGGATCTAACTACAGAAAGATAAAATTGCAAAATAATAACAGCAGAGTGATTCTGAAATCTGTTGGGTTATAAGAAAGTTAATGGATAATCTCTACCAATATATACTGAGTAACTCTCAGAAAGTCATTTGGCTTTTATTATATTGCTCTCTATTAAACCATACTCATTCTTCATTGTGCATACATTTATTTACGTCAGTGAGTAATGTAGTGTATTGTTCATACTTGGAATAACAAAACAGAACTACTCTATGCGGAAAGAAGAGTGTGCAATGAACCAGTTCTCTAGTCATACAGCATAGTGTGAAACTAGAAACATTCCTCATTGACTTAAAAGTGAACAATAGTGTCAGTGTAACCAGTGAAAGTTGTGTGCTTTGGGGTAAGAGAGAAACTAAAAGTGTTTCAATGTAGAACAGTTATGAAATGCTAAGTGAGGAATAGCAATGTACATTTCTTCCCATGAACTACCTATGTCTTTATAATACCGTACTAATGATCTGTGTTTCCACATTCATGGTTAACTAGTCAACATGATAATAGGTTGGGCTGGTTCCTGACACCTTTTTCTATCTCATCTTTTCACTCTCCATTCTTAAAGCATTGTTTCTTATTTAATGCATAATTATTATTTTCTTTGTTTTCAACCGCTTATTCCAAGTACATGCAAAAATAAAATTCACTTAGTGTAAATACTTCCATTAATTAAAAGTACTATTTGGGAGACTTCTGGTCAATGTGAGGAAGAAGGCAAACTCCTTTCTTGCCTCTTCCCACAACCACATCAACCTTACAACTAAATTATAGGACAACAATACGAATGGCCTAAAGACTACCCAGACAGGATTCCTATAACTAAGTATATAAAAAAGCAGCCTTCCTGAGACAGGTAGAAGAGGAAAAAACACAGAATTGGCTCATTCCACACCCACTGGGGTGGTTAAAAATCAAGAGAGATATCTCAGCTGCAGAGGTCCTCCTTGAGGAGCAAGGAGTCCCAGATTCACAGTGGGGTCCCCAGCTCAGGGCACCAGTGCCAGGAAGAGGAGTGCCCATAACATCTGGCTTTGAAACCAACAAGGATAGCATATGAGAAAGACAAAGAAATGCTAGAGACTGAGTCATTTATCTTAAAGGAACTGCACACAGCTTCACTCACTCACTCACAAATTTATTTGTTCTGAGCTCCAGCATAGGAACAGCAGCTAGAAATTGGGGGGGACTAAATTGATTGACTTCAGGGTGAGGGCTGGAAGGGCAAGGGCTAGAACAACTCTGTTGACAGAAGCATTGTCAGGCACAACTGTATTTTTTTTAACTCTCTTCCCACCCAGCTGGCCAGGTGCATGGTCCGGAGCAGAGAACCAAATCTGAGCTATCCATTAACCTGGTATAACTGTTTGTACCTCCCTGGAATTTCCTGAGACTCCTGCCCTATACAATTCACCTTCCTGACCTGAGCATTTTTCAGCAAATCCTCCGTACCAGCGGTCTTACTTGGATTACACTGCAATCCTTCCCAAAACCTCTCAAAGATCCAAAGACTCTGAACAAGCAGTGGACAGCCTTGGCATGCCTTATAACTCTTCTTGACTGATCTCAACCCCAGTAGAAGTGACAACTGCTCTTAACTTGCTTTGTAACTCCCAATAGGTGACCCCAAACCTAGTATAAGTGGAGGCCAGTATGGCCTGGAATGTAGCTTCTCCTAAGCAACCATAAGCCTGGCACAGTGATTGCTGTCTTCAGCCCATGTTGTTGTGCCCACTGAAAAGTCCCAATCTATCAAAAGTAACAACCATTCTTAGTTAACAGCATAGCCTTTCCCAGTACCTCCAAGGTAAGCTCAAGTGGCAAACAACTGAAAATCGCTACCAAGTGACCCCAAACATGAGACAAGCAGCAGCTGACTTTGGCATGCATAGGATCCCTCCCAGGAGGATCCATACCTAACATAAATGGGGACTTGCTTCAGACTGCACCAGTAATCACCCAACCAGCTTCACAAATAGCACACATGAAGAGTAGACTTTGTTGAAACCAGAGACCCACTAAAGTGACAAATGCTCCATGGGGTCAGCCCCAACACACAGCTCATGTGCAGCAATTATGGCCCTCCCTCAAAGACAGTAGTCAACCTGACACTCAGTTCCACCCACTAATGTGCCAACAGCAATCAAGGATCAACCACAATAGAAGGCACATACAACACACACATGGGACACTCCTGGAGCATACAACTCAGGTGACCAAGGAGACTGTGCCACTGGGTCCCATATATATAAGGCCATTCTGTTAAGACTGGGAGACATTGTATATTTGTATAATATGTAGAACAAAACACATGGAGTCATCAAAAATGAGGAGATAAAGAAACGGGTCCTAAGTGAAAGCATAAGACAAAACTTTAGAAATCTACAAGATAACAACTTCAAAACGTGAGTTGTAAGAATGCTTAATAAACTTAGGGGGAGAACAAGTGAAGTCAGAGAGAGTTTACACAATTTGATAGAAACTATAAAGAAGGAGACAGACAAAAAATAAAATAAAGAAACACATAAATGAAAAATATGATAACTAAAATGAAGAATGTATTAGATGTGATTGACAATAGATAGATGAAGCAGAGGATCAAATATATGATCTGGAAGACAAGGTAGCAGAAAACACACAATCAGAAGAGAAACAATAGTGAATTAAAATGAGGATAGTTTAAGGGGACCTCTGGAACAATATCAAGCATGGGTTGATACAAGGTTTCCAAAAGAAGAGTGAGAAAGCAAGAGAGAAGAAACTAAAAATATATTTGAAGAAATAATGACAGAAAACATCACTAACCTGGTAAAGGAATTAGACATGCAAGTGCAGAGGGTAATAAACAAGAGGAATCCAAAAAGGCCCACACAAAGACACATCATAGTTAAAATGCCAAAGTTTAAAGACAAAAAGACACTCTTAAAAGCAGGAAGAGAAAAATACTTTCTTATGTTCGAGGGAGCTCCTGTAAGGCTGTCAACTGATTTCTCAACAGAAACTGCTGGCCAGAAGGGATTGGTAAGAAATATTAGAAGTGCACATGGAACATTTTCCAGGATAGACCACATGTTAGGCAATAAAACAAGAATCAATAAATTTAAGATCGAAATCCTATAAAGCATGTTATCCGATCACAATGGTATGAAACTAGAAATCAATTATAAGAAAACTGAGAAACAGTGGAGATTAACTAACATGCTACTAAACATTGAGTAGGTTAATGATGAGATCAAATAAGACATTAAAAGATATCTTGAGACAAGTAAAAATAAAAACAGAATGACCCCAAATCTGTGGGGCATAGCCAAAGCAGTCCTAAGAGGGAAACATATTAATATAAGCCTACCTCAAGAAACAAGAAAATTTTCAAATAAACAAGAAAATTTTCAAATAAACAATAAAATGTTACACCTAAAGAAACTAGAAAAAAGACAAAGAAAGCACTAAATGAGTAGAAGGAACAAAGTAATAAAGATTAGAGAGGAAATAAATAAAATAGAGTCTAAAAACAATAGAAAAGATCAATGAAACAAAGAGCTGGGTCTTTGAAAATATGAATAAAATTGATAAAAATATATTTGGCCCTTGCACTATTAGGTTGAAGAAAATTACTTTAATTACTTCTTGAAAACAATTAAGATCATAGCAAACTTTATTTTATAGGACATATAAAGTCACTCAAGCTTACAGGCTGATACTATAGTTGAAAAAGAATATTTTAAGCACAACATAGACTAGAAACTGAATAGAGTTTTGCTTAAAATAACTTTTTTAAAGTAGTGAGTGTTCAAACTAAAAAGATTACAAAAATTAGATATAGATATTAAGAGGTATTGATATTGAGAGATATTGGGCTGATAGCAGCCAGGCTTAGTAACTAAGAAACCAATAGTAGTTATTAAATTTCATTTCTGTTTCCTTGGGACAATGGTAGCATCACTAACAAGAATGATAAAATTAATGAAAGAATATAGTTAAAGATAACCCAACATAAAAAAAAATAAAAAAACCCTAATCTTATCTGGTTCTCTCATTCTTTTTCTTATTTTGGAGATGGCAAGTCAGAAGAAAAAGGTTGCCAGATTTAGCAATTAAATTGGAATTTTATATAAAAAAATAATTTCTTACTATATATGTTCTAAATATTGTATGGGTGATACACTAAAACAATACTTGTTGTTTATTTAAAATACAAATTTAACTGGATGTCCTGCATTTTGTCTGACAATCCTATCTAGAAGTCAAGATTTAATCATTGAACCTTCTTACTCTCACTCACCTTTCCATATCTATCCATCACCAGGTCCTGGTGGTTTTATCCCCTCAATACCTTTGAATTATCCATCAAGCTCCCCCTTTGGTACCACCATGCTGCACACTAAGCCTTTATAACCCTTCAACTAGACCACATTGGTAGTTTTCTTCCTGTTCTCCTTTACCTCTCTGGTCTCCCTCAAGTCTTTTATACAATGTGCACTTACTGTTATATTTTCAAAATGACTATGTCATTCCACAGATCTCCTGCCAATAGTGCTTAACAATTTGCTCTTACAGTAAAGATAAAAGTCTGTCAGTTTACAAAGGCCAATAATATCTGACCTCTTCTATCTTTATCTCACATGTGCTCCAACTATACTGGCCTTTTTCAGATATAATCAAACCAGGACATTCCCACTAAGGCCTTTAAACCTATTTTTCCCATTGTCTGGAATCCACATGTTTCTTCTCACTTGGTTGATGTTTCCTATCAGTCTATACATCTCAGTTTAAAGTAATTGTAACAGCAGTTTTCTTAGGTCGGATCTTATTAAATGCTCTCTCAGCATTCCCACTCATAATCTTCATAATAGGTTTAATTTTACTTAAATTTCATTGATTATTTGACTTTTTATTCTTTTGCAAGAACTGAGGTACCATGATGTCAATAACTACGGTGGTGTTTCCTCACATATCAATCTCCAGAATTAAGCTTAGCATAGAAGATAGTCACCACTGAACAAATACTGTAGACCCTTGGAAAAAGAAATTAGCATTGGCAAAGTGGGTAGGGAGAGATCAAAAATTGATTCCATAAGAGTTTGTGGGATTTTTGCTGGCTCGTGTGGCTCAGTTGGTTGGAGCATTGTCCCATAAACCAAACGGTAGCAGGTTTGATTTCTGGTCAAGGTTCAGTCCTCAGTTGAGGCATCTACAAGAAGGCAACCAACCAACCAATGTTTCTCTCTCTCTCTCCCCCATCCAACCCTTGCTCTAAGGGTAATTTTTTTAAATGTCCTTGGGTTAGGATAAAACAATTTAAATAAGGGTTTGTGGGGTTTGATTAGTAAAAAGAGAAGAGGAAATAGTGAATTAAACTATGAAGATTATTTATATTTGGGAATCAGGTAATTGGATAAGGTCTATCAAGGAAAAACAGAAAATGGAATAATCAGATTAAGAAAGCAAAAGCTTCTACTAGGGGTTGATCATTTTCAAACATTGCAAAGAGGAAAATGAGAAAAAAGAACTGGTTCATAATGTATCAATTAGGTGATCTTGGAAAAATACTTTTCTAATGGTGGAGTAAAAAGTCAGTAACAAAGCAGTAAAGAGTAGAAGATGGCCATATAAGCTACGTGGATAAGTTCCTATATCAAAGGAAATATCCCTGAAACAGATTTCACCTAGAATATGAAAAGAAAACAAGTAGTTGCTCTATGTACAACCTGTACTCATGATACTCTGTAACAATGTTAGCTCTGTAAATAGGAAAATTATTTGTAATTATGAGAATATCCAAATACAGGGGAAAATGAAACATTTAGTACACTGTGTGTGGGAAGATCAATACATAGGCATTTTCCTGCAGAAAAGTAAAATCAGTCAACTCTCACCATTAAAAAAAGGCAAAAGCCTACTCACCTTCCACCCAACAAGACTATTTTTTTAATGAAAAATGCTCTTGAACTGTTACAAAATTATAGCAAAGGGTTTTGGACAAAAACAAAACAAAACGAAAACTTTCATTTAAATGGTTACAAAGTTCTTGTAAAATAGTGAGAAGGATTAGAATGAATCTTTTTAATCATTTAAAAACCATAATAAATTTGTTAAAACTGTGCAGAATTCTCCTTGTATATCTAACCTGGTATTTTTTTAAAGGTTCATTTTATTCTTATTTGAAAGAGAGGAGGAGGAGGAGAAGGAGAAGAGAGAGAGATATAAACATTGATGTGAGAGAGAAACATCGATTGGCTGCCTCCTCCACCCTGCATGTGCCCAGTTGGGGATTGAATTTGCAATCTAGGTATGTGACCCAACCAGGAATTAATATAGTTACCTTTCAGTTACAATATGATGCTCCTACCAACTGAGCCACACCAGCCAGGGCCATAGATCCTAATAGAGTTAAATACATGCACCATTTATGTACTTCATTACAATTTTTGAAGAAATGTTCTGCTTATTAGTTTCACAGATTTTCTCATTAACTGTTATTTTCCTATTGCTATTTCAGTTAATGCAACATATTCTAACTAAAATAGATTACAATTAAAAAAATAAATAAAAATCATGAGTGATCATGAGTCAGATATAGAAGTCTTGGAAAATCTTCCTTCTCTCACTTCTTTCTATAATTTCTTTGAGGCAAAAAGGCTGTTCTGTGGTACCTTGATAGTTTCCAGCTGCTACTTAATGCTGCCAGGGGAATGTCAAGTGAGAGGGCATTACAGAAGACTGCCCTGGATCTCCTCCAGAAGACCCTCCTCTTGCTAAAGCCAAATTGCCTTAAATACTAGAAATGGAAAGGCTGTGGGCACTAGAAAAAAATGCTCATTTTGGAATAGAGTTTCAAGCCTCCCTCAAAGTGAACCAGAGATAAAAATTCAACACTATGCACTTTTTTATCCCTACATACTGTTATGTAAATGAAGAATTATTACAGAGAAAGCATCTTTACTTTTACTGCTATTACCATATGCCTTCAGTGAGTAAATACATCTTTCATTATATACTGCATACTGGTGTTCTAAGATGTGCTTTTTAAAAAACTATAATATGCCTTGAAAGTATATAATAACCATGTTAAACAACTTTATTTTTACAAGAAATGCTGCATTTTGTAAAGTGTTATCTACTGCAATCATTTTACATTTAACATGAATTGAACATACATTCTCCTTCAGATGAACTTTCTGGTGACAAACTTTGAAATCGACATATTAAAGCTGATTTAGGGTTGTCAAAATATGGTATAGCTATCTGTACAATACATACATAAAATTTTACAGATGGTGGAATGCTGGTTTACATGGCAGCTACGTTAGTATGCCCATTTCCAGTTAAATTAATAGTGTCACAATCTGTCTTCCATGGCAGGTGTAAATGACTTCAACACATCAATAACCAGTTTACAATGATGTCCCTTCAGTACATAAGGTTTAACATTGATTTTGTGTTTTGTGCAAAATAGCACACATACAATTCCCATATTTTGTTGTAGGATAAATTTTTAAATAAACCAAACATTTAGAGACATGAGGAGGATCTATTAAATATAGCAGACCTAGTCAATGATCAAATTATCTGCTAATTACTCCACATGACAATAGGAATTCCAAGTTTATAACTTTCATTTTACACAGATTAGCATTGAAAGTGAATAGTCAAGAAGACTCTGATATGTAAATGAACCCATGTAAATAAATCTTCCTGAAATAGCTGCTATTATAATGTGGACAGTTCAATGATTTGGAAGGTATTCTATGATGAATATTAAATTAACTGAACAACTCTTCGTGGCTGAATTAGTCTTTAGTAAAGGCTACTGATTTCATGATCCCCATCAACATCACCATTATTATTCATAATAACACCTTAAATTTGTATAGCACTTCACAATCTGAAAAGCACTTTTACATGTAATGTAATCCCTCTCCAATTTTAGTCCCTATTATGTGACTTTAAAATGTATGCAAATTTAATTCTACATATATTTTTTGTAACTGATAGAATAGCTATTTCACTCACTTCTATTGAACATAATTTTGAAAAAATAAAGGAACTGGGTACTAGGAAGCTCTGAAAGAAGTTAAAGTGGGCTGGCTAGAAATAGAGATTCTGACAGTAGAATATTTGAAAAGAAAGAAAAGGTAAGGAGATTTGGATCAGAAAACTCCATCAGATGAGAAAAAGAATGGATGGAAGCAAGAAGGCTGATGACAATGTGCTTTGGCAGGGAGTTATTTTGAACTAGATTGCAAAGAAAAGTTAACCTAAGCTATGAGAGAGGCAGTTCATGAAATACCTACTATGATTGTAGGAGGTCATATAAAGTTATACACAGTTTTGCAGCTTACCCATCCAAGTTACTCTATGTCTTATAGCCAACTTTTAGACATGGGACGTGAAAATCAACAAATTGGAGAAATAAAAGCACAAATACATAGCATATTTGTTAGACAGCCAGATAGAATAAAGATAAAAAAGCTACTCAGTGTGCTTATTGTGTGACTAATGAAAAACTAATAGATAGGCATCTCCTTTAAACTGCAGAGAAGAAAGAACCTGAAAAGTTCATATCAACTTCAAGATAACAAGCGAAAATGGTATGGCACCCATTGTTACTACTTTAAAATGTGTAAGTTGTCATTGATATATTTATTACTATCTAATTCTTCAGCTTTATTTTTGCTTCTTTAAAAAAATTATTTTAACTCCAAACTTTGTCCACACCCTATAATATTTTTCATTTTAATAGTTCATTTAAAAATATGGGAATGTTTTATTAACTTAAGATTTACAAACATCTTTCAGTATAAAAGTTAGTTTCTCATGGTTTTCTATAGGGTTTTTAAATTGAAAATGGAAAGATGTTGCAATGAAAATAAGAGCTAAAACTAGGAAGCTTACATTCAGATTTAATTTCCAATTAGTATGAATTCTAACATTTTGAACAATAGTGCTATGGTGAAGTCATATATGAATGGCCCCAGATGAATCATACTTCTGGATATTAATACTTATGTGTGGTCTCCTCTCACATTGTGGCTGGTTTTAGTCATGTGACCTGCCTTGGCCAATAGGGCATTAGTAAGCATGAAACAAGCAGGGGCTTGTTAAAACACACGTTAGAGGTTTTCTCTTTTGAACATGTGTTCCTAAAACCCGGAAACCAACATTTTGAGAGTAGGCGAAGCTGGACAGATGGAGAGGCTACATGGAACATAATCTAAAAATAGTCAACATTAATAACCAACAACCCCAAATTATGCCTCACTCAAGTTGCCCATTATGCCTCAGTCTTATGTGTGATCCCAGCTGGAGATCCTGATGTTGGAGACCTCAATTGTGAGCATATAAAAGCTTTTAAGCACTAAGTTTTAAAGTGACTTGTCAGGCATCATAGAGACTTTTAACAATGCTTGGTGAGTTTTGACATGTAGATGATCATAAAACAAAATATCAGTAGTTGTAAAGGCTGTATTTTAATAAAAGTCATAAGATGGCCCCCAGTTACATAGCACAACTCTTTAACTTTTTTTGCACTTATGGTATTATTTATACCAAATCAAACTTTCAGTTTAGCTTGAAAATAATGAAAAAAAAGTCTTGATTATTCAAAATATCATAAATGTTATATATTACTTTAATTTTTAATATACAGTAATAATGAATTTTAATAATTCTAATAATCAAATGCTCTAATTCTTGTCAAGGATATCATTTTCTCCAAGAAAACAGTAGATTTAAATATATTAAATTTTAGTGTGGAAAACATTTGAAATGAGTGAATTATATTTCAAACAATCCTATTAAAGTTTTAGACATAAAAAGTTTGTTTTCCATTTGCAGAACAAATGAATTTACTTAACTTAATTCACAGTTACTAAATTAAGTTTTTGGTAATTTATGTCATTAAAAAATTCTAACATCATATATGATTCAAGTACAGCTATTCCTGAATAATTATCAAGTAAAATAAACTATATTTGACCAAATTTCTATTACTATATTAATTGTGAAATTAATGTTAAATTATTCCAAAGAAGGAAGAAATTTTATCTTAAATCATTATAATACAGCTAGTATATTTTGACATGCATATAAAGAAGAAAAATAAGTCATAGTTCTTTTCATTGTCTACAGATAATATTTATGGCTGCTTTTATAATTTCCTGAATCTATAAGAATTTAATTGTGGAAAAGATGGCAGCAGAGTAGGTAGCAGTGTTGTCTGCTTGCTCCCATCACAGAAGGACTTGGAGTACAAACATGGAGCAGAGAGTGAGTGAGAGTGGCTTTCAGATAGGGCAAACAGGACAGGAGGGTGGGAGCAGCATGGGAGAGGGCAGAAACCATGGCCTGCACTCTCCAAGGGGAGTCACCGGCCTTCCCAGCCCAGTGCCTCTGCCAGCACCACATAGGGTTAGCTGCTGACTGGCTCATTAGCTAGGATCTGCTTGGAAACTACACTCCCACTTTAGGCACCCTGTCCAGGAACAACTGGGAGAGAGTCAGCAAAAGAGTGTAGTGGAACAGTCAGAGATGCCATAAGACAGAGGCCTGCCCTGACTGTGAGAAATTGTGAATTGAGACTTGGTAGGGACCCCCTGGGCTGGCAACCCTGCACCTGTGGGTGCATGCACCAAGGCTTTGTCAGACAAAAATGCAGAACTGAGCAATGGAGAAGGACCCACACGGGAAAGCTGTGGTGGAACGTCAGACTTGGTAGGGACACCAGGCAGGCAACTCTGTGCATGCACGTGTACACCAAAGCTCTGTCAGGCAGGGAAGTGGGGCTGGTGCTGCAACTTGGAGGCAACACAGAGACTTTTTTGGAAGAGGAGCAGAGACAGGACCCAACGCTGGGCAGGGACTATGGGTATGTGCACGCTGGCCCACCAGCAGAGTAGCATTGCTAGACAAGTGTGCGGAGTGCTGGAGGGTGCTGCAGGACCAGTGGGGCGGGGGAGTGGACCCAATGCAGTGCTGTTCACAGCAGAGAGCTGCGGCAGACCCATGAGTGAGAGAGTAGCAGCCTCAGAATCCAGCTAGATCTCTTCACAGCCAGCCAGCCAGAAAAGAAAATTTGAAATCCCGAAAGAGAAGACAGCACCCAAAGGTTGTACTGAGGAAAAGCTCTTTCTTTAATCTGTTTTCTACCTTCTCTCACTCTTCTTCTTCTTTAATTTTTTTGTTTGTCTGTTTTGTTTATCCTCCCTCTCACACTAAGTATATAATGTATAACTGCTGTACAAACCTCATACTATGTGCTTTCACTTTCTCACCTCATTCTGCCTTCTTCCTCCCCTTTTTCAACATACAATGTAAATATTACTTACTGTTTCACATTGCATTGCCCCTACTTGATACTATTATTACTCTTCCACCTTCCCTCTCAAAAATCATCTTTCAGTTAACCAACTCTTATCTGTTTCTCCTTTAGTATAATAGTCTTAATCTCTACATCTATATGAATACTGACTCATTTGCTTTTGATAGTGTGATTGTGTGTGGGAAATATTTTTGAGAATGTGGGTTTCTTGCCTGGGTTCTGTGTTTATGTTTTAACAACATCTCCACAAAAGAATTCAAGATGTGGTGGGCAGAGTGACTCTCAATCAACTAGCCAGAAGAAAGATTCCACCAAAGACTAACACAACAACAACCAAAACTGAAATACAAACAAATAGCATAAAGGACATCCCAAGAGCATCAAGCTCAGGAGATCAAAGAGACTGCACCACTTAATCCCCCAGCTCCTATTACAGAAGGTCATACCACGAAGGTGGGAAATCAAAGCAGACAAATCTAAGAAACAAACACAAACAAGAAGAAGCATCTAAAAATGGAGACACAGAAACAACCTCCCAAAGAAAGGAAAAGAGGAATCCCCAGAAAGAGTGCTAAATGAAACAGAGGCAAGCAAACTATCAGACATGGAATTCAAAAGAATGATTATAAGGAAGCTCAATGAACTTGACAAACTCAGAGAAAACTACAACAAACTCCAGTTGAATTACACAGAATTCCAGAGAAAATACAATGAATTCCAGGGAAGCTTCAAAGAACGTATTGAAACCTACACCAGCATGAAAAAGGACATATAAACTATCAATAAGAGCCAGGAAGAAATGAAGAATACAATTTATGAATGGAAGAACACAATAGAAGCAATTAAAGTCAGGCTAAATGAAGAAGAGGACTGGATCAATGAGCTACAAGACAATGTAGAAAAAAATTCCCGGACAGTGCATCAAAATGAAAAAGGGCTGAAAAAGAATAAAGAGGGTTTAAGAGAGCTTCAGGAAATTTTAAAATGCGATGATACTCATATCATAGGGATACCAGAAGGAGAAGAAGAGGAGCAAGAGATAGGAAACCTGATTGAAAGTAATGACAGAAAACTTCCTGAACATGAAGAGAGAAAGAGTCTCACAAATACAGGAAGCACAGAGGGTTCCAATGAAGATGAACCCAAGAAGGCCCACTCCAAAGCACATCATAATTAAAATGGCAACATTCAAAGACAAAGAGAGAATCCTAAAGGCAGCAAGAGAAAAACAGCAAATAACATACAAGGAAGCTCTGATAAGACTATCAGCTGATTTCTCAACAGAAACACTACAAGTCAGAAGAGAATGGCAAAAAATATTTCAAGTGATGAAAAGTAAAAGCCTACAACCAAGACTACTCTACCAAGCAAGGCTCTCTTTCAAAATGTAAGGTGAAATAAAGAGTTTCCCAGATAAAGGAAGACTAAAAGAATACACCTCCACTGAACCAGCATTACAATACATGCTAAAGGGCCTCCTTTAAGAAGAAGGAAAAAAAAAAAAAAGAGGGAGGGAGAGGAACACAGGTTCAAAGGGAAATGAATACATACTTGTCAATAATAACCTTAAATGTAAATGGATTAAATGTTCCGATCAAAAGACATAGGACAGTGGAATGGATACAAAAACATGACCCACATATATGCTGTCTACAAGAAACACACCTAAAAACAAAATAGCTACACAGACTGAAAGTGAAGGGATTGAAAAAGTATTCCAAGCAAATGGACATGAAAAAAAAAAAAAGATGGCATAGCAATACTTAGACAAAACAGATTTCACAGCAAAGGCCACAAAAAAGAGACAAAGAAGGACATTTCATGATAATTAAGGGAAAAATTCATCAAGAAGATATAACCCTGATAAACATATATTCACCCAACATAGGAGCACCCAAATATCTAAGGGAAATATTGGAAGACTACAAGAAGGATATCAACAGCAATACACTCATAGTAGGGGGATTTTAACACCCATTATCAACAATGGACAGATATTTGAAGCAAAGAAACACCAAGGACATTGAAGCATTGAACAACACTCTAGATTAAATGGACTTAATTGATATATACAGAAACTTTCATCCCAGAGAAGCAAAATATACATTCTTTTCAAGTGCACATGGAATTTTTTCAAAGATAGGCCACATGGTAGGACACAAAACAATCCTTAACAAATTCAAGAAAGTTGAAATTATACCAAGCGTATTCTCATACCACAATGGCCTGAAACTGAAAACCAATCACAAGGAAAAAATTCAAAAACAATCAAATCCAGGGAGAATGAATAACATGCTATTAAATAATGAATGAGTCAAAAATGACACCAGGAAAGAAATCAAAACTTTACTGGAAACAAATGATAATGAAAACATAATAGCCCAAAACCTATGAGACACAGCGAATGCATTCCTGAGAGGGAGGTTCATAGCATTATAAGCCTACCTAAAAAGGATAGAAGAATCTCAAATAAAAAATCTAATTCAACAGTTACAGCAACTAGAAGAACAACAACAAAAAGCCTAGAGTGAGTAGAAGGTAGGAAATCATCAAGATCAGAGCAGAATTAAATGACATAGAGACTAAACTAACAATTCAAAAGATCGATAAAACCAGGAGCTGGTTTTTTGAAAAGATAAACAAAATCAACAAGCCTTTAGCCAGGCTCATCAAGAAAAAATGAGAGAGGACACAAATAAACAAAATCAAAAATGAAAGAGGAGAAATCACAACTGACACCACATAAATACAAAGGGTTGTAAGAAACTACTACAAACAACTCTATGACAAGAAATTTGACAACCTGGATGAGATGGAAAAATTTCTGAAAACATGTAATCTTTCAAAATTGAATCAAGAAGAAGTAGAAAGTCTCAACAGACCAATAACAAAGAGTGAAATTGAAACAATAATCAAAAAACTCCCAGCACACAAAAGCCCTGGACCGAATGGCCTCACAGGAGGATTTTACAAAACAATTAGGAAGAACTAATGCCTACCTTTTTGAAACCATTCCAAAAATCCAAGAAGAGGGAAGACTCCTAAACTATTTGAATGAGGCCAGTATTACCCTAATTCAAAAACCAAGTTAAGATACAACAAAGAAAGAAAACTACAGGCCAATATCGCTGATGAACATAGATGCTAAAGTCCTCAACAAAATATTGGCAAACTAGATCCAGCAACAACATTAAAAAAATTATACATCATAATCAAGTGGGATTCATTCTAGAGATGAAATGGGTTTAATATTTGTAAATCAATGAACATAATACACCACATAAACAAAATGAAAGATAAAAATCACATGATCATATCAATAGAGGCCAAAAAAACATTTGATAAAGTACAACACCCATTTATGAAGAAAATACTCAGCAAAATGGGAACAGAGGGGGCATATCTCAACATAATAAAGGTCATATATGAGAAATCTGACACCAACATCATATTACTTGAGCAAAAACTGAAAGCTTTCTCCCTGAGATCAGGAACAAGACAAGGATGCCCACCCTCTCCACTTCTATTCAACATAGTTTTGGAAGTTCTAGCCACAGCAATCAAACAAGAAAAGGAAATAAAAGGCATCCAAATGAGAAAAGAGGAAATAAAACTATCATTATATGCAGATGACATGATAGTGTACATAGGAAACCCAACAGACTCCACTAAAAAACTACTTAACCTAATAAGCGAATTTGGCAAAATAGCAGGGTACAAGTCAATATTCAGAAATTGGAGGCATTTCTATACACCAACAATAAAATATCAGATATAGAAACTAGAAAAATAAAACATTTACTATAGCAACATAAAAAATAAAGTACCTAGGAATAAACCTAACCAAGGAGGTAAAAGACTTGTACTCAGAAAATATATAACACTGAAGAAAGAAATTAAGGAAGATATAAATAAATAGAAGCATATACCAGGCTCATGGATGGGAAGAATCAACATCATTAAAATGTCCATACTACCCACAGCAATTTATAGATTTAATGCAATTCCTATTCAAATACCAATGGCATATTTCACAGACCTAGAAAAAATACTTTAAAAATTTATATGGAACCAAAAAAGAGCCCGAATAGCCACAGCAATCTTGAGGAAGATGAACACAGTAGGACGAATCACAATACCTGATATCAAAATATACTATAAAGTCATGGTAATCAAAATAGTCTCATACTGGCATAAGAACAGACATGTAGATCAATGGAACAGAATAGAGAGCCCAAAAATAAACCCAGGTCTATATGGTCAACTAATATTTGACAAAGGGAGAAGGCATATAAAATGTAGAGAAAATAGCCTCTTCAACAAATGGTGCTGGGAGAACTGAACAGGGACGTGCAAAAAAATAAAACTAAACCACCAACTTACCCCATACACCAGAATAAACTCAAGATGGATCAAGGACTTAAATGTAAGCTGTGGTACCATAAGAGTCCTAGAGGAAAACATAGGCAGGAAAATCTCAGATATTACATGTAGCAATATTTTCTTTTTTTTTTCAGATTTAATGTGTTTTATTGATTAAAATATTACATTTGTGCCAATTTCCCTTCCCTTTGCTCCCCTCCACCCGGTGGCCCCCCTCCCTCCAGTTGTCCCCCCCTTTTAGATTATGTCCATTAGTTGTGCATACAGTTCCTCCCAACCTCTCTCCATCTATTCCATTCCCTCCTACCTTGATCCCCAATTCCTATATCATCTCCCTCCCTTTCCCCATTCCCCCTCCCTGTTGACCTCCCCCCAATATGCTTCCCGTACCCACAGTTCCTTTTCCACTCTCGTTGCCTATTTAGTTTGCCTTTGTTTCATCTCCCTAGCTTCTGTTTTTTTAAACCAGTCCCTTTAACATCTCATATAACAGTGGTTTGGATCTAATGAACTCTTTCAGTTTTATTTTGTCCTGGAAACACTTTCTCTGTCCTTCTATTCTGAATGACAATTTCGCTGGATAGAGTATTCGTGGTTGTAGGTTTTGGATTTTCATTACTTTGAATATTTCTTGCCAGTCTCTTCTTGCCTGTAGGGTTTCCCTTGAGAAGTCAGCTGATAGTCTAATTGGGACCCCTTTGTACATAATTCTTTTCTTCTCTCTTGCTGCTTTTAAGATTCTCTCTTTATCTTTAATTTTTGACATTTTGATTATAATGTGTCTTGGAGTGGTTCTCCCTGGGTCCAGTCTCTTGGGAACTCTCCTTGCTTCCTGGACCTGCAAGTCTATTCCCTTCCCCAAGTCTGGGAAGTTCTCCTTTATTATATTTTCACTCAATTTTTCAAGTTCTAGTTCATCTTCCTCATTCTCTGGCAAACCAATGATTCTTATGTTGGGCCTTTTATAGCTGTCCCAGAGGTTTCTGATCCTCTCATTGTTGCTTCCCATTTCCTCTCGCTGCATTGGTTGACTGCTTGTTCCTTCTCCATATTCCAGTTTGTTGAAATGAACTCTGGATTTTTTCTCACCTTCTATCTCGTATGCAGTTTTGTTCCTTTCGTTATGAAATTTTTTCGCTTCTTTCTTATCTTTTTCCTGCTCTTTTGTGAATTCTGTAAGCCACCTGATAACAATGGCCCAGAACTGAGCCTCTGACAGGTTTCTTATCTGTTCATCTGTCAGGTTCTCTATCTGCTGCCTGGTGAGCTGTGTTACCGGGATTTCTATAGTTGTCTGCCTCATTTTGACAGATGCGTTTTGTTTTCTTGGGCCGGCTGTCCGGGGCAGTTCCTGTGTACTCATAATGACCCAGCGACCGGCGCCGTTTGGCGTCACAAATCAGCGACCGGCGCCTGCCTGTCCGCGACCTATTTCGCAGTCCTGTGGTGCTTTCTTTGGGGGTGGGGGGCCGAGATGGATTCACACAGTTATTCAGCTAGGAGACCGGGATCCGTCCTCCCGCCCCCCTGGGCCTCACTGTTCAAGGCGATGCGGCGGCGCCAGGGGCTTGCGCAGCCAGGATTCCTCGCCGCCCCGCCGCTGTCCAGGTGCGACCGCAAACAGCACTGCCCTCTTTAACTCTTACCTGCCCAAATGGCACCGCTGGTTTATAACTTCATATGTTGGACTTCCGTGTAGTTTTATTTTCTGGAATTTCTAGTTATCCTTTGTTTTGAAGTAGTTGTATTCCTCTCTAGTTGTAGAGGGAGACCTAGCGTGTCCGTCTAAGCCTCCATGTTGGCCGGAAGTCACATGTAGCAATATTTTCACTGATATATCTCCTAGAGCAAAGGTAATAAAGAAAAGAACAAGCAAATTGGACTACATCAAACTAAAGAGTTTGTGCTCAGCAAAAGAAAACATCAGAGAGATGAAAAGGGAACCAACAGTATGGGAAAACATATTTGCCAATGAAACCTCAGACAAGGATTTGATCTCCAAGATATATAAAGAACTTATAAAACTCAACACCAAGACAAGCAATCTAATTCAAAAACAGGCAAAGGAACTGAACAAACACTTCTCCAGAAAGGATATTCGAAGGGTCCATAGGCATATGAAAGAATGCTCAACATCACTAGCCATCAAAGAGTTGCAACTTAAAACCACAATGAGATACCGCCTCACACCGGTCAGAATGGCCATCATTTACAAATCAACAAACAAGTGCTGGTGACGATGTGGAGAAAAGGGAACCCTAGTGCACTGTTGGTAGGAATGCAGACAGATGCATCTACTATGGGAAACAGTATGAAATTTCCTCAAAAAATTAAAAATGGAGCTGCTTCTTGATCCAGCAATCCCATTGCTAAGATTATACCTGAAGAATCCTGAAACACCAATTCAAAAGAACCTATGCACCCCTATGTTCATATACAGCACTATTCACAATAACCATGTGCAGGAAACAGACTAAGTGCCCACCTGTAGAGGACTGGGTTAAAAAACTGTGGTACAGTTACACAAGGAATATTATGCAGCAGAGAGAAAGAAGGAACTCCTACCATTTGCGACAACATGGATGGAAATGGAGAGTATTATGCTTAGTGAAATAAGCCAGGCAGCAAAAGACAAATTTATATGATGTTACCTAACACAGGATACTAATGAACAATACAAACAAATAAGCAAAATAGAAGCAGAGGCAAGTAAACAAGAAGCAGAGTGACAGTGACCAGTGGGGAGGGGGAAGGGGTGAAGAGGGGAAACAAAGAGAAGGATCTAGTCAAGGAACTAGTATAAATGACCCATGGACATGGACAACGGGATAACAGGGTGGGAATGGACTTTGAGAGAAGGGTGGGTGGAGTGGGGGTGAGCAATGGGGGAAAACTGGGGCAACTGTAATAGAAAGAAACAATAAATTAATTTTTAAAAAGAATTTAATTGTGGATAGAATAAAGAGTACATTTCCATATACCACCCTCTAATCCCCCCTCCCAAAAGTTGGGATTTTGTCATCCTTATTTCTTTCATTTACATTTGTTTCGTGTTATTTATAATGTTTTGGGAAAGCTGTGACTTTTGACAGTTGAAAATGAACCAAGAGAAAGAAGGAAGAGAATGCTGAATTTAGAAATATGACTTTAATCCAATGTAAACAGAAGTAGCATTCAAATTCACATAAGTTAACAGTAAAATTTTGTGCATTGGAGGTGCTACTCTATAAATGAACATCTATCTATATTCATCAGGATGTTACTCATAATAGGTAAAATGAGTGCATCATTAGTAATCTCATCATTTTAAGTTAAAATCAATTCATAAATAATGCAGGATTATTTTCTTAAGAGGTTAAATAAGTTGCTATCTCACAGTATAAGTGAGAATTGGAAACACTTAACAGTTATACTTGCCCAAATCATTGATACCCTATGGACATCACAACAATATGAGGGCAATACAGTAAGTGACAATTTGTCAATTCAATATCTTTGGTTTCCTTCAACATTATCCACCACACTGGCAGAATCAATGATAAGTGATTCAATATCTTTAGTTTCCTTCACCATTACCCACCACCCTGGCAGAATCAATGATGAGTTATCCACAATCATTCAAACTGAAGAACTGATAGATGAACTCAGTCAAACCAGTTTATGATTTGAACCAGCTTGTATGTCTTATACTTAAAAGACTGTTCTTGCCTGATTTGATTCAATTTTTTCATGTGATGATATAATATATATGTTGGATTAATATTCACTCCAAGTTCTAAATTGTCAAATGAATATGTTCAACTATATATATATTTTTTATGCTTTTTTAAATTTGACCTTGACATTTTTCAGGGCTATCACATCTCATAGCCTTTTAAAGAATTAAAACTCTTTCTTGCTCATCAAATTTGAGAAAACAAAATTAATAAATATAAGGCTCTTAAATAATTATCTCAATACCATTAAGGTTTTATTCTGAATCAGAACCCATCCTAACATAAAGGTCCATTTTGTTATTGTCCTCTTACATAATCCTGTATAAAATATAATGACTCTATAATTATAAATATGAATGTAAACATATATATTTATATTTATATACAGATGTACAAAGAAATTTAGATTCTGGTGTTTGTAGGATAATACTTGGGAATACTAAGAATCTGTTATAGTTTATGCACTAAGGACAATGATAAAGTGTTACAAAAAGAAGAAAGAATAAGAACAAAAGAAGGAGAAGGAATAAGAAGAAGGAAAAGGAGGAGGAAGAAGAAGGAGGAGGCAGGAGAAGGAGGAGGAGAAGAAGAAACAAGGAAGAAGGAGAAGAGGAAGAAGAGGGGAAGAAGGAGGAAGGGGAGGGGGGAAGAAAGAAGGAAAGGAAGGAAGGGAAGGGAAAAAAGAAAGAACAAAGGGAAGAAAGGATGGAAGAAAGGAAGAAGAAAGAAAGGAAGGAAGGAAGGAAGGAAGGAAGAAAGAAAGAAAGAAAGAAAGAAAGAAAGAAAGAAAGAAAGAAAGAAAGAAAGAAAGAAAGAAAGAAAGAAAGAAAGAAAGAAAGAAAGAAAGAAAGAAAGAAAGAAAGAAAGAAGGGAAGAAAGAAAGGAAGGAAGGAAGGAAGGGAAAGAAAAGGAATAAAAAAGACAGTCTAGTGGGAAACTAACAGGGTATAGAGGCTATGTGTGGATTCAACACTGGGGGAGGAGAGGCAGCAAATAAAAGCATGGAGATATTGTGACAGTAGTGAAACATTACCTCTGGTGTAAGAGACGAGAAGAAACAGCCATAAAAATGTAAAGGGAATCTGTACAAGAATTTATCAGGTTCTCTGCATGAGAAATTTAAAGTTCCAATGTAGAATCTCTGGACCTATTGATTAATACACTAAATGAATAGAAAATGTTTTTTGTTTTTTCTATAGACAGAAAGATGCATCATATATATGGGTGGGCAAACGTAGGTTTACAGTTTTAATACAAATAAATTACATAATAATTAATAAAAAATAATACAAGAATAAACTCTGTGTTTGTGTACTAACAACTGTAAACCTACTTTTGCTCACCCCAGAATATAAGAACAAACCCATATACCTGCAATTATAGTAGAATGATATATTTAAAATATTGTACTTTCAGATACAAAATTCCTTTAATTTGAATTCACTACATAAGATATAATTTATACAGAAGTATTTATGGTAGATGACTTATTAATACTATTTAATCAATGTATTATATTATTTAGTAGAATATATTATTTTATGTAGAATATTTTACATATTTATGAACCACTTACTTCATTTGTAGCATAATCATCATATAACATAACATTTGTCAAAGAAAAACTTGCAGTGGGCAAGGAAGCCTTTATTCAAGACCTTTGCAATAGGAGAAAGAGGCCAGAACTCAGTTTGAGCTAATTTCTACTAAAACAAAGAGATGAAGAGTTTGTAAAACCTGATGTGAAGCTGGATCATAGATCACCTGGGTTTTCTAATGGCTTTACCAAAAGGAAAAGTAAACTTTCTCATATCATTATGACAAAAGATAGTTTTACAACTTGGGGCAAAGTGTCTCACAGAAGTAAGAAAATAGAGGTGCTTTCTTCCATATAGACAAGGAAATAAAGATACTATTGCCCTTGGACAGATATTTCAAAAGAATGGTTCCCAAGTCCTTGAGAAAGACATTCCTGCATTGTAAAACTGGAAAGAAGCTTTTAAAAAGATTTACATTTCATAGGGGCAGAGAAAGAATTTATAATTACAAGCTTCCTAAAGTAAATAATCTAAGAAAAGAGGGGGTCAGAGGCCTACTATCAGGAAGAAGTCTGTCTAAAGTTTAGTTAAGCTAAGAGGGAATGTTAATGCCATCTTGTTTTTCTACCAAAGCATTTTATTTCATTTTTAAATAAAATTTTGATGTGCATATCTTTTACTTCCACTATTCATTCCACATTGATCGTTGCATTACTTCTTAATATTTTAATATGCAAAAGAAGTTAGAAATTATAAGTGAAAACATAATCTCTTCTCTGTCTACATGTTTATAAATGTCTGGCTCTATTCATATCTTCCATAAATCTACTATCCTCAGAGGATTTTAATGGTATAATCACTTTTCATTCAAGCTGTACTGAGAAAAACAAAAAATAAATAAACCAATAAACCATGGTTCCTAAACACACTTGGAAGAATTGAAAGAAATGTAATTTTTTCATTTTGTTATCTTATTATCAAAAGTTCAAACAATATATTTTGAGAAATAATTTAATTTTGGGTATATTATCATAAAATAAGCTTTAGTAAAGTCTTTTAATAACATAATGTTAAAAACAGAAAAAGGATTTTTTTCCTTTCTTTTGATTGAAAAATTTATGTTTAGGCATAATATAATTTTAACATTAAAAAAAAGGTACCTCATAAAAACTTCTTTATATCTTTCAAAATCAAAGTTTCATTAAAAGTAAGTTGAAATCTTATAATTATAAATATAACTGTCAATTACAAAATGCATTATACTATAATTTAGCCAAATTCAAGTTCTTAGTAGGCTCTGTTCTTTTTCTGGCTACTCATATTTAAGAAAGGAAGGTAGAGGGTCGGGAATGAGGTCACGGACTTCTCAGACTCCACAGGTCTCTCTGCTACCAACTACTCCAAAGCTCCTTTTCTAGAGCATTTCTTTCTTAGATCCCTTTGGAAATCACCACATATTATGAGAAATGTTACTAAGATTGTGTTGTGCATATAAAATTTTGCAGAGGTGAAGGGGAAAGATTCAGAAACAGTATTCAAAAACAATATCTGGTACATAGTAGGGCTTGGGCAGTAACTTGTTAAGTGGATAAATGGCCTCATTTGATAAATATTGAGAAAATTAGCACAAGTAAAAACAGTCAATCTTATCTATATTGAATTCAATAAATATATCTGAACATCTGCCAAGTTCCTGTCATTCTTATACATAATACAAAGTTTTTCAACTTACCACAAAGGCTAACTTGAGGAAATGAAGTCAGCCTTTAGATTATTCTTTAAGAAAGCTAAAGTATACCCTCCCCACCATGAATAACTGGATGAATCAAAAGCAATCTAGTTTCCTTGGGAGAGAAAGTTGGGAGTTGAATTCTATTTGAAGCTGCTGGTACCATCTATTCTGAATAACTCCAAGTTCTGAGTTTATATGGCATATATATATATATATATATATATATATATATATATATATATATATAATTAATGTTTGAGAGAGAGGGGGAAGGAGAGAGATATAAAGATAAATCTGACAGAAAAACATTGAGTGGTTGCCTCCTGTATGTCCCCTGACTATGGATTGAACCCACAACCTAGGTATGTTCCGTGATAGAGCATCAAGCCTGCAACATTTTGGTTCACAGAACAATGCTCCAAACAACTGAGCCATCTTGCTAGGGTTATGGCAGCTTAGAATTAGTGAAAAGCCTTGTAGTGAAATCATGTCAAGTTGTTATTTTCAAAGAGTAGGATTAAAGTCACATGAAAAGAAGGGTTGTGCCTTCTTCATGAGCCCAGACTGTGTTGACTACAGTGCTAAAGGTTATTGCTTTTATGAATTTTTTGCAGAAATTTACCAGGGCTGCTGTTAGACTATTCACTCTATACCTTACCCATCACAGAATAAGAATTTATTTAAAAACAAGGGCAAAAAGTTGCAACTGAAGCCTATAACAATGGATATTACAGACAATATTTCTGATGCAAGGCACTGGCAAAACCAAAAACTAGAGTTAGAGAGAGTCTTAGAAGAGAATGATGTGTGTGTATGTGTGCAGGGGTGGGGCGGGCAGGGTAGAGGAGCATGGAGATTTGAGAAGCTCTGATGCAAATCTGAAGGGGAGACATTGCATATGGAATGCCTAGTGCTAGGACCCCTCTCTCCTTTTTGATATAAGAAAATGAATCAGATGATGAGACAAGTCTAGGCCTCTTATTTTTTCACTCTGCTATATATGCTCTATCAAGGTCAATCTGAATTTGGTTTCAAGGAAAAGACTTTCCTTATTGTTCCTACATTCCAGATTTTTTTCCCCTCTTCTCATACAGGAACATAATCCCTAGTCTCTGCTAGCTATCGATATGACTTAGATAAAGGATAAAAAATGAATGTTTTGTAGTCTGGCCTTCCTGATGGTTTCATACATTCCCAGAAGAGCTTGTTAACACAAAAGGATTGGGTTGCCAATTGGAGGTAACTGTGAGCAAGTAATGAATTCTCTTCTTCCTCCTACGCCTTTTTCCTGTCCTTGTCATCCCACTTCTTAACTCACCAGACTAGCCCAATGGGAGATTAAAATGCTTATTAGCAGCTCCTTTCTATAGACTGCTCAGCAACACTTCCTTATGTACCCCTGTTTCTCAGCATAAGGGATAAGGAATTTCTTTATGGAAATTATATAGATGGAGAGAATTTCTTACAGAGTTATTCAGAATGAGTAGTATAAAAGATAATAAAATTAGTTTTAAATAAATGCATAAGTGTAATTTGAAATAAGAACAAGTAAAAATATAGTATCAGAAAGTAAACAAATATGTCCAGTCAATGGCTCAAAAGTCACAAACCCAGGGCAGAAACTGAGTATTAAAAAATTCTTCCCTGTAATGTATCAACAGTAATAGTTATGAAAGCACTTTGGAAACTATAAAACATTATTACTGACTATATGATTATTTCATCTTTTAATCCTATCAAAGGTAAAATCTTATTTTTTATTTTCATTTTGATCCCATGAGCCAGTTGTTCTTTGCTCAACTATTCGCTCCATATCAACTGTGCTTAGTTATCTATCCCTAACCTGGGGGTGACCTGAGGTAACCTTTAACAAGCAGCTGCACACTTGAACCAGCTGTGAAGTGAACCATTTTTTAAAGAAAATAAGTAAAAACTAGATGTATTCCATTTCCAATCAATTACTATATATTGTCTATATTTTTTCTAGACTTTCATTTAGTACTCTATCATTAAGTTCATCACACATTTAAAAATCTATAAATATGCCGCATTAACTAGTGAGTTTGTTTTTTGTAACTCAAAAATCAAATTGCCACTCAAAACTTTGGAAATTATTAATTTTCTTTAGACATAGTATTTTTTTTAATTTATTTGAAAATTGATGATATATCCCAGTTATTATAATATAAATAATATAAACTCACTGTGTACTTATGATGTTCCTTGAGCTTTACATGTATGAAACAATGTAATCCTTACAACCATCCTCGAGAGCCCGTAGTGCTCTCCTCCCTGTCTTGCACATGAGGAAACAAAGGCCCTGACAGATTAATTTAAATTCCTCAAGTTCCCACAGCCAGAAAGTGGAGAGGTGGGGTTTCTAACCCACGCAACGTGACTCCAGAGCTCGTGCTTTTCAGAGCTACAATATTTTGCTTCTCACATGTCATAGACAATAGACTGTATGATGGGAGGAATATGATTGCATTTGGAAAAAAAGGTAAGAGACTTTCCTACAAAATGTATTACAGTATATATAGAGGATGGTAACATAGTAATAGAAGCAAAGAATGTTAAAGAAAGTTGAGTCAAAATGGTCAATAGATGTATTTCTCAGATAATTCATAGTACCTGATTCAAAGGATAACTCAAAGGAGTATGATGTAGTCAAGCTTGTATGTTATGCAAAAAGTTCAGACTAATGCAAATATGACTATTTTGAAAAGCAAATTATAGATTGGTGAAATCTACTAGACCTATCATTACTTTTTTGTTCTGGAATAGAAGTCTATAAAATATAGCTGGGCTAGATCATAATAATGTTTCTATTCAAATCTAAACATTCTATGCTCTATAATACAGGGAAAAAATAAAATTTGCAATAAAGCTACTTAAATAAATTTCTGTCTTAAAATTGTACGGTTTGATAACCTTGTTTCAAAGTAATTCTTTAATGATAATGAAGTATATAAAACATTTGCCTTTTAAATTTAAAGGCAAAGATCAATAATTCTAATAAGCTTTTAGGAAGAATATAATCAATGAACATATATTTATTGAATATTATATGCAAAATACTGTGTCTGATGCTGCAAAATATATACAATGATTCTGAATTTTGGTCTTTATGTTTTCAGGATTTTAAATTTTGAATGAAGATATTACATGCATGAAATAATAGCAAATAACTGTTTAATTATTGTTTAACAATTTGGATACCTTTATTTGCAAATGACATAAAAGTCAATTCAAAGTAGCTCAAGCATTGTAGAAATGTGTTATGAACATTAGAAAAAGTTCATGGGTTAAAGCAGCTCGAGTTGGTAAATTCAGCTGCTAAATAATGGTAGTAAAGACCCATATTCCTATCATCTATCAGATCTACCATTTCAATGTGCAAGTCAGAAAATGTTAGTACAAAATTGAAACTGTTCTGAAAATTAGACAGCGGTGATGTATTGATATCTGTTTCCTTGTTTCTATGGCTATATTATGCTTGTGTAAGAGAATGTCCTTGTTTTTAGAGAATATGAGTCAAAACCCCCCAAAACAGGAGTTATCTTCTGAAGAGTAGGCCCCTTGTAGTACAGGTTTCCCCTTCTGGGTGAATATTCTAGGAACCCAGCTGTGTCAGTGTACCAGTTGGTGTTGTGAGAGGCTGCATTTGGCTTCAGTGAATTGTTTTGAAGACTCTGTCAATGCATTTGCCCATTTTATGGTGGGTGATTTACAAGTGTGCCTGCCCACACCATGCTAAGTGTTCGGCAGTTTTTGACCAAAAATGGCATGACCCCCAACCCCCACCCTCTCTATTCACCCAATCTTGCCATGAGTGATTTTTTTTGTTTGTTTGCTTCCCCAGATGAAAAATGTCCTCAAAGGGAAATATTTTGCTGATATGAAAGAGATGAAAAAGACAATGGCAGAATCACTAAAAGGCATCAAAATCGATGAGTTCACAATGGATTTTAACAATGGGAAAAAAAATCTCAATAGGTTTATTGCATCAAATAGAGAGTACTTTAAAAGATGTAATAATAAATACACATGTCTTTAATAAATAAATTCTGGGTTTTTTTTTATCCCCACCTTTTACATGTTAAAGGGAAAAGGTCATGAGGCATCAAACTGTCTACTAAGTCACAAAAAGTTTAGGAAAAATTGTTTACATTCTTCTTACAACTTTTCACATTTCAAAATATTAAAATATTTAATATAAAATATGAACTTAAGTGTGGGTTTCTTAATAAAGCAACAATATGACATAAAGCTTAGAGCTATAAGATATATGTGATATATTCATTGACTCACCTAATGTTAACTAACTACTGATTTCAAGCACTGTGCCAGACTGGGGACACAAGAGTGAAAAAGAGAAACAGAACTCTTGTCTTCATGGAGCATAGAGTCCAGTAGACTATTTTTAAGCAAACAGGAAATCATAATATCATAATGTGATGAAGAAAATGCTGGATTCTATCAGTGCACATATGTAGGACTCCCAATACCTATTTTATAATGTAGGCATCCTATAAGAAGTGATATCTAAGCTAAAACCTAATGTTTGAATAGGAGTTATCCAGGTAATTATCTGTAAGTAAGCGTGTGTTCAAGGTACATGATCCACATGGAGATAAGAGTCTGAAGGAATGTATAGAAATGTAAGATGAGGCAAGTGTGTTTAACAAATTGAAAATACTCGAGTCCACAATTCAGGACCATTAATTTTCCTCATATTAAAAATCAGGGTGAAAATTGTTTACTTGTAAAATATTACTAAATAGATAATATAATTTTCAACATTGGAGCCAGTATGCTAGAACCTGTATTGCAGTTTGTGGATTAGTAATCAAAGTCCAGATAAGTCATGTTAAGGCTATGAACTTTATCCTGAAAGCTACAGAAAGTCATTTAAGAATTTTAAGTAAACAAATGATGTTTTAATAACTTTGGTTACATCATGAGAAATGCTGGAGGACTCTAAACAAAAAAATGATAGTAGATGATAGTAGTCTAAACTCAGAAAGAGTAGAAAAATGTATGGATTCAAGAAATAATTAGAAGTTAATTGATGAAGGAAGTGGCAGTTTCAAGTTTGAGCAACTTAGTGAATTGTGGTGCTCTTTATTGTGATTGGAAGCAAAACAGAAAATATGAGGTCTATCAGGAAAAAGTCCAGCCATTGTTAATATAACAAAAGTGGTTTGTGTGACATCAATGTAACTTGGAAGCCAAGGAGAGTGGACAGGCATGCGCATGTGTGAACAATGATGACTTCACTGTACTAGTCAGTAGGGATGGTAGGTGCCATTGTGTGAGCATGTGAACTGTGTGGCCATTGCATTCAAAATGACTGAGTAGAGCAACAAATCTGCATCAGATTTTGCATTAAGCTTGAACATTCTTCAACAGAAACTATTTGGATGATTCAGGAGTCTTTAAGGATGATACGATGAGTACAGCACAAATAAAAGTGTGATACAAATGTTTCAAAGGTGGTCGAGAGGAAGGCATGGCAAAGTCACAGCAAGATCAAGATCATGATAATTGTGTTTTCTGATTGGGAAGGTGTTGTCCACCACAAGTACGCCCTTCCAGGCCAAACTACCTCAACGTTCTTCGTCAGCTGAGAGATCCAATACTATGAAAACAGCTGTAGCTGTGGGCAACTGGTAATTGACAGCTTCATCACAACAGTGTGCCTGCTCATGCATCACATCTGGTGCAGAGTTTTTTGACAAAACATCAAATCCCCCAGGTGACTCAGCCCCCCTACAGCCCAGTTTTGGTGCCCTGTGACTAAAACTAAAATCACATTTGAAAGAGAAGGTAGTTGATAGCAATTCCAACAAAGGATTTTGCAGAGTGTTTTGAACAGCAGAAGAGATGCTGGGAGAAGTGTGTGTTCTACCGTAAAGGGGACTAAGGGATCATTGTCCTATGTATAATGTTTCTTGTATCTTTTGTTCTTCAACAAATATCTGTTTTTCATAGTACATGGCTGGATACTTCATGGACAGTCCTCTATATAGCAATCAGTCTCATTTGTCCACAGTGGATGTGTAGACTATTCTGAGGCAAAACTATCAGTATATCATCATTTTAGACTTAAGTACAGGAGAAACATCTCCAGTTCAATGCATCTGTTCTTCTGGCCAATAAAAGGGACAAAGAAGAGGTATGTGGTGCTATAGTACAGACCAGAGATTTACCTTTTGGTGGGGCTCCTCAATTTTACAGAAAGTTGGAAGCAAAAGTACTTTGTTTCTTCTTTTTTAAAAGAATGTCTGTACAAAGGATTTCTTTGTAATAAAATTTTAGATGGAAATAAGAAAACATTTTTTTTATTTTTGCTTATGCCCAAGTTGATCTAGATGTAACCTCATACAAGACACCTTGGCTCTAAAATTCCACATTCCCATTTTTAGAAAACTAAAACTTTATACCCCTCACATATTCTATAAGTTTTATAAAATAATCACAATACTGTACAAATACACATTACTAAGAAACATGAGCAATATAAATTATCTTTTTTTTACTGAAATATAAATTTCATTATGTACTTAATTTTAAATTAAGCATGGCTTCTACAAATTTGAAAGACATGTTTAATATTTTCTTTACAAAAAAATGTTGGAAAAAATGCAAAACCACTCCTCAGGTCTCTATTTGGTTTAGAAGCATATTCTATAACAGAAATATGTTTTACACTCTCAAAGAGAATGCCAACGGAATGAGTGAAGCAGTCAGTCATGCTGATCCTACCTTTTACATCAACAACAAGAGGAATAAGCCTTCATGATTTCAACCACATTGAATATTGGAAAGCAGCTGAAGTTTCGAATCTTCTTTCATCACATCAGGGTGTGACATAATTATTCAGGAAAACTCAACCCCACTGTATAACTTCCAAAAGATGTGTCTACAAAGAAAAGAAACTAAAATGAAAACTGTATAGTTATCCACTTGAGCAGGCTAAGTAATTCAATCTGGTCTCAGAAATATCTCTTGTTCTTCATGGATGGAGTATGGTTTATGTATAAAAAAGGCTGAATTTGAGTAAGAGTAGTTAGTAAGGGTTTTATTATCCCTCATATTTACTTGGTTTTTCCATTCATAGGAACACCAAGAAATAACTTGAAATATATCCATATGTCTATATCTGGATTCTTTATATAGAATTCTCATAAAATAAAAAATATATACTTGCTTCTGAAATAATTTTCAATGTTATTAAAATAATTTACTTAAATCATTTTTTAAAATCCATAGTTCAAATCACATGTGTGAGAATAATGGGATCAGACTAAAACTGTGTTTCTTATAGTAGTCTGTGTGGAAAGAATGATTTTCAAAAAAACAAGAGGCCTCAATTTTACACTGTAAGCTTCACACATTTTGTGTGTGTCAGTAAGGGTCCATAGACCTTAATAGGAGAAAGTAAGCTCTTTCTCTGGATAGCAGATAAGACACTCAATTTAAAAATGCCCTCTCCGTAACACTTGTTGATTCAAGTGTGAAAACTTGATCTCACAGCCATTTGCATCCATGAATAAGATTACAAAAACAATACTACCTTTTTCCATTTGCACTGTCACTTCCTCCAATGTTGAGTAGTTGCATGAAAAAATTTTAATGGCTTCAAATAATTTAATACTGCCCTCTAGAGGCATTATGATAGCATATATTTTTCCTTCATTTTTAAATACATTTTTAAAAATGTATTTCCTTACATTTAAAAGCACAATTAAAAAAAAAACTATGAAAAGTTAATTAACATAAAGATTTTCTAAAAGTTACATCCATTTAAAATTATTTTCAAGTATCAAAGTGTTTTAAAAATTAATAGTTTAATAAATTAATATTTCCTTTAAAATTAATATTTAAAAAATATAAATTATTAGCCAGGTGGTAGAGTGTACTTTGGAGTCCCCTAGGTGCTATGGCTTTTCTGTGAACCTCTGAAACACATGGAGAGTAATAGTCAGTATTACGAATATACCCCCAAAAGCCTTAATTGAAATTAAGAATTGAGAAAATGAGAAATATTTATTTCCCTTGAAGAAAAAAGTAAAGCAGCAAACTCAGAACATTAACTTCAAGACATGAATAAAAGTCAATTTTCTTAAAGTATGAGTCAATAAAGAGGGAAAATAAGATTGCTTTTAGAACTGAATTTTTGGAAAACTTTTATGGGTAGATAAATAGATTAAGCAAGTAAATTTGGCTTTACCATAACAACAGTTACGAAATACATTTAAAGAAAATAAGACAGTCAGATATTTGGAATTTCAGTGAGAAAAATATCCAGATAGCATGAACTTTAGATACAAGAGAAAATTGATAGAAATTTGAAAACTAAGAACCTTTAAGGAGCTTTGCAACAAAATATTTGGTGATCTGAAAATTCATGGGATTCTTATTTTAAAAGAAAAGTTCCAAGTTTTCTGCATAGGCCTGAAATAAGAAATTTTGCTTTGTAATTCATAATTAGTATTAGTAAATACCACTATTTATGGTACCAATAAAATAATTTAGAAATAAAATTCAGTGTCTGTCTCCTCCAACAATGGTGATTTTCTAAAGTGTTTATATTGAAAAGATTGTTATCAATAAAAACTAATATTACTGAAGCTACCATATTATATAGCAATATTAAATAAAAGTGCTACTTGAAAAAATTTACTTCACAATTATCTGTAGAATAATTTACACTCATTTTTCCATCTTCTTTGTAATCAATGATCCAATCGCATAACATGGAAATATATAATTTCTGTACATCAGTAAATGTTGTGCATAGATTTGAAGTATAATTATAATAAACAAGTATTCAGAGTTTAATTTTGTTAAATTTAATCAATTTATGCTAAATACAGGTATATATTGAAGAAACTTTACCTACACTTGCAAATAAGTTTTTACTTATATAAAGATTAAAAAATCTTTATAACTTACAATTTAAATTATACATACATAATTTAAATGACTTTCAAAAATGAAATAAATAATTTGTTTTCTTAAAAGGTCTAAATTATTGGAATACCTCTATAAGAATTTAGGTAAAATTAGGTATGCATAAAAAAGTATTTTGAATTTTGGCTTAAATATTTAATTTTATAGGGCAACATCTAGGTAATAAAAATATTAATTTAAAACTTCAAACTTTTTATGTTTTCTGTCTCTCCTTTCTCGATTGCCTTAGCTAACCATTCAACCAATTTGCAAAGGCCTAAGGATGCTGTAACAGATATAAAATTAAAATTACTAATGGATGTTAGGCTTAAACATAGCAATAAGTGTCATTTACTTAGTAAAGTAAAATAATAAAAATTATAAATAATTTAAAACAACCTGAGCAGCAAAGAAGGGCTTACAAATTCAGTTCTACTTACATATAAGTAGGTTAATATCTAAGATATATGTTAATAATTTTTTCAGGAGATCTTATGCTAATTCTCTAGAAGTATAATGAAATGATACATACAGCCACAGTTGATCTTGTTGACAAAACAGACTGGTTTGGAGGACAGCTATTATGTTGTTACAACAGAAAAATCAGAAGATGTAGGACACAAAAGGAAGTAGGAGAATACAGACAAAAAATCTGTTTATTCATCCCTCATACATTCTAAAGGTTTCTTTTAAAGTAACGACTAAAATGCCTTTCATTAGATATCTATACCAGAATAATTGAGGTGAAACTGTCTAAAGCAGCTCTTTTACCTGAGTGAGACAGTAAGTTTTACCATCCAGCCAAGGTAAAATAATTTATTTGAAAGTCAAGATACAGTTTTTAACTTATAGAAACAGAAGAAAATAAAGAAAAAGAGATGATCAAGAACTGTGTGTTGGAGGGTGGGGTGATTGTTATTGATGTAGTCCTCTGAAATTTTCATTGATCCAACTATTAAAACAAAAACAAAAGCGAATATATGATGACATTTCAAAATTAGATAGCCCTGGTGACATCAGCATCACGGCAGCCTGAGACACTCCCTTTGTCTCCAACCTTTAATAAACAACCTATGGGGGATTCATAACTCAACAAAAGTTTATCTGTTCAACACACTAGAAAGCCTGAGAGATCTACATATCTGGCTATGTGAAATGGAAAGATTTGAACTTATAGAGGCAGCAAAACTTAGGAAATGCAGGGATGGTGCCTGGTGATTTTACTTCTCTGCTGGACAGCTGAGTCTACAGCCCTAGTGAATGTGGGAACAGGAGCAAGGTGAGGTCTACACTGCCCCCAACCCCATGCCCTGGCAAAGGGAAAGAAATAGAGCAATGGCACCAATACCTGTTGCCTGTGAGTTCAGCCCCCTCCTCTGGCCACAGCAGTGCCTGCACCACCAGAGAGCCTGGTAGCAGCAGCCAGCTGAGGTGGAGCAGCCTCCCAGCATCACCAGTGGCAACAGACTACTAGCTGCAGTAGCAATAGAGCTTACTTCCCCAGTCTCCCTGCAACATCACAATGCCCACAATCCCAGCCCCAAGCCAGCAGCAGCAACACCTGAAAGCATAACCAACCCATAAACAGCAGAAGCACCCACCACCCCAGCTCTTTATCTTCCCTTCACTCCCACTCCACACCCCAGCCATGATGGTGCCTGAGATCCAAGATGACACCTGACACAGTGAATGCACCCACTATCCTGGTAACTTGGTTGGTGATACCAGTGATTGCAGCAACATTGGTGATCACAATGACACTAGTAGCAGCAAGGCCCTAACAATTTCAGAGGCACAAGCAGTCACACAGAGGGCACCCATGACACCATTGGCAAAGCAGTGCAGGGTGAAAGTGCTGGATCTCAAATATTGTCCCTCCACTTAGGTATGAGAAAGCAAAACCATGTGCTATAGTGCCACCTACTGAAAAATAGCAACAACAACAACAACAAAAATGAAATGGCTTCTAATTACCTACTTATTGAACTGTTAAAATTAAACACAGCTGTACCTAAATAATAAAGGTTTCACCACTTCAGATTCACCAAAAGAGAGACAACCCACCAAGCACAATGAATAATTATAATAACAGAGTATCACCAACAAAACTCAAAATCATGGAAGATTGGGATCTCAATGATAGATAATTCAAAACAGATATCATGAAGAAATGCAAAATGATTTTTTTTAAAACTCAGAAAGGCAGTTCAATGAATCCAGCAACAAACTCCATAAACAGAAGAAATACTTTACCAAAGGTACTGGAACTCTAAAACAGAACCAAAAAATTGTGGAGCTGAAGAACTCTAAATGAAATTAAGCATGCATTAATAAGCAATGAAAATAGAGCAGACTCTATGAAAGAGAGAATTAGCAAGCTCAAAGGTGGAAATACAGAAATGATTCAGGTGGAAGAGTAGAACTAAGATTGCTTTAAGCAACAACAACAACAACAACAACAACAACAACAAAATCAATGAGAACTAGACTCCATTAGAAAAGGCAACATAAAGATAATGAGTATCCAAGAAGAAGAAAGGAGGAAAAGATAGCTTATTTAAAAAAACAAAGATGAGAATTTCCCAAATCTGGGGAAGAAGCTGAACATACAAACACCAGAAGCTAATAGAACACCTGGCTATCAATGCAAAAAGACCTTCTCCAAGACACATTATATTAAAACTTTCAAAAGTCAGAGATTAAAAAAATATTCTTAAGGGAGCAAGGGGGGAAAATGACCTAAAAAGGAGTCTCATCAGGCTATCTTCAGATTTCTTAGCAGAAACTCTTCAGGCCAGGAGATATTTCTTTTTCCTGCCAGTCAAGAATACTATATTCAGCCCTGTCCAGTGTGACTCAGTTGGTTGTGTGTCATCCTGCAAACCAAAAGGTCTCCGGTTTAATCCCCCATCAGGGCACATGCCTGGGTTGCAGGTTCAGTCCTCGGTCGGGCCCATGGAAGAGGCAACCAATCTGTGTTTCTCTCTCACATGCCAGTGTTTTTTCCTTCTCTTTCTCCCTCCCTTACCCGTTCTCTAAAAATAAATAAAGTCTTTAGAGAAAAGAATAACAGCACTCAAAAAATGCTAAAACAATTAAAAGAATACTATATCCAGCAAAGCCATTCTTCAGATATAAAGAATAAAGGCTTTTTCAGACAAACAGAAGATGAGGGAATGCAACATCAAAATACCTGCCTTACAAGAAATGTTAAAAAAAAAAGTTCTACCTGAAACAAAAAGGCAAAAGTACACAAAACTTTGAATAAATTGATAGAATCAGAAAATTGCAACTCTCTATCAGAATAGGGTGTTAAGCAACTAAATTATAACATAGAGGTTTAAAAAAGGGGAAATCATTAAAAACAACTATAGCTACTCCAATTTGGTAATCACCACACAGCATAAAAAAGGGATAATTTGTGACAACAAAAACATAAAATTTGAAAAGGAAAAGGATGGAGCTTGCATAGGCAATGAAAGATAAGATATTATCAGAACAAAAATGACAATTTTATCTCTGATACTTTTTATATAAACCACATGGTAATCACAAACAAAAATCTAGAGCAGAGACGTGGAACCTAAAAAAAGAAAGAACAAAAACATCATAGAAAACCACAGAACTAAAATAGCAGACAAAGACATAATGAAAAGAAACAACAGAGATATAGTTTAATCAGAAAACAAAAGATAAAATGGCAGTATTTAGTCGCACATATCAATAATCACCATAACTCTAAGTGAACTAATCTTACCAATTAAAAAGCACAGAGTAGCTGGATGGATTAAAAAACAAGACCCAACTTTGCTGCCTTCAGGAGACATATCTTAACTTGAATGACAAACATAGGTTCAAAGTGAAGGGGTGAAAGATGGTACTCCAACAAATGGTATCCAAAAGGAAGTGAGTGTAGCCATACTTATAAAAGACAAAATAGACTTCAAGCCAGAAAAAGGTAACAAGAAATGAAGATGGACATTATATAAAGATGAAGGAAAAATTCATCAAGACAATATAATATTTTTCATATATATATGCACCCAAATGGAAGCACCAAAATATATAAAGTAATTATTAATAGAACAAAAGATAGAAAGTGCCAGTAGCGTAATAATAGTAGGAAACTTTACACCGCATGCACATCAATGGATAGATCATACAGACATAAAGTCAATAAGAAATCATGAGCCTTAAATGACATATTAAGCCACAGAGAGGGAGAGAGAAAGAGAAAGAGAGAGAGATAGAGAGAGAGAGGGAGAGAGAGGTCTATGTATCAACATCTCACCAAAAAGCAAAGGGATACTATCTTCTCAAGTACACATGGAACATTCTTAAAAGAGGATAGACCATATTTTGTGTCATACAGTTCTTTTATATTAAAATTTGTGCACTCTTAAAATCTCTTCTGATGAATCACTTTGTGTTCTAAATATTAATAAGCAGAATAGCATTCATTCAACCAAATAAATGATTTATATAATATTTTTAAAAGACAATTGGTATATCTTTAATGTTGTTAAATTTTGAAAATTATTTGGATACTTTCTCTAATACTGACCATTATAGATTACATTTGTTCTATTTTTCAGGTGATGCCAACTACAAATTTCTTTTGCTCTCAGTCTAATAACCTCTGCATTTTTTCTTCTCTTATGAACAAATACAAGTTTTGGCTAGGATTTTCCCTCTTGTTTTTATCTGTCTCTTCCTTTTTCCTTTTTGTGTTGTTGCTATATGTGGATTCTTGTGTTGTTTTTATGTCTCTGGGAGCCAGTGTATTATTATGACTCCATTACGGAGCACTGGATATCTGAGTTCATGAATCCAGGATTACTGAATTCTCTCAGCCTCAGAATTATTCTACATGTTAAATGAACATATGCACACTAAGTGCAATATTCTCTCATAATTTTATTATAAATATAGTTGTGTGATGACTAAGAATGTGATTTCCTTTTCTGAAAAAGATGGTACTAAGTACTAGTTGGCTTTTTATAAACCTAACTTTATAGCTCTAGAAAACTCTTCTAGGAGTTCTGGCCAGGATGGTGGCATAGGTAGACATGCTTCATCTCCTTGCACAACCATAAGGATTACACCTACCTCAAAAAAAAAGGGGGGGGCAAAAAAACAAAATTTCCAGAAAATCAAACTATATAGAAGTCCAACAAACAAAAATTCAGAGAAGTAATACTCATCTAGACAGGTAGGAGGGGTGGAGACATAGAGCTAGGGTGGGGAGGATGCAGTGTGGTGGTGGTGCAGCAGCAGCAGTGGCAAGGCAGTGACTGTATCCCACCAGTGGAATGAGGAGTCACACATTATAAAAGCTGGATAGGTTACCTAGGGAGTAATTCCAGCCTGAGGCCCGGCGGTGCAGCTCACGGTCCAGAGCCAGGAAACTAAAGCCTCATTGCTTCTGGCTGTGAAAACCAATGAGGGGTTGAGGCAGAGAAGGAAACTGTCTGTCTCTCAGGAGAGTTCATTTAGAGGCCCCCCTTGGCCCTAGGATGTATGAAAACCCAACCTCTCTGGTAACTATCACCAGGGCAACAGATAGAGGGCTATCAGTTGCATATAGGAAGGGAAGCGAGTGAAATGACTGGAAAAGAGACAAGTGCCAAGCAAGCGGCATTGTTCCTACTCTGACTCCTCCCCCACATACAGTGCCACAGCATGGTGAAACAGGTTGCCCCACACTGATGAATACCTAAGACTCTGCCCTTTACAACTCAACAGGTGTGACAGTTCTACCTAATCCACAGAGGCAAACACAGGAAGTTGTCAAGTTGAGGAGACAGAGATTATGACCCAAAAGATGGAGCAAATCAATGCTCCAGAGGGAGAACTAAGTGACAAGGAGATAGCCAACCTAAACAGACAGAGAGTTCAAAACACTGGTGATAACAATGCTCAAAGAAATGACTGACTATGACAAATGCATAAGGGAAAAGGTGAAGGCTACACTAACTGAAATGAAGAAAAATCCACATGAAACCAATGGTGAAGGGAAGGAAGCCAGGGTTCAAATCAATGTGTTGGGACATAAGGAAGAAATAAACAGTCAACCAGTACAGAATAAATAAACAAGAATTAAAGAAAAAAACAGGAGAGGTTTAGAAACTTCTGCGGCAACTCTAAATGTGCCAACGTCCAAATCATAGGGGTGCCAGAAGGGGAAGAGAAGGAGCAAGAAATTGAAAACTTAGTTGAAAAAATAATGAAGGAAACTTACTTAATTTGGTGAAGGAAATAGACATACAAGTCCAGGAACCACAGAGTCCCAAATAAATTGGACCCAAAGAGGGCCACAACAAGATACATCATAATTAAAAAGCTAAAAGTTAAAGATAAAGAGAGAATCTTAAAAGCAGCAAAAGAAAAGCAGAGAGTTATCTACAAAGGAGTTCCCATAGGACTGTCAGCTGATTTCTGAAAAGAAACTTTGCAGTCAAGAAGGGACTGGTAAGAAGTATTGAAAGTGATGAAAAGCAAGGACCTACAACCAAGATTACTCTATCCAGCAAAGCTATCATTTGGAATGGAAGGTCAGGTAAAGTGCTTCCAAGACAGGTAAAGCTAAAGGAGTTCATCATCACCAACCCCTTATTATATGAAATGTTAAAGGGACTTACTAAAGAAAAAGATCAAAACTATGAACATTAAAATGGCAACAAATTTACAACTATCAACAACTGAATATAAAAAACAAACTAAGCAAACAACTAAAACAGAAACAGAATGATAGATATGGGGATCATATGGAGGGTTACCAATAGGGAAGGGGAAGGGAGAGAATGAGGGAGAAGGTGCAGGGATCAAGCATAACTGGTAGGTACAAAATAGACAGGGGGACATTAAGAATAGTAAAGTAAATGGAGAAGCCAAAGAACTTATATGCATGACCCATGGACATGAACTAAGGTGGGGAGGAGGTTACTGCTGGAGGTAAGGGAGGTACCAGGCATAGGGGAGTCAAGGGGAAAATAAACGGGACAACTGTAATAGTATAATCAATAAATATACTTAAATTAAAAACTTTCTTCCTAAGGTCACCGATTTCCTCCTAAATTCAAAATTATATAGTTCAATAGCATTTGATTCATGTTTTTAAAAAATTCTCTCTTCTCTTGACTTCTGTGAATCATTCTGTTCTTGTTTTATTTCCAATTCTAAAAGATTCTTGTCAGCCTCCTTGTCCTCTGAATCAGCCTTCTATTCTTCTATTCTTTATGTCTCTGTTGTGGTTTTCCTGAACATGTTGTTTTTCAACTGCAGAAACACCCTTCTTTAGAGTGAAATATCTAGCTCAGATTTCTTTCTTGACTTTCAGCCCTAAAGGTATCTACTTATTCTCTCCATTTGTATGTGCCCCCCAGACAATTCATGTTAAATATGTTTGAACTAAATTATTTATATCATTCAAATTAATCTCTTTGTGTTTCCAATGACTGAGAATGATTCCACCAACCACTCAATGAAAAAGTAATCACTCACTCTTTTTCACCTTCCTTCTGTATTTGTCAGGGTTCTTCAGAGAACAGAACCAACAAGATATATATGAGGTCTGTCCAGGAAATATCCAGTCATGTACTATGAAAAATAGAGACACTTATTGAAGAAGATACAAGATACAAGAAACATTGTACACAGGCCAATGACCCCTCAGTCCCCTCTAAAGTAGGCACTTTGGGACATCACACATTTCCCCCAGTGTCTCTTCCACTGTTCAAAACACCCTGCAAAATCCTTTGTTGTAATTGCCATCAGCTGCCACATTGTATTTTCCTGAATCTCATCAACGGTCTGAAATCTCTTCCCTTTCAAAGGTGATTTCAGTTTTGGGAGAAACCAGAAGTTGCAGGGTGCCAAATCTGGGCTGTAGTGGAGCTCAGTCACCTGGGTGCTTTGATGTTTCACAGAAAAACTGTATGAGATGTGATGTATGAGCAGGCATGTTGTTATGATGAAGCTATGAATTACATATTGCTCATAGCTGCAGCTGTTGTCATCAGATTGCATCTCTCAACTGACAAAGAACATTGAGGTAGTGCTCCTTATTAACTGTTTGATCTGGAGGTGTGTACGCATGATGGACAATATCTCCCCAATCAAAAAACATAGTTAACATGATCTCGATCTTGCTGTGACTTTGCCATGTCTTCTTCCAGTGTGGAGAATGAGGTGACTCACATTGAGACGACTGGGCTTTCATTTCCAGATCATAGCTGTAGACCCACCATTTGTCTCTGGTTATGACCTTCCTGAGGAAATCTATTTCATTAACAGCAGTTGAATCTAATCATTAGCAGCTGCAGCACGATGTTCCTTCTTCTCTGGTAGCAGGAGTCATGGAATGAATTTTGCGACATGTTTCATGTCAAGATCTTGTGTCAAAATCTCAAACACAGTAGTTTTTGGTATCCCCAGATCAGCTTCTAGTTCTTACATGGTTAGATGCTGATCTTTGCTAACTGCAGTTCATATATGTTCAACATCCTCAGGTGCTCTGCTTGTTGCAGGCTTTTCAGAACATGGTTCACTTTCAACAGATTCTCAACCATCTTTGAAGCATTTGTACCACACTTTTATTTTCACTGTACCCATTTCATCACCCTTGAAAGCCTTCTGAATCATCAGAATAGTTTCCACTGAGGAATGTTAAAATAACATAAAATTGATGCAGATTCATTGCTCTACTCATTCATCCATTTTGAATGTGATGGCCACACAGTATACATGTTCACTCAAGGGCACCTACCACCCACACTGACTAGTACAGTGAAGTCATCGTTGTTCACGCATGTGCATTCCCAGCCATTCTCCTTCCCTGCCAGGTTACATCAATGTTACACAAATCATTCTCATTACATTAACAATGGCAGGACTTTTTCTGGACAGACCTTGTAATATACAGACTTATTTTAATGAATTGGCTTGCGTGATTGTGGTGTCTGGGAAAGTCCTAAATATGCAGAGTAGGCTAGCATGCAGGAGACCCAGAACAGAGCTACAATTCAAGTCAAGTCAGAAAGCAGAATTCCCTATTCTGGGGAGATCAGTCTTTTTCCTATTAAGGCTTTCGATAGATTGAATGAGGCTCACCCACATTATGGAGGATAATCTTCTTTACTCATGGTCCATTGATTTATGTGTTAATCTCATCTTTAAAAATGCCTTCACAGAAACATTTAGAATACTTTTGACCAAATATCTGGGTACCATGGCCTAGACAAATTGACACATAATATTAATGATCACATTTATCAGCACAAAATTGAATACCATTTTCTGCCTATTTTACCGACTTATACCTACAAATTTTTATCAACTATCTTTGTTCCCTCCCTACTGCTCAATGCCCAGGATATCACCTCCTGTGCTGACTATCGCAATAGTCTCTTAACTCTCTGGCTCCAAACTTTTCCTTCCTCTTCCATTCACTACACTAAATGTCCACCATAGCTGTCATTTGAAAGTACTATATTCTGATTGTATTAACCCTTTGAGGGCCATGTGTAATTTGAAACTTGGATCAACATGACAAAAAGTTATATCAATATATAACCTGAGGTACAAAAAAAGAGAACAAAACATAAAATATGAATTATTCCATTGTTATTTACATTTATAGCCATCAAAAGAAGAGTCACTGGGAGTGACACTGGCACTTTTGGGAAAATTTGTCAGCGTTACTCACAGTGACATTGGCACTCAAAGGGTTAATGCCATTCTTATAATTATTAAATATATTCTTTTTACATTCTGCAATGTCCAACATCATTGGCATGACATATAAGATTCTCATAATCTGATTCTTGAATTCTTCCATTATTTCCAACCACCACCCTTTCACATACCCAATGTTCCAAATATACTAAATTATTTGTAGTTAAGAAACAGGACAGGTTGTCTTATTCACCCATACATTTGTAAATGCTGTTATATTTATTGAGACTCTCTCTCCAGTGTTTCTTTGCTTGATTGGGTCTTATTTGTATTTTAAGACTCAACTCAATCTCCAGCTTCTCAAAGAAGTCTTGTCTGGTATCACAGGAATAAGATAGCTACAGCAGCACCCTGTGTTCTGTTATTAGCAGGGTTAATGTATGCAAAATGCTTAGAATGGAGTTTAGCATATATCAAGTGCTCTTTGCTGTTAGCTGCTATTAATGTTAGTAACAGTATTTATAGCACTAACATTAAATAGTAATTGCTGGCTGATTTGTTCATTGCTCCAAAAAATACAATAAATGTTAATAAATTTTACCCATCCTTTACTCCCCAGCTTCTGGCACAGCGCCTGATATATAGTAGAGAATAAGCATGTGTTATCAAATAAAAAACTTTTGTACTAAGGGTACAGGATGTTTTCCGCAAAAAAATTAAAATCCTTTGTACAAACATTTCAGATACAATACCAGATATCTTAGATATAGACTAGGGAATTTTTTCAATGTGATTTTATTGAAAACCTTCATAGAATTAAACCAGAATTCACCACAAATTTATAAATGTATTGATATAATCTTTGGCCAATCATATATCCATAAAATATGATTTATTACTAAGAATACTTCAGAAAGTGACTACTGAATGAAATGTCACTAAAATTATCTCTTTTTTTCTGAACTTTCTAGATAATTAAAGATTTAAAACAAGCAAAATAGAGACAGACTCACAGAGAGCAGGTTGACAGCTTGGGGGTGGGGCGCACTGTTAGGGTTGGAGGGATCGAGCATAAAGGAGAAAGGACTCATGGGCATGGACAACACTGTGGTAATTGCAGGGGAACAGGGTATAAGGGGGATAAATTGTAATGAAAAAAGATAATAAAAATAAGTTAGAAAATTTTAAAACATTAAAAATAAAACACCAAGGTTTTAGTTCTATGGCTCTTCTGGTAATTATGTAATACTGAATAAACCACTTAACCTTCCTTAGTGTCATTTTCTCCAACTGTAAAACAGTCGCACAGTAACTTCCTATGTAGCACAGAGGGTTGTTGTAAAAATGAAATAATAGATGCACTGCTTTATAAAGCTTATATAAATGTAGGATAATGTATGTCCAGACAAATGAAAAAGCCAAATAAGCTCACAGAGGCAGAAATAAATAAATTTCACTGCAAATACTTCCAGCTCTGAGTTAAATAAAGAAAAATAACCTAAATAAATTCCAGAAGAACTAGGTTTCCTTTAAAGAAGCAACAATTTGAAGCAGAAAATCTCTAACCATCCATCTCATATTCTGGATATTAGCCAAAGGCCCACAATAGTTATAAACAAAAATAGTTGGGGGAATGCAAGTTTAAAATCAATGATTATATTTTCTTACAAGGTGATTTTATTCCCTCATCTCTCAAATAAATGCACATTTACCTGATATAAGAAATCTCAGTTCTAGTTACCATTGGACTAAATTACTATAGTGATATAAAACAAATATTTTCTTAATCACTGAAGGTTTTATTTTTCACAATTGGAAAGTGAAACTTATATATACTATCTCCATAGAGACTTTCAGAATTAAATATATATATATATATATATATATATCAGAGAAGGAAAACTCTGACTCCAAAAAACCTCCGCTGCCTTGCGGCATACCTCTTCAGGGGAAAGGCTAAGGGAGTAAACCCCGACAGAAAATCCGGAGCCGGAGTCCCTAAGGCGGTTTGACGTTGTAGTCAACACCGACAACTCCTGCGGCGCACCTGAAGCCAAGCTGTATTGACTCTGTCTTTCCCTTGGACCCTTCAGCTGCGAAGAGAGGGGGGGTCTGCTGCATGGGCAACAGCAGACCCTCCATATCACCCTGCCCAGGCTCTGTAGCTTCAGCTTCACTGGAGAGGACACTCCAGCGTCATCACAGGATGTCGATTCAACACGGGAGGAGACAGATACCGTGTCACTCCTGAGTTGGACTGCACAGTCATTCTCGGCGGTGCAGATAGACTTTTAAGAAGCTACACCATCGTCTCTCGAGACGGACGGCTGCCTACAATATATATATATATATATATATATATATATATATATATATAGAGAGAGAGAGAGAGAGAGAGAGAGAGAGAGAGAGAGAGAGAGAGAGAGAGACAGAGACAGCGACAGAAACAGAGACAGACAGACAGAGAGGCATGCATATATGTGAAATCTGTGCACCCTGAGAAAGAAGATATCTACTAAGAAGGGCTCCCGGCAGCTTAACCAGGCTTAAACATTAAAAAGGAGAGAGAAGAAAAGAAAACAAAGCCTAGCAAATGTTTCTAAAGAAGGGCTTCTCACACAACCTGCATCTTAGGGAGAAGGCTGCACTAAGTTGCCTGCCACCTGCACTGAACTGCCTTCCTGCACTGTTGCTGCCATCTAAGCCAGCTCTTAGAAAGGAGTTCTTGTGTTTTAACCAATAGAACTGAGATCTCCCTGTCCATTTGGAGCTGCACAGCTACATCCCATGGACATCTACACTGAACAATCAGAGCACCTTCATTCTGACCAATCATTCTGGACAGTGCTCTAAGGACCAAGCTGTGAGGATTTTCAGTCCTTATTTGCATAAAAATGGACCAGTCAGGGACCAGGGCAGGTACTTCTGTCTATGTAAGTCACCTCCCCTCCAGTTCTTAGAGCATGTTTTCCTTTTCCACCGAAGACTGAAGACTGAGTTTTTCGGGCTATAGAAACACTGGAGACATCTTCCTAGAGCAGAGTAGACCAGACCAAAACAGAGCAGAGCTGTGTAGACAAAGAGGGTGCTCACCCTAGGGCTGTCTCACAGCTGCGCTGTTTCCACAGCCCTGCTGCATCAGCTGTTCTACACTGAAGTTTCCTTCTTTACCACACCCAAAATTGGGGGTTCCTGTTGGTATTGAATTGATGCTAATGAGCATCAGTTGACAAAGCTTTATAAGTATGTATATTGTAAACACTCAGAGATATAGAAATTCAGAAATTTCTTAAGCTATTTATTCAGCAATATTGTTGAGCACCTAAAAGTTGCCAAGCATTGGTCCAGACCCTAATGATACCAAAATAAAAAACCAAGGTTCATGGATCTTAATAAGAAGGGACCTTTAAATAAACAAAGGGGTATTTAAATAAATAAATGAATTATAGAACAGGCTCCAAATCCTGGCTCTCACCACTTAGTCTGAGAATATTATAAATAAGCACTTTTAAAAAGTTACAATGTTTTTAGGTTGCTTTTGAACTTACAGGAAAATAAATATTTAAAGGAAGTTTTCAGATATTCAGAGGGAAGGTTTATATATTAAAAACTGGTTATTCAATTTACTAGAGCTAATAAAATGGCTGTTTTTATCCTCATATGTCTAAGTCACAATAATTAAACACACACACACACACACACACACACACACAACCCTTGTTTCTAATATATCTTCCTTCATTACTACACTGGCTAGGAGTTTTTTTTTTTAGAAGTCACATTGTAATGACATAATAATCAGTCTCTTTTTTAAAAGTTCAATCTATTATCACCTATTTAAGCTCAAATTAGCTACTATATAATAAATGGGCTAAACTTTTAAATGTATGAGTTTTATCTGTCTATTTCTGCTAACTAAATGTGAATCCCTACTAAGACTTCCACTGCCTATAGAAAGAAAAGTTGTGGTTTATGCATTTTTAGTTACTTTTGTAGTCAGAAATATAGCTCAAATCAGTCTGAAATTCTCATTTTAAAACACAGTTCTGAATCTTCAGCAGCTTCAAAGATATTTTCTATTGAATGCCCCGCTGTTCTCTAAAACTCAATTTAGTCTTGATTTCTTAAAATTAACTTTATTTCCTAATTGATCTGTTTTCAATTAATAGTTCCATTATTTTATTTACTCAGACCTAAATGCTCAGAGCAATCATTATATCATTCATGTTTTAATCCTCTGTATTTAATTAGTCACTAAGTTCATCAATTGTTTTTTACACCTCTCTCACCTGTACCCTTCCTTTTTCTAATTACCCCCATTCTAGTCCTTGTGGCTTCACACTAGAACTCAGAATTCATTTCACTATTTTTAGTTTCTTTCTCCTCCAACAGATTATATGTATTGCCCTAAAGATCAAGATCAATGTCACCAAGCCACTATTTCCCATTTGTCTACATGATGTAGGGCAATTGCCAAAAATTAAAATTTAAGAACCTTGTAGTCCAAGTCCAACCTGTCTTTCTCCTCTTCTACTCTTACATAAATCTTTCTCTGGCTAGACTTGGGAACTCAAATCAACTTACTACAATATATTTTGTCATAAGGTCCTATGTAAAATGGACCACATTAGCTAGAATAATTTCAGTTCTTAGCAATTGAGTACTCAACTCAAAAATTGCTTAAATAGTAAGTGGTTTATTATGTCACACAAAAATTATTCAATTTTTTATTTTATTTGTTTATGGTTCTTTCACAGGTCAGAAATGTCAATGACGCAAGTTCTTTTCACCTTTCTGCTGAACCATGCTTGGTACAGTAGCCAAAAATTTGACAGATCAGAATTTTTGTCAGGCTCCAAGTTCTATATCAATCACTTAGGAATAAGAATGAGATAATGTTTTAATGGTTTAGATAAGTCAAAATTTACCCATTGTAGTTGGAGAGGGTTCGGTCCTTTGAAAAGACTAAGACACTACAAAGACAAATCAGGTGGAAGGACTGAGAAAAAAGAGAAAGAGAGAAAGAGAAAAAAAAAACTCATGAACACAAACAATAGTGTGGTGATTGATGGAGGGGGATTTGCGTGGAGGTGAAGGTTGGTAAAGTGAGGATAAACGGTGATGAAAGGAGACTTGACTTGGGGCAGTGAACACACAGTACAGTGCGCCGATAATGTCTTGTGGAATTGTGCACCTGAGACTTGTTAATTTTGTTAACCAGTGTCACCCCAATAAATTGAATAAAAAGGAAAAAATAAAAATAAAATTATTAAAGATTTCAATTAACAAGAATTAATAGAAAAGTGTCTGTTAGGATAATATCAATTTGTTACTAAGTGTGCCCCTCCCCAACCCAGGAATCCCTGTGTCAATTACATACTAATTGATCACTATTTATAAAAGTTAAATTGGTTTTAGTTATTATAGCATTAGACTACACAGAAGAGGTAATGTATTGGCTAGATGCACAATGACAATGAGTTTTTCTGATTAAAACTTTTATGGCTTATTACCACCAGATATAAAGAAATGCACGCACGCACACACATACACACACCTAAACAAACAAACAGACACTTGTAAAATTAAGCCACATTCACAAGACATACTCTGCCATGTTTAGGGCCCTGGATGAGCTCAGTTCAATTGTGGGATCCAGGCAGAAGTACCAGAGTAGCACATGAGAACAACTTAGTCTCCCTTATCATAGTTTTCTTCAAAAATAAATTTGAAGGCACTTTCATTCAAGATATTTTTCTGTTACTTCTCTTACACATTTATTCTTCTATTTTAAGGATTATGTTTTAAGAAAAATTCAGTACTCCCTAGAAAATTCTTTATCTCAGCCAAATCTGTCAAAATGGGATTTTGTCAGTATGTCTAGTTAGGAATAGTGAGTCATTGTTTTGCTATCTCCTTTATTATTCTATATGAGAATACATTGTATCATATAATGAGCTCATGGACACCACAAAGAGCTATAAAAAGATTTTATGTGGATAAAGCAGTGATTTCCAACCTTTTTCATCCCATGGAAAACATACACTAATTACTAAAATACTGCAGCATACCAAAAAATACATTGTTTGACGATCTGAGAAAAAATAGGTATAATTATGATTCATTCACACCAGACAACTATTGTGTTCTTTGTCGTCATTTTTTTATTTGACAGTCTTAAGGGAAAAGAGGTCAGTGCCCTTGACTAGATAGTCAGGTATTACATGTTTTAAAAATTCTTGCAGCACACTGGTTGAAAATCGCTAGGATATAGCGATTTAGTAATTAAACATCAAAAAAAGAAAAAAAGGAAAAACTCCCAAGTGGGAAATATTGCATTAAAACCTATGTAGAAAATGGCCACATTAAATTAGAGCTATAAACAACTGAGAGAAAACAAATTTTCTGTTTTATTTTCTGTCCCTAGCTTCCCTGTTATTTTTCATTTCTTTGCTTTTTTAATATATTTCTCTGGGAAAATAATGCATGTACCCAAAGCTTTAGATAAAATTCTGGAAAAAAGCCCTCTATTCCAAACAATAGTAATGTTTAAGACCACCCACTTCCTTGGACTCCCTCCTGCATGCTGGTCATTGTCATGTAAAACAGGAGGCCTACTTTTCATATCTCCAGCCTACTAAAATTTTAATATTGTATCTTTGGAAGAATAAACTCTGACAACAGGACCAAAAATATGAATCCTACAGCCTCAAGCTTCACAAGCTTTTGTACATTAATGGAAGACATTTACATTAATACTGTATCATTTTCATTTCTTTGACTTGCTAGTAGACTTCTCTTTTCTGAGTTTTTCTTCTTTAATTTTCAAATTTCTTTGCTTGCTAACCTGCCATCACAAATCAAGCTATTTGTTGTATACTGTTGTCTCCAGTAAGAAAAGCTAGAAATGAGGGATATTTTCCTGGGCCAGATACTTCATTGGTAATTCACAAGCAACTGCTGAAGCCAACTGGATGCTACTTGCACTGAAAATTCACATCAGTGCTACCACCTCAGAGTGAGAAGCAGCATTCTCCTGTATTAGATTTCATCATGATGGCCTTACAGCCATGTGGCCGAAATCCCAAAGATCTGTCCCCTTCTCACCCACTGTCAAAGCCATTTCCCAAGAAGCTACAAATGCCCGAGATAGCGGGTCATGATGAGTTCTGCTATCACCAAGATGCTGTGCAATAACTAACCCTTGCCTCACGCTTGACCATGAGCTCCCTTTGTCTGTCCTAGTATGTGAGATATTTTACCTTTTCTAAAACATAATTAATTTTAAATAATGGCACAGTGTAACCTTAACTTCTCAGGGATGTGGTTCAAATTCAGCTCAATCTCATTTGTGACCGTGGGTAAATCATTTACTATTCCAAAGCCTCCTCTTCTGTATCTGATAACAGGAAACAATACTTTCTGTGCACAAGTAAAAATTGAATGCAGTTGCCTACTTCTTCTATACAGTCTATAGCCTATTTGAAGTACTAAATTTTACATTTTTTTTAGTCTCAGAAGCTTCGCAAATGCCAATGAAGGGCACAGATGCAAGAGCATTTAAGGAGAAAACATGGCTGTGTCTGACCTTTTTTACAAAAACTTCTGTTCTGTGTAGTTGTCCAGACAATATACTTAAGATGTGCTAATAAATAATTTTAATTAAAAATCGGTTTCAATATTTAATTGAGATTTTAATTCTACTGGCAGTTTGATTAACAGTAATTGTAATGTTGGGTCTATTTAAAAGTAGAGATTAATTAAGAAACTTTAATCATGTCTTAAAACAATGTATTAAAGTTGTTTGTTGACTGTTGTGTTACCTTTAAAAATGTATATTGAAATACCAGCTACTCGGGCACCAGGGGCAGATCCAGGAAGTGCAGATCATTCTAAGAAGCACCAACAAACAATAGGAGTCACAAAAATGGGGAGACAGAGAAACAACCCCCCATCGAAAGGAAAGGTAGAGTCCCCAGAAAGAGTGCTCAATGAAATAGAGGGGAGCCAACTATCAGATATGGAATTGAAAGCATGGATTATGGAGAAGCTCAATGAGCTCAGTGGAAACTACAAAGAACTCCAGAAAAACTACAGTGAACTCCAGAAGAACTATAAGGAACTTACTGAGAATTATACCAGCATCAAAAAGGACATGGAAGCTATCAATAAGAGCCAGGAGGAAATGAAGAATACGATCTCTGAATTGAAGAACACAGTAGAAGGAATTAAAAACAGGTTAGAGGAAGCAGAAGATCGGATCAGCGAGCTGGAGGACAATGTAGACAAAAACTCACAGACAGTGCAACGAAACGAAAAAAAACTGAACAAGACTGAAGAGGCTCTAAGACAGCTGCAGGACAACATGAAACGTAATAATATCCGTATCATAGGAATTCCAGAAGGAGAAGAAGAAGAGCAAGGAATAGAAAACCTCTTTGAAAAACTAATGACAGAAAACTTCCTTAACATGAAGAGAGAAAGAATCATGCAAGTCCAGGAAGCACAGAGGGTCCCAATGAAGATGAACCCCAACAGGCCCACTTCAAGACACATCATAATTAAAATGCCAACATTCAAAGACAAAGAGAGAATCCTAAAAGCAGCAAGAGAGAAACAACTAATAACATACAAGGGAGCTCCAATAAGGCTATCATCAGATTTCTCAGCAGAAACACTACAAGCCAGAAGGGAATGGCAAACAATATTCCAAGCAATGAAAAACAAAGGCCGACAACCAAGAATACTCTACCCAGCAAGGCTCTCATTCAAAATGGAAGGTGAAATAAGGAATTTCCAAGACAAAAGAAGGCTAAAAGAATACATCTCCACCAAACCAGCATTGCAAGAGATGCTAAAGGGTCTGCTTTAAGAAGATGAAGAAACAGAGAGAGACAGAGAGGAACACGAGTACAAAGGGGGGAAATGACAATGAATAAGTACTGAAAGAAAGAAGGAACTTCTACCATTTGCAACAACATGATTGGAACTAGAGAGAATTATGCTTAGCGAAATAAGCCAGGCAACAAAAGAAAATTACCTTATGCTATCACCTGTTACAGGAAACTAATGAACAACACAAACAAATGAGCAAAATTGAATCAGAGAGCATAAGCCTACAATCTCATTACCTGAGTGATTGTCTGTACGTATAGGCCTCACTTAATCCTATCTGCATTGCTGCCTCCTGAGACTCAATGGTTTGGCTGAAATAAGTGGCTGGGTTGGTGAAGAACGGGGTGGTCTGTGGGCTTCACTTTAAAACTGGTTTCTCTTTTCTATCCTAATGGCTTGGACAGAAAGAGCCCAGAGGCCTGAGAGGGGGGAAACCTAAAACATTTCCCTCAGTCCAAACTAAGTATAATGGGCAAAAGGGTTTTGGGCAGGTGAGATGTACCTGGCACACCTTCCTCTAAAGAAGCCCTTCTTTTCCCTAATGTGGGACATTGAAAAATTAATACCTGTGTTTTGTCATCTAGTGGTTACGGATTGAATGATGTCCTTTAACCCTGTTGCCCCCAGAATACAACAAGGATGCCAGCCTGTTAAACCAAGCATGCCGTTGTCCAGAGACAGCCAACCAACCTGGAGTCTGCATGATCCTTCCCCTTGAGGGAAGGCCACCCTCCCCTCCACACCCCCACTCTTATTAGGGATTTCTTGACCCACAGGTAGGTAGGACGACGACCATGTCCAGCTTGAAGCAGCTAGAGGAGCTCGAGACCTTCGTCCATTGTCCTTTATAAGATTGTAAAGGGTCTTAAGTCTGAGAGGGAGAGATTGTTATTTTTTATTGTTAAAATATTTAACTAATTAATTAATTATTTAAAAAAAAGAAATAGCAGCTACTCACAGAAATTAAGAAAATACTAACACTTATATGTGAGAATCTACCAAAACCTTTCCTCATTCCTCTGTATCATATGCACTCACACACATACACACACACATGCACTTGAATTAAACACCAACACTATCACATGATCTATTGTTCAAGGCAACTTAATCAGGTTCTTAAGAAAATATAGAAACATATTTTAATACCAGCCTTTAAAATCACTATTAACATCATTATTGTTGTTGATTGTGATAGAAAACCTCCTGGAACTTGGAATAAAGTAACTTTTACCTACTTGCTCTTGTTTGAACTGCATGACATATGACACATTTGACTTATTTATGCCTAGTTAATAGTCTTATTTTTATGTACTATTTTTCTGGTTTATCACAAATTTCTAAAAAATCAAATAATACTAAAAAACCTGGCAACTCTAGATATTAAAAAACAAAAACATCAAGAAAAAAAGTGAGAGAATAATCATACACACACAAACATATAGGTCATCATATTGACTGAAGAACTCTTGCATCTATGAAGCAATTATGTTTTTGAGACATGTAAAGTATCAGGCAAGCTAAGGAGATCCCACTGAAAACAGGGTGTATCTGTCACCTGCCTTCATCAGAAAGGCAGTATGTCTAACATGTGAATGTGTGGCAGCCATTGTGTCACTGGTCCCTAACATGAGAAAGCCAATAGTCTTTTAACTCAAGAGTAATGCCTGAGTCCATTTTGTAGAGATCTTTATCAAAAAGAATGTTTTCCAAGTTTTGATAGAAGTATTATAAATCTGATTATATATGTGCCATTAGTTATTAACAATATATGGATTGCTTTGCCCTGACCATTTAGTATATTCCAAATAAACAATACTTTATCCTCAACATTAAATAGTATTATTTCTTCACAATTTAATCAACTGCTACAAAACACACACTTGTTAATATCTGTTTGACTCTACTGTGTAAGACTCACTTTAGAAATAAGTGTAAGAGATGTTTTTAAATGTTAACTTCCCATTTCCTGTCAAAGTATTTTACATGTATTAAACACTAGTGTTTTTATATCTGAAGAACCTATAAGCAAGTTCTCAAAATATTTGCCCTATTAATAAGGCTTTAAAGAAATATATACTATTGTATTTTTCCAATGCAATCACAGAGACATATTTATGCAACACTACATTTTAAAATGCCCTCAACTGATCTCTCCTCAGGGCTTGCTTGTCACAGAGCTCTGTTAACCTACCCACTACAGTGGAGTGTATCAAACAACTTTGCCTTGCATTGTCAATTAGAAAAAAATAATAACCAAAATATTTTGCCTTCAAAATTCTTAGCTGCCCCAATGCTGAAAGCAAATGATGTGTGGAAAAGAAAAACCCTCATAATTCCTTGCCTGATAAATGAGTAGGGAGAATTTGACAGATCAGAACGAGATGAAGCAGCCTAAAACATTTGGCACAATGTGCGCCTGGCATACAGAGACTGCCTGTCAAATGCCTATGACTCCATACAGCAGCGAGGGACCCTATGGAGCAGCAGATGGGCCATTAAGGTAGTATTAATGTAGATGCCATCAGTTTTCAGTTCTGACTGGGACATACTCTTTAGAACTATGAGCAGCTGCTGCCATTTATTGTGACAGCTTCCTGCTAACTTTTGCCAACTGGCACAATCTGACTCTTTGTACCTGAGCTATTAAATGTGTGACTTCCACCATTTTATTCCTCCAGAGAATGCTTTTAATAATCCTCTAAAGAAGGAATGAAGCATTTATCACCAAAGTGAATATACATACCGTGCAGTTCTATTGTACAAGAGTCCTGCCAGTGTACTTTACAGACCTTACATCACTGCTGTCTTATTAAAACCAAGCATAGATCAATTCCTATATATGGAAATGTTAAATTGAAAATGACCACTTATATTAATTATAAATATTTAATGTAATACTGACGTGCTGAATTTTGAACTAACTGGAACCTTTTCTACTCTGAAATATTACTTTGCTGATGAGCAAATTAAAAAAAAAAAAACTATGTCACAGGAAATAAGGTAATAAGTTAACAAACAAAAAGTAACTTATTTCATGGCTTTCTAAGTACAGGTAAACATTTTCATTTCAAAAGGTTCAGATACACCTGATATTTTATTTAATACATGTAAAGAAAATTTAGGTATGTGAGTGGACTTTAAAGCTCTGTATCTGAATACTGTCTCCACTACAGATCATGAACAATGCATTATAAATGATGGTAATTGTGTATTTATCACATGCAGAATAATTTCATCAGAATATGCAACCAAACTATTGGCATAGCACTCGTCTGCCTTCTTTTCAACCAGCTAGACTTCTAGGGATACATTGCATCATTTTTTTATTATGTCGAACAAGAAAGCTAACAGTATAGCACAGCATACGGTTTGTCAGACAATAAAAACTGCAGCAAGTCATTATAAAAATGGCTGGCAGACATATTCATTATGCTGAGCTAACATCTTTTCTGCTTCAACTAACTCTACAATCTGACCAATAATCTATGTATGAGATTTCTAAACACATCTCATCCACTCAATATTATAGTTCACATGAAGGTCTGTCTGTGCATTTGTGTGATTGCATAAGTACAACAACCATGCACCAACACATAATCTTAAGGTAGTTAAACTTCCTGAAATTCATGTGCAATAATGAGAATGCCTCTATTGAAATGCATAATAAAGTTTCAAGGATGTAGACATTAATAACACAGCTTTTTAAATACTTCTTAAGATATATGGGAGAAGCTGTATAAAAATAACATTTAAAATGTCCCATTTTATATGTAAAGTAAATATGTAAAATAATGACTGTGCAAATAGACCAAAGAATAATCAGAGGTATGGCATCTAGACTTCAAGTCACTCTCAATGACCCTGAGTTTTCTTCCATAACAAACCTATGATATTTGACAGAATTTCAGAAGTTACATTTACTGTGGGTAACTGTGTGTGTGTGTGTGTGTGTGTGTGTGTGTGTGTGTGTGTGTACATATGTACTTACTTGCCTTTACATATTATTTCCAAAGTATTTGAAAGATATTTACTTCTGGGAGATTCCAAAGAGTGAAACATTATATCATAGAAATGGACCTAAAACACAATATTACTGAAAGTCAGTATGATTTACAAGAATGCAAAGAAAACTAAATTATATTAAAATCTAGAGCCTGACTATAAAATAGACATGCTCCAGTTCTGATATATTAGTTTAATCGTACTAGTTGTGTTGATCTATTTAAAAATTACATGGTCTATTTTTGTTGGTTTGGAACATTTCACTATCCATGTGGCATTTTTCATTTTACCTAAGGGCACAAAAAGCATACGACAACATGAACTTGTTTTGAATATTTAGTAGTGGTCACAAGTGATGAAGTTACTTTATGGTAACTAGCTCATGTAAGCTTTCCATAGGTTAATAAAAAGAAATTTTATTCAACTCTGTAAAAAATGGCAAAATCTAAAACAATTTAAGAATATTCTCCATTATTTACTTTGACTTGGTAGCAAATTAAAGATGCCATTATATGACAGACATTTTCAATATAACCTAATAATTCACTGAAAAAAAATTACCATCAAACCATGAATACTGCCCACATTTAGCACCTGCAGTGGTGCTCACTCAGAGGAGTATTTTCCTGGGCTTTTGCAGGGCAGTGGGGGTGGGGGAATGGGTACTGTGCTTCTTTATGGGGAAACCAAGCCTGAGAGATGAAACTACCAAATGAAAATGAATAAATCCTTGGTGACCAGAGTCTGGAGAGCAATTTTTAAAGAGAAATTGCTAGTTTTACAATACGATACTGTTATAATAAATCAGAAACTGATCTCAAAGAATTACAGTACATGTGGATTTCCAAAGAAAACTAAATTCCGAAAGAGCTACCTAAAATTTATATTATTGGTCTTACTTTAATGCTACCTTTTTGCAGTGGTGATATTGTATTTTAAAAGGTGTGTTTTAATATGTTATTTTTAAGGAAACATCTAAATAAAATGTTCTTACAAAAACCAAAGAATAGAAAGTCTATTTATCTATTCCAGGAAATTTTAAAATAATTCTTTGTAAAATATAATTTCAAAGAATAAAATGATGTCTTGATAAGAAATTTTATTTGCTGTGACCCAAAATGGAAAATACACTGATATTTTTAAGCTTTGCAATTTAACATGTTTATTGAAGAATTAAGACTAAGTATAACCTTACCTTTGAAGGTGCGTCTGCAGGGATAGTTTTGTAAATCATTACAGCATCATGTGTAGTAGTGGTGTAACACCAGTGGATATATGCAATGTCAAAGATATTGATCTAATATGTTTTCAAAACACAGAAGTAGTGAAACTGTTTTACTAAAAATCTCTGCACAGAATCTAGAATCTTCAAACCTCTGTGGCATTTTCCCATAAAAGAATCCCTTGTATTTCTAATCTGTTCAAGCTGGTGTTGTCACTATTATCTAAATAGAAATATTTCACTGAACTATAAAAAGCGTGTAGAGATAAGATCTAAAAATCTTAAAGAAAGAATATACATAAGGTTTATCATTTTTAATAAAAATAAATGCATCTCTATTATGACTTTTTGTTGGCTTTTTATCCTCGTCTGAGGACATTTTTCATTGTTTTTAGAGGGAAAAAAGAGAGGCTGAGGGGAGGGAGGAAGGAAGAGAGGGAGAGAGACACTGATATGAGAGAGAAATGACAACTGGTTGCCTCCCGTACATGCACCAACTAGGAATCATATTCGCCGGGACCAAGGATGGATCCTGCAACCTATTTATGTGCACTGACTGGGAAGTGAACCTGCAAACTTGCAGTGTACAGGATAACTCTCCAACCAACTGAATCACATCAGCCAGGGTTCCATTGTGACATTTTTAAAGTTAGCAGAGAAGGACCAGAAATCAATAGTCTTGAAGTAAATGAATTCAGTCCCTTATAATTTAGTTTTATACTTTATAGGAAGAGGAAAACTCCATTGCCCACCTTAGGTGTTTGTAATAAATTAAGATCATAAGATATTTGAATATATAACATGGCAGACTAATGGTCAATAATTCTGCAAGTACCAAAATTATTAAATATATCTACAAGCCCATCCAAGCCATAAACAGGTATTGTTGATTTTTACAAAAACATGCAAAAGATACAATTTTAAAATATCTGCTTTCTCTATCAGTGTGCATATCTTATGAATTTCAAAAGCATATCAATATCCTCTGTGATTCAGCTAAAGTAAACAGAAATAATTGGAACGGTGGCAGCTGAATTATTAGAGATTTACTTAGCAGGAACACTATACTCAAAATACAAAAGGTTCCATTTGGTAGTAACTTCTTAGAAAATTAATAAGGTTACAATGCTTGTTTCTTCTTTACCTCTCAAAATTCATGGGAATAGTTTATTTAGAAAAGTGTTATTAAAAATATACAGGAACCTTAAATTAAAGCAAAATTATACATATCTGCATGATCTTAGCTCTACACTCTTACAAGATAAGCAGAAAAGTTAAAAAAAAATCCTCAATACAAATAAAGGAATTTAAGTTATGGTATTGTTTCCCTTGAATTAAAACACTAAACTCTTAGGTTTTGAGTGATTTTCCTTCTTCTCAAACAACCACAGGGCACACCCTTGCACCAAAAGCAGATAAAGCAGAATAAAATTGAGATCTACCCCAATCACCTTTCACCAAACTTGATCTCTTCTTACTCTTTCACATTTCTGCTTCTATCTTAGCTCCTCTTGAAAACTTTGCGAACCACCTTAACTCGTCTTAATTCAACTTACAACTCAATGATGTAGAGAAAAAAACCTGTACTTAGTCTAGAAGTACTCTAGTCTTCCTCCTAATGCCTCAATTTATGGATATCAGGAAAAAATAAATAAGCAAACAAGAAATAAAGAGATTAATTTTTAAAGCCTAAACTAAGTAATGACATACATTTTCTATTTAAGGAGCATTTATCATCTTGAGGAACATTTTCGGTTTCTCAGCCTCTCCGGCCCATGTTTTTCTTTGTAAAATGAGTCCAAGTGTGGCAGACATGTCTGAGACCTAATGGAAGCAGGGAAGGGTCAGGCCGTCAGGTGAAATGTCCACCGTCTCCCCCAAGTGGCCTTGGGAGGGAAGACTCTGATGACATAACCTAATCTGACCACTTAGTCTCTTGGTAAAGAGGCAGCATTCCCATACAGTTAGGCCATCTAGATGTCAAGGCACACCTAGGCTCATGCTGGTGCTGCAAGTATTCTCTCATTTAACCTTAAATGATCTAATTTGTAACCACCCACAGCAAGGTCCTTCTGGTGTCCTCTGTACTAGTCACGTTTCTCCTGAGATAATATTGCATAACAAACTCCTCCCCCACATTCACTGCCCCACAAAAGCAAACATTTACTTTCTTGCTCAAAGGATCGAGGTTTGACTTGGGTGGCTCTACTTTAGGCTACAGGATTTGTTCAGGTCTTTTACATATATATTTTTTAAATTTTTATTTGTTTGTTTATTTAGTTATTTATTCATTTATTTATAGAACAATCACTACCTATGGTGGAATCTCTTCATGATGGATAGCCAAAGAGCAAGAGGGGTGAATGGAAACAGGCCATGCTTCTTAAGACCATGGCTCAGAAGTAGCATTTGTCACTTCTGCCTGGAGCCCATTGGCTACCAAAAAAAAAAACCTGTACAGCCAAGTGAAAATCAATACAAGTGAGGTGAATAATCCACAGAATTTTATCAGGAGCACTGGAAACTTACATATTAGAGGGCAGGGATGTATACTTCTGTGACAGAAACTACTGACACATTAGGAAAACTAATCTGATTTACTACACCTCCTCCAGAAATCTCTCTAGACTTAACTGCTGTCTGGTTCTTGGTCTTGTCTATGTCCCACTTACTAAGCTTGGGTTTTCTTGTTACCTGACTACAGAGAAATGCCATGTTCATGTGACTGAGAGTCACTTCCCTGTCCTCTCCACACACCTTATTGAACCCCCTCTCCCTTCTCTAAATCTGAGATAAGAGACAAGCTGGCCAATTATTTTTTCTCTGTTTCTCTTTTTAACAGCTTTGAATAATCCCACTCTACACCAGAAAAGAAGAAATGTCTACTCTAATATCCTGGGAAACACTAAATGGTAAACAAGCATATTTTCTTTACGTATTTGATGAATTCTACGACATGAATCTTCCAGGATCAAATATTAAATGAAAAAAAAAAATAATGAAGAAATTGGCAAAAGTTTTCCCTGAAGGTAATCATCTTGATTGTAAAGCTAGGAGCCAAATCTGTAATCTTATTTTTGAATCTCAGAAGCTAAATACTAACAAAATCTTTCTCTTTACATTGATGACAAGGGTAAAGGTTACATCTTCTAGAAAGCAAAAGAGATAAGCACATTAATTTTTATTGCCATTTTGCAAAGGCAAGAAGGAAAAGGAGAGTGGACAAATGATGCTAGGAACCCAACTAAGACAATATGTAGGGAAGGATAGAATGATTGTGATCACAGGAGACAAAAATAAATACAAAGAAAATGAAATTTACCCTAATCTATATTTGTGACAATAAACTCACATATATTAAAAAAGAAGGGGTTATGAAAATATTCTCTATGATACTGTAATGATGGATATATGTCATTGTATATTTGTCCAAACCCACAGAATTACAAGAATGAATTTTAAGGTAAACTACAGACTTTGGGTGATAATAAAGGGATAATGTTTGTTCATCAAACTTAACAAATATACCACTCTGATCTAAAAATTTTTTTAAAGTCGTTGAAAGAGAGAGATCATGTCCTTAAGACAAAGACAAGAAAAAAACAGCCTTACCCATCAGTCCAAGGATCTATAAATGATAGGTTGTAATTTGTATTCTCAACATTCAAAACTTGAGGCTTGTTTTGAAGGAAGATAATTATGTAGAGATCTTTAGAGAGTACACCCAATTTCCCTGTTATAAAAAGCATAATTCTGGGAAGCATTACCAGGAGAGAACAGCCTGATCTTGTTATAATAATATGTACGAGTAAAGAACAAATTAATTCTGTTAGAAGAAGAATATTTTTAAAATACACCTGCTAAAATATCCAAAATATTTATTTTCATTATCCAAAATATTTCTTTTCGTTACCTTTAAATTGGTAGGAGTTTATTTTATTTAGAATGCTAGTACTTTAAATTAATTTACTTCCATTTCCATTTCCATTAAAGGTTAAAGTATAATATGTATACTGTGTACACTACATGATGCTGGTAATAATTTGTTTATGATTATGGTTAAAAAGTACCTTTATCTTTTGAAAAGATGATTAATACAAAAGAAGCATTATGAATTAATAATTATATATAATATGTATTACATATTTATATATATGTGTACCTGATATATGATCAATATAAAACATTACTAATTTCGCAACAGAGAATAAGGTCTTCTTAAACACTTGATATCCTATGTTCTCTTTTTAGAGGAGAGGAGAAAGCACTATTTTCAACAGACCACAGACAATCCCCTCGAGACTGTGATATGTTGGCTAGCTAATAACCCTTCCTCAAATAAGCAAGACATTTTATTTTTAAAGTGGATTATTTTGAAATACTTAAAAATATATGTGGCATTAAAACATAAGTACATTTAAATCAGTTTTATATTTTCAATAAAGTATTTTATCAGTTATTTTTAATAAAGTTATTATTTTAGACGTTAACTCATAGATAAAAATGTGCCATTGAAAAAACAGAAACAAGTATAGAGACAGCAATCAATCTTAAAATCTATTTTACTGCTTCTTTTCAAGTAACAAACAATTTTATCATAACCTCTAATGTGTTTTAGGGGTGTATACTGCAGAAATCTTCAGAATTTTACCATGCATCTAGATAGCTACATCTTCAAATAATAGAACTTCTTCTCCCAAAGGAAGTTTCCTAAATTTTATAAATTTGTCCCCCAACACCTCAGTCAGTGTACTCTTAATATGTATTATAAACTTACTATAGGCATTACAGGTTTATTAGAGTTATATCATTGTGCTGGCAATTTATTAATAACAGAAAAAAATCCATGTTTTATTGAGCATTAGTTAAGTGCTAGACACTGTCAAATGCTTAACATGGCTTATCTACTTTAATCCTCATAAAGATCTTATAAAATAGATAACCAAAAAGATCAGTAAATAATTGTACCATTTTAAGTGTATTTATGTATTTTTAGTTATCTATTTTAAGTGCCCATCAGTGAATGAGTGGATCAAAGAACCGTGGTACGGTTACACAATGGAATACCATGCCACAGAAGAAGAGAAGGAACTCCTACCTTTCTTGACAGCGTGGATGGAAATGGAGAATATTATGCTAAGTGAAATAAGCCAGGCTGTGAAAGACAAATACCATATGATCTCATCTAATACAGGAACCTAATGAACAAAACAAACAAATGAGCAAAATAGAACCAGAAGCCAGAAAATAAGGGACAGACTGACAGTGGCAAGAGGGTTTGGGGCAGGGGGGAAGAAAGGGGGCAAAAAAGGGAAGGGTCTAGTTAAGGAACTAGCATAAATGACCCATGGACATGGACAACAGGGTGGAGGTTAACTTTAGGGGTGGAGGTGGGACAGGAGAGAGCAATGGGGAAAAATGGGACAATTGTAATAGAACAACAATATAAGTAAATAAATAAATAATAAAATAAAAGCCAATATGATAGTGGTGACGGGGGAGGAATCTGGGGAGCACAAGTGGAGAGTAGAAAGAGGAGAGGCACTAAGAAGATAATGCTAGTGTCAGAGAATATCCAGAAACAACGTGGCCTTGGTGGGGAAGACTTACTGCATTCTCTGCTAACACTCAAGAGGTTATGATGTCAACACTTAAGTATCTCAGCATTGTTATCTAGATTTTGTCCCAGAAGAGCTTATGAAAATATTGCTTTATGCATTTTATAATGTGTGCATGTGGTAAAGCATAAAAAATAAAGAAAAACTTTAGAATGTGTTCACTCTCCTAATAAGAAATTCAATGTTAGATGATTGTACTATTTATGGAAAAACAAGATGTCTATCCTGCTTTAAATTAACTTCCAAATAAGGAATTTGTATAAATTCAACACTCTCATGGCCTTCAGGCAGTAATAAAATTTCTCAAAAACTAACTAAGAAAATAATATCAATTCAGACAAAGTTCTATAAGCAAAAGTGGTTAAATTATCTTTATCTAGAACAGTGTAACACTGGATAAAACTAAATGTTCAAAATTGTACCATTTTAAATAAACATATATGTCATAAATATGATAATATGTATGTGAAACTACCCATATATGAAGATGTTAGAGTCTTAAATTCATGTGGTATTATACATCAGAAAATAAAAAGCAGAGGATTCAATATGGTATAAAAATTGAAATGGTCATAATCATATGAAACAAAAAGGATATATAAGGGACCCACATCAACATTTTTGAATGGTTAGCTCTGAGGAATGGTATTATGGTTTTTTCTTGTGTTTTTCTTTCTGTTTAATTATTTTTGTATTTTCTACAATGAATAATTATTACTTTTATTTTGAAAAAATAAGGCACTTAAAATTACAAACAATTTATCTTGTTCTCCAATGCATACTTTATGAAACTAGATGAAATAAATTTTCAAATAAACAGAGGTTTTTGTTTCATTTTGAAGGTGATTAGATCTTTTAAAATTATTTAACAGATTACTTGCTAATGTCAATGATATTTTTGATTCTGCTTTAGCAAACTTCAAATAATTTAATAAATAAATTTTAATAACTGTAATGTTTAAGACATAGAAAATGACTTTTACTTAGGACCCTGTTGGAGAATATATATAGAATAGAAATATATTTATATAGCTATCATAAATGAAAGAACATAGGCTTTTAAAATGTACATAAAATGCACAAATTGTATTTCTAGTATTACAAAGTGCTCTGTTATACCAGTATAGAAAAGTTCATTAGAAGAATACTTGTTTCACTGGTTTTGGGTACTGGATGCTTCTCTAAACGTTGAGTCTAGAGAAAGGAGTCTATGAAGATAGGTCTAAGTTTAGAAGACGAATATTGGAGTTGTGTTGCCTTACCTTTACGTACACAGTTTTGTTTCCATTGATCCCTTACATTTAATATATTCTACTTACAACACCAATTTGAGATATACAAGTCAGGTAGTTTATAAAGTTTGAAGAGTTTTGTGGCTTCCCTATGGCCTATAGATTCCCAAATCTATGAGCAGAGGCCACATCTTATAATCTATGTTTTTTAATGTAACAACCATTGTTTTCCTAAAATGTAGTTCTTTAAATCCAGCTTGGAGAGAGGTTTGGGGCAGTAGGATCTCATTGCATGAGTCCAATTATGTGATGAGTGACCATCACCTCTGTCTACACATTGGAAAATATTTTTAACTGAAATTGATATATATATGCATGTAAACCTGCCTGTTTCCCTCTAATTCCTATCTCAGATTGTATGGTTCTCATTTAGTATTATAATACAAGCTGCCTAAAGTGTATTTCTCAATTGGTCCTAGGGTATAGAAACTAATAATAATTTTCTTGCCAATATAAAGGCACACAAAGAAACATTAACTAATATTTAGCCTCATAACTCTCAATCAACATTTTACTCAGACATTTTCCACATGAAAATTCATTAAAATTGTCTAAAAGGAGTGGGCATGAACTCAATCTAACTATGTTATGAGATCTATTCCTGGCCTTATAGAAAAGGCATGTTGTATTTATACAGAAGTAGGAAGGCTTCAAGGTTACTATAGTCAGAGTAGCCAGTCTTCTTCCTGCTATAAATAGGTTTGAATTTTATTTTGTTTGTGACTATTAAAACATTTCAACAAAATATGCATCACAGATGTTGTTGATTAAAATAAACTGAGCCACAGACAAAGCAGACACAGAAACAACATTGCTTTTGAAGTTTGTTAACAAGTAGGAAATGTCAGTCTTTGCAAGTGTAGGACTTTATAGATCAGTTTAATAAATTTTCAAATGCTTTATGACTCCAGTGATTAGGCATTAGAGCTAATTACTCTAAGTATTTTTTCTTCAAGGCTTACTTCCTACTTTTACTCATTCAACTGAAATGATTAGATTCACCAAGAGAAATGGGTAATGTCTTTTCAAACCATATTTCCCACAACACTTAGTTTCCTGCAGCAAATCATTAAACAGTCAACAGATGCATTTAGTTTTCAGTCTCTATACAACTTCAAGCAATTATTTCAAGGGGCAAAATGGCTTTTTTCCCCTTTACTATCAAACATCTTCTCCTGCCCCCAAGTAAATACACAGGTTATTAAAGAAACTATTTGCTCTTGTGCAACTTGTATACTACTTTCTGTTTCAACGTACTGAGAGTTGGTATCAAGTGCCATGAAAGATCTTGGGGCAAATAAGAGAAGAGATTTAAAATTCACTTTGTGAACAAGGAAATAACTGTTGCTATATGCAGTAAGGAACCATTCCTGTTAATAAGGGTGAGCACCCCAAAATTTTATCACCTAGGAAACTATATGCTCCAGAGTTGACAAATTATTGGAAACCCCAACCCCCAACCACCTTTTGTTTCATTCCCAAAATATAAAGCAAGTACACTTTAGTGACATGATTTTTTTTTTCTGGCACCTTTCCATAGCCAATTCCATTCATGCAGAAAAAGGATGAAATTCCATCATTCGAGCATGACATCTCAAAATTCAAACTTAATGAGAGCTTTGGCAGCTTCTGTCGAAGGCAGACAGTGATTAACAAAACACTTCAGAGTACAAGGCACAGCAGTGCTCAAAGAAAACAGTGATGATCTCCACTTAATTGTAGAAAAGCCCAAAGCATCTGCCAGCCGAGGAGAGCTGAAGCCATAAGGAGCTATTGCTCAGATAGGCTGTCATCTCCAGAGATCAACAACCATATGCTCAGCTCAAGCACAAACTCCAAAGAAGTTAATTTTCTGACAAAATACAGGGATAAATATGACATTCAAACAAGTGTGCTCACCCATCCTGAACACAACGTTCATCTGCACGCATCAGATTTATGCATCGTTTAAACACAAGCAAATATAATTTGTTTGGAACACAAACATTGCTGCATGAGTACAGGTATAATTAATCTTTGTCTGCTCCACAGGTTCTTGTGTTCTGGTTAACCACGCTTTCAACAAACTTTTGATGAATGGAAAAGTCACTTGTTGCTTCATACCTAAACACACACTATAGTTTTTCAAGCTCTTCAAATTTATGTGATTTACTTAAATCAAGATGAAAAATAAACCTTATTATAGCTATGATTTGAAGTGTGTGTGTATGTGTGCATATATATATATATATATATATATATATATATATATATCTGTATTTCTGTCTATCCATCTATCTATCTACTTATCTATCACCTATTTATTTTATCTTTGAAAGCAAAGCAGTGAGCTTGCCAAAACCTATCTGGGATACAGCTTTGCAAATAAAAAGAAAGGTTCTCTCCTGAAAGGCAGATAACATTCCTCAGTATAAAGTCACCAGAGAAACTGGTAGTACTTATGGTAGGATATATTTTCACTGAAAGTAACACAAGGTTGAAACAAGAAAATAGCAAGAAATGGGTGTTAAACATAAGGGCTACAAAAACTAAAAACTTAGAGGTTGCATTTTAAAAAGGAAAAAAAAAAAGAATAGAAAGAGAATCCCCCATATTCTCCCATCATTTGGATTTCTCCTTGTGGCATTACCTCCTCACAAAATGCCTCGTGTAGAATCAGATGGATTGGAGTCGGCTGACCATGAACTGTGCATGTCTTGAAAACAGGTGTTTGATTTAACATTTGCACACTAGCCAAATGGTAGTTAATTTTTCAGAGATGAACAATCACAGTCTTTATAAAAACTAAAGAGAAACATCTGGTAGCAAAGTGCTTTCCGTAGCAAACCTAATTCCTATTTAAAAAAAAAAAAATTCCCAATGCCCATCCCCCAGAATAAATGTCTCCTATCACCAGCATCCTCCAAAGTTGCACATTGAAGCTTAAACACTGCCTTGTATCTAACTGTAGTCCCCTCCCCATTAGAAGATCGCAGTGAAAAATGTACATTGTCATGTCTATGCATGAGCTTTGTTAGAGATTGAATTAACCATAATTTTTATGTGATTGCATGTTCATCATTTTAAACTATTTTAAATGGCTTTCTCCTATTATAGAAGTGATTTATGATTATAGTAGATAACTTGTAAAATACAGACAGGTACAAAAAGGAACATTCAAGTCATATATAAAACCACCATCAGCAAAAAACAAAACAAAACAAAAACTGGTTAATTTTGATGAATTTCTTTCATATATGATACTTGTATCATTGAACTCACATTAAAATATAATTCTTGATTTTCCTCCTTATACTTTTCTCTGTATCTTAAGCGTTACTCTTGTCATTATAGAGATATGAAAACATTTTTAAATTACTGATTAACATTTCATCATATAGATGGACTTATTTTACTATTCCCCAATAGGAAGTTTTTCTAAATTTTTACAATTATATATAGCACTATAATAAAATTCATTACAGAAGTATTCTTAAATAATTTTACTGGAGTTTCTAGATCAATTGATATGATTATTTTAAGACTCATTACAAGTGTTACTAAATTTTCCTTGAGAAATTAATGATAGTTAAATTCTTACTGGCTATATAAGAAGATTATCATTAAATGACATCATCACTGATAGAGATTCCTTTCAATTAAACCATGTCCTAGGTTACAATATCAGAAAAAAATGTGTTTATGGTCTGGGGAACAAAACTAAATATGACAAAATTGATTTAAAAAACACTTCCAAAGTAAGATGGTTCAGACGGAAAGAAATTGACAAATAAATTTTAAATGAAAAACTATATGAGCATTTGTAATTTTATTTTAGGATTGAGATGTTATAGATTTTGAGTTAATATATACACTTTTTACTCTATGAATGAGATAATAGAGGAAATAAAAGTTCATAAATGAGCAAAAACAGAAGGGGTAATGCAAAATAGTTCATAGACAATGTAGTAGAAAAAATACTCTTAACCTGTAGTAGCTTATCCCCACATCAAAATGTATATATTTAAATTTTACACCATTTTTCAAAACTGTTTTCAAGCATGCATATACCTCTCCTGAATAGCTTTGCTTAAATATTCTGAACTCCTGATCTACTGAAGTACCTTCTCCATCAACCTTCATAAAATAAATGTTCTGAACACCACTGCTGCTGTTTCCTCACCACCCTCACCTTGTTTAGCTGATTTGACTTCCATCCCCACTGAAAACACTTTTCTAAGCACATCACTAATCTATGTTGCTGAATTGGCATCTTTGGTTTATTTATTGCTTGCTTGCTTTTTTATTTGGACTTACTTCTTCTTGAAATTATTTCTAATATATCAAACACCTTTTCCATTCTCCCATTGCCCTTAGTCTTCCTTCCTCTGAGAATGACTTCTCCCTCTTCTTTCTATATATTCAAACTATTTTTTAAGAACTAGTAAAATCAAACACCTGCTCATTGTTCCAGCTCCAAAGAATTAATGGCACACATTTGGCATTGATAATGTATCACCTACTAGTACTGTTTTATGAATGTCTGAATTCTCACAATAAATTTTAAACTAATTGAAGGGAGAATCTTATGTTTATGCATTTCTTTGCCGGTTCATTCTTGTCAAAGAAGCCATACTATTGGCAGAGTCCAAATACCTTATAAGGACTAGATGACTCTAGTATATCCTCTACAACCACTCCTCACCCACTCTGTGTCATATGATGTTTGTCCTACCATTCTGACAGTACCATGAGCATTCTCCCATGAAATAATAAATTTTAAAAAGTATCACATAATATCTAGAATATAGAAAGTAGTTAATACATTGATATTGTGTTCTATTTTTTGTTTCAATTCTCATTCCTTATTACCACACTTTCTGTTTGTGAGAATCTCCCTCCCACATTGAGTTATACAGTCAGTTCTGCTCTAAGGTGTCATATGTGCTCCTAAAAATTACCATGCTATGCAAAATTATATAATAAAATCATTACATCTACAGAAAAAAAATAGAGCTAGGGGCACAATTTTATCAGTGATACACTTAGAAACTTTAAACCTAACAAGAACAGTAGTACCATTTTATACCTGACAAATGGTTAAGAAATACCCATATACTATAATAAATATGGTATCTTACTTTCATAAACTCCTGAGATCTACTTATGAATTCATGATGGTAGGGACTAGCAAGTGAGTTTTTGTGGAGTGGTGGGAGGACGGTTATATAAAGCTAAATAAACCATTGTTACATCAGATGTTGATGGGCTGGTTCAAAATATATAGAGTGAAGTGAGGCAGCTGGTAGATGTCTGAAGTTTGTTTGTAGCGTGTGTTTTATTTATTCCTAAGTGGTTCAGTTCAGCTGAGTGTAGTTTTCTACATTCACCTAGTCTTTCTCATATGCATAATTACAGAAACATAAAATTTGTGTTATGCTCAAATTGCCTTCTCATCAACTGAAGTTTATTTTTTTCAAAGTGTCATGTCAGACTACATGCATAGACCACAATTAGAGGTGCTTTCTTATCCCAATTACCGGGTTCCCCAACACTGCCAGCTTTGTGTGAAATTTGGGAAAAAAAAAACAGGATTTTCAAGTGTTTCATGTTTAATACAAGTGGCTCTGTCATTTGGCCCTTATGAACTAATGGATCTTCTGGTATTCTCTGCAATGAGGTGGGTTGGGCTGGTATCTAGAATGTGCTATATCCAAAAAAATAATCACATCAATGCCTTTTGGGTTTATAGTAAAATCATGTCTTCTTCAAATAGTTTTCCTTTTTGAGAAATAGCTCTTGACTTTTTATACCTTTCGCTGTTAAATAATAAATACCTGTATGCCCTGACCTGTTGAGTGTTACTCACAGTCATGAATGCAGATATACCCAAAATCCACTGATAGTCAAGTGAATGTTTTACTTATTGTAAAGGCCAGGAGGGTCTTAATGTGTAAGTTGAAGATAAATTTGACTTACACTCAACATGATAATTCCCGCTCCTGCTATACTTTGATTGATCTTTCAATCCACACTGTTGACTCATGGGAAGTTTCCTATAATTAGTTAACTGAGGAAGATAAAAATAAATTTAGCTTACAGGTGATTTTGTACTATATGCTAGTCCCAACCAAAGTGTACCTCAAGGAGAGGCTCTAAAAATATATAGAAGCAAATCTTCTCTGAGGTGGAACTTTATTTATATAACACATCTCATTACCGTTTTTGCCTAGGAGAAATAGTATGACGTAAAGCTTTATATAATACATGGCTGGTGGCTATCATTTGTCAGATGGTCAGAGATTCAAAATATTTGCAAATTAATAACAAACTGGTTTAGGCAAAGTTATCTGGGTAGACCTCTGGAAATGAAATAATCTCAATGTGGGAGGATATTTGTGTTTTTGAATGTTCATTTCTACTCTACAAGAGGTTCACAGTAATCAGGGAAACAAGATATTCCTCTCTGTGGATACCATTTAGTCTCTTTTCCACAATAACCCCCTTAAGCAGGTACTTTTACAATGTGCTTACAAATAAAGTACTAGCATGTCAAAGACAGAAGCCATATGTGAATCCAATCAAATGGACTTTCCTTCACCCTTTACCATTGCTAAGTGTCAAGATTCCAACATAAGAGATGAATCTGAGGCCCTCCAATTTTGCCATAAAGCCATTTGATGGCTTGTTAAACTATTTCCATCATGGAGAAAGCAAAGATTTGGCGCACTGAAAATAAATTTTTCCCTAAATTTAGGTTTTCTTAATCATCTACCATATTTCTGCCAGAAAACTCATCTGGTTACTTACTGGGTGTCTCATTCACCATTATCGAGGAGTACGTTTCATAATAAGGAAGTGTGCAAGGGACTGATGCTCATCAGCTTCAATGTTCTTATTAAACCCATTACCAAGAAATAAATTAACTTATTATAGAATTAGAAGATGGTTTATTAAATACAATGGTGTCAGTAGGTAGACAATTCCTTGAGTCATTGGATTGCTGTCCCACATGATGAAGTGTTTGTTCTGAACCAGAAACATTATATGGAAAGATGGAATTGTTTTTTACTGAGAAGGAAAAGACTGCAGAATGAGGAAGTATAATAACAGATATTCAGAATTTATTTTGAGACTTGAATTTGAAATGCCTATCAGATATCAACATGAAGATATAAGGAAAGAGGTCTGGGAAGGATGTATTTATATAAGACTTGTCAACAAATAGATGATATTCAAAGCCATAAAATTAAATGAACTTACCCAGAGAGTAGAAGCTGACAGAAATGAGAGGTCCAGTGATCTTATGACTATGCAGGACCAGCCAAGGGACTAAAATAAGCAGTCACTAGGCATGACAACCAAAGAGAATGATTTCTTGTAACCTAAGTGGAAAAAGCGTTTCAAGAAGGAGAGGATTATCAATTATATCCAAAGCGCTGCTGTAAAGTCAGATTGTAAAGCAATCACCATATTTTGCAATACAGAGGTCACTGTTGCTTATGACAATAGCTGTTTTAGTGGATTGACAAGAGCAAACACCTGTTTGGATAGGGTTCAAGAGAGTTTTAGAAAAGAATTCTGGATCTGAGTAAATACAGGATTTTTAAGTAACTTTACTGTAAAGAAAATGGGTTGGGCATAAAATGAGGATAAACTATTATTCCATAATATCCAAGGAAAGGCAGAACAGATATATATCCAAGTGTACGATAGACATGGGAGCATGTGGAAGTGCTCTTCTGAATTTTCCCTTTCTCTGTTTTTTCTGTGAAATAGGTAGCAAGATCACTAGTAGAATTTGAGGATATAGTGCTGGGATAAGAAGTTTGAGGAGAGAAAAGAAGAAGTGAAATAGTCTAGGACAGTGAAGAGTGTGGGAAATGGAGTAGCACTAAGGACAAGAGACCAGTCACTCTGCAAGTATGATTTTTCTCTAGTCTCTTTCAGCTCTTCAGTGCACACATGGAGTAGGTAGAGAGCTGTTTAAAAAAAGAGCTGGGAACTTCCTAAGCCACTAAACACATAGAGATGGACAGAAAATATGAAAAATACAAGGGTATAATTATAATAATGGGTCATGCTATCTAACCCAGAAGAAAAGGAAGCGAGAATTACATTTTATCTCATCCTGCTGAAAGCACTTAAATTCCTTAGTTTCTGCTTCATTGGTCTGGGCTCCTAACAAAGTTTCATATAGTTATTTAACTATTTTGTATGTTTTGAAAAGTAAGATTTCTTTTTTGTTCTTTTTAAGATTTTATTTATTTTTATTCTTTTTTGTTTTTTGAAAGTTTATTTTTTCCATTACTATTTAGTCCCCTTATAATCCCTTGTAGTCACCACACTGTTGTCCATGCCCATGAGTTCTTTGTCCTTTTTGCTTAATCCCCCCCCCACACACACACTCCATACCCTTAGCTGTCATCCTGCTCTCTTATCTATGAGTCTGTCTCTATTTTGTTTACTACTTCAGTCTGTTCATTATTTTCCATATATGAGTGAAACCATCTGGTAGTTGTCTTTTTCTGACTGGTTTATTTCACTTAGCATAATGTTTTCTATGTTCATCCATATTGTTGCAAAGGGTAAAATTTTCTTCTTTTTTATGGCGGAATAATATTCCATTGTGTAAATGTCCCGTAGTTATTTAATCCACTCATCTACTGCTAGACACGTGGGCTGTTTCCAGATCTCGGCAATTATAAATAATGCTGCAATGAACATAGGAGTGTTTATGTTCTTTGAATTAGTATTTTAAGATCTTTTGGATATATTCCTAGAAGTGGGATAGTCAAAAGGCAGATCCATTTTTTTATTTTTTGAGGTACCTCCATATTGCTTTCTACAGTGACTGCACCAGTCTACATTACCATAAACAATGCAAAAGAATTCCTTACCCTTTCTCCACATCCTCACCAGCACTGGTTGTTTGTTGATTCATTTATAATAGCCGTTATGACAGCCACAATGATATATCATTGTGGCTTAATTTGCATTTCTCTGATGATTAGCAACATTGAGCATCTTTTCATATGTCTATTAGCCATCTGTATGTCCTCTTTGGAGAAATGTCTGTTCAATTCTTTTGCCCATTTTTTAATTGGGTTGTTTGAGTTTTTAAGTTCTTTATAAATTTTGGATATTAACCCCTTATCAGATGTATCGGTGAATACATTCTCCCATTCTGTGGCCTTTTTATTTTGCTGATGATTTCCTTTGCTGTGAAAAAACATTTTAGTTTGATGTCATCCCATTTATTTTTTTTCTTTTGTTTCCCTTGCCTTGGGAGATATATACTATAAAATACTGCTACAAGCAATGTTTGATATTTTACTGTTATGTTTTCATCTAGGATTTTTATGGTATGGGGTTTAACTTCTAAGTTTTTAATCCATTTTGAATTTATTCTTGTGTGTCGTGTAAGAGGGTGGTTTAGTTTCTTTTTTTTTTTTTTTGCATATATCTGTCCAGTTTTTCCAATACTATTTATTGAATAAACTGTCTTCAGCACATTGTATGTGCTTGCTTCCTTTGTCAGATTGACTGTAAAGGTGAGGGTTTATTTCTGGGCACTCTACTCTGTTACATTGATTTATTTGTCTGTTTTTATGCTAGTACCATGCTATTTTGATTACTATGGCCTTATAGTATTGTTTAATATTAGGTAGCATGATTCCTCCAACTTTGTTCTTTCTCAGGATTGCTGTTGCTATGGAGGGTCTTTTGTGGTTCCACATAAATTTTTGAAATATTAGTTCTAGTTCTGTGAAACATGTCATTGTAATGTTGGTAGAAACTGCATTGAATCTATAGATTGCTTTGGGTAATATGGATATTTTAATGATATTAATTCTTCCTATTCATGAACACAGTATGTGCTTCTACTTATTTGCATCTTCTTCAATTTTTTTCTTCAGTGTCTTATAATTTTCCCAGTACAGGTCTTCTATATCCTTGGTTAGGTTGAAGAGTAAGATTTCAAAACATAAATAGCAATATCTCAAGAGCAACTCAATAATATCAATAAATAAGTGATCATTATCTAATTTTTACACTTTGAAATAGTCAATTATTCTATTTTTGATCCACAGAGAGGAACAAAAGTTAGGTAGTGGGCATAACTAAGTAGTAAAACATTTTCAGGAGATAAGACAGCAACAAATCATGAGCTTTGAAATCACATAGACCTTGGTTTGAAGTCTGGTTCAGCTGCTCATATGGTTTCTATCACCAAAGCTGTCACTAAATCATTCTTATCCTCAGTTTCCTCATCTCTTAAATGAAGATAATACCTACCAGGTAGCTTTAAAGCAAATATTAAACAAGATAATATTGAACATTATTTAATACCTGTAGTCCCATTTATATTTAAATGGAATTACTTTTCTCCACTGTCAGTTGATATACCCAAATGGTGTTATCTGAAATTCTAGTTTCCCTTAGTATTATGTAGAAAAATGATTCCACAGTCAACTACATTTTAAAATGCTGTGTCAAACAAGGGTAAACAGTTTTCTTGATTGTAGATCTTTTCAGAGAGTATGATATGTTAACATGCTTTTGAAATTTGAGAGAGGGTTATAACATGCAAAGTGCCCTATGTATTTGACAGGAGAATGCATTGTTCCAGAATATTTAAATAGCTTACTATTTCATAAAACGAACTACTGGAAAAAACTGTTTTAGACATTTCTCTGCCTGAATTTCTACTTTGAAAAGTCATTCAAGGATAGCCAAGCTCTATATACTCTATTTTGCAGAACTAATGGTGTTTCAAAGGCCATGCCATACTTTCAAAGATCTAGCATGGTTATTTTTCAGGGAAAAGAATTCTACAGCCTCTTGAGGAAGAAAATTAGGAATCTAATTTTAAGTACAGCTTTCTGATATCTAGCTAAATCCTCTTTATTTCAAGTTCAGTTGACTTCCTCTTATTGAATATAATTTTGTTACAATAAGTATTTTCTCACATCCATAGAATTTGAAAGTTGGAATACAAATCATTTCACATTTTCGTTTTTTATTAACTCAATAAGTTTTTTATATACTATATTAAACTATTTTTGTTCAATAATAAATCTAAGTAACTTTTTGTAATCAAATCATCTCATGCCTGACACAGAGAAAACAAGTCAGCTAATATTCAGATATGTAAGTGTTGGGGATGATTTGAAAAAATCCCCAATCAAGGAACAGTTATAAAACTATGTTGGAAAAATAATACAATGACCTGTTTTTATGACCAAAATAATGTCATTCATTTAACAGGTACATGATAAATCTTTATTGGCAAAAATTAAAAGCAGTTTTTTTCTTATTTTCTCCAAAGGTTTACCTTATTATATTAGTAAGGTCTAGATAGTTACTCTTCCTCTGTCTCCCTGATCTTTTATATAGTTAACCAAGAAGTGAAAAAATAGCAAATAGACGATCATCACTCTTTTACATAATCATTTTTTTCTGGAATTGCAAACACATCCCTGGTCTGCCTTAACCACTGAAAATTGACATTTCCCATATCCTCAGGTTAGTGTGACATTAACTGGAGCCTCACATTCTACTAGTATCTCTTTCCCTTATTATTTTTATGCATTTTATGCTATTTTTAAAGTCATGCTGTTGAACATGTCATGACTGAATGTGAGTGAATGCAAATATCAGACCTTTTAATATGAATAAAAATGTCAGATTGCAGGCAAGGCCTTGGTGGTGGAATTTGATAACAAAGAATATAGCCCATGTCCAGCTAATGCTAGAATGTCATCTAACCAGGAATCCTTATAAAAATACAAGCATAATGGGACTGAACATTTTTATATGAATTCAGGAAAACATAAATGTGTCAAGTTAATTCTGGGGAAAAAAAGTAAAGCTTCAAATGTAGAAGATTCAATTTCAATTAAATATAACATGAAGGGAAATTATGACTGCATCTTCCTAAGTAATTTGACTAGTTTTAGATTGTTAGTGACTAGTTTGAATGGGATAAATTGAAAATAAAACAACATTTGTTCTCTCTTTCTTTTTTTTCATATTTTATACTTACTCTTTTTATTAGGAAGTGTTCATAGCCAAGTCCCTTAAATTTTCAATAATCTGTTTCAAAAAGTGACCACTGTTGACAGGCGGTCTTTTGACATTCATTTTTTTAAAATTTTGATGCTAACAGTCTTTAAAGGAAATCACTGAAAGCCAGATGACCCCAGGATTCAGGACCCTTTGACACATCATATTTAGAGCATCAAACACAGGTGCATGCCAACTTGAATCTAATTAACTTAGCCTGCTTGAAAGAAATATCCTTTCTCTTCATTGTGGTCTAACCTTCATTTTGCCATTCAACTGAAAATAATAATACTTAATGTGCACTATATAAAGACTTATTTTGCCTTTGCAGCATCCCGTGCTCTGAGCAATGTCAATCCATACTTCTTTTATTTGAGCGAATCACTTTCTCTTCGAGTCTGTGGAAGAACACCAGCAGAGGGAAGGATACTTAGTAGAGTCACAATATATAAATAGCTCTGCCGAGAGCATTACAAAAGCTCTGTTGTGCTATCACACAGCAGAGCCAATAATGTACAATATGAAAAATCCCTGCCAAGTGCACAGAGAATACTGACAATGTTTGCCATTTCTCTGATCGGCTGTTTGTTATGTGTTGCAAGAGTTTATAGCTATAAAGTCAAAAAAGCCTACCACACCCAAAGCACTTCTATTAGAACAATAATAATGACAACATAAACTATAAACACACACATACCCTTAAAGACATCAGAACTGCATCAACAATAACAACAACAACAAAAAGTGGGTGGGAGTGGAATTGAAACACAAATATTTCTATAGAAAGAGAAGTGGAATTTTCACAAAGCACCAAAGCCTTGTATAACCACTTCTTTGAAGATGCCTTCTGTTTTCTGAAAGCATATCAATCTACAAGTTTTTAAAAGTTAGCATACCGACTTCCGGCCAAGATGGAGGCTTAGACGGACACGCTAGGTCTCCCTCTACAACTAGAGAGGAATACAACTACTTCAAAACAAAGGATAACTAGAAATTCCAGAAAATAAAACTACACGGAAGCCCAACATATGAAGTTATAAACCAGCGGTGCCATTTGGGCAGGTAAAAGTTAAAGAGGGCAGTGCTGTTTGCAGTCGCACCTGGACAGCGGCGGGGCGGCGAGGAATCCCGGCTGCGCAAGCCCCTGGCGGTGCGCGACTCCGGCGCTGGGGAGAGCGGCCGCCGCATCGCCTTGAACAGTGAGGCCCAGGGGGGCGGGAGGACGGATCCCGGTCTCCTAGCTGAATAACTGTGTGAATCCATCTTGGACCCCCGCCCCCAAAGAAAGCACCACAGGGTTGCGAAATAGGTCGCGGACAGGCAGGCGCTGGTCGCTGATTTGTGACGCGTACACAGGCACTGCACCCTACAGCCGGCCCAAGAAAACAAAACGCATCTGTCAAAATGAGGCAGACAACTATAGAAATCCCGGTGGCACAGCTCACCAGGCAGCAGATAGAGAACCTGACAGATGAACAGATAAGAAACCTGTCGGAGGCTCAGTTCTGGGCCATTGTTATCAGGTAGCTTACAGAATTCACAAAAGAGCAGGAAAAAGATAAGAAAGAAGCGAAAAACTTTCATAACGAAAGGAACAAAACCGCATACGAGATAGAGGGTGAGAAAAAAAAAAATCCAGAGTTCATTTCAACAAACTGGAATATGGAGAAGGAACAAGCAGTCAACCAATGCAGCGAGAGGAAATGGGAAGCAACAATGAGAGGATCAGAAACCTCTGGGACAGCTATAAAAGGCCCAACATAAGAATCATTGGTTTGCCAGAGAGTGAGGAAGATGAACTAGAACTTGAAAAATTGAGTGAAAATATAATAAAGGAGAACTTCCCAGACTTGGGGAAGGGAATAGACTTGCAGGTCCAGGAAGCAAGGAGAGTTCCCAAGAGACTGGACCCAGGGAGAACCACTCCAAGACACATTATAATCAAAATGTCAAAAATTAAAGATAAAGAGAGAATCTTAAAAGCAGCAAGAGAGAAGAAAAGAATTATGTACAAAGGGGTCCCAATTAGACTATCAGCTGACTTCTCAAGGGAAACCCTACAGGCAAGAAGAGACTGGCAAGAAATATTCAAAGTAATGAAAATCCAAAACCTACAACCACGAATACTCTATCCAGCGAAATTGTCATTCAGAATAGAAGGACAGAGAAAGTGTTTCCAGGACAAAATAAAACTGAAAGAGTTCATTAGATCCAAACCACTGTTATATGAGATGTTAAAGGGACTGGTTTAAAAAAACAGAAGCTAGGGAGATGAAACAAAGGCAAACTAAATAGGCAACGAGAGTGGAAAAGGAACTGTGGGTATGGGAAGCATATTGGGGGGAGGTCAACAGGGAGGGGGAGTGGGGAGAGGGAGGGAGATGATATAGGAATTGGGGATCAAGGTAGGAGGGAATGGAATAGACAGAGAGAGGTTGGGAGGAACTGTATGCACAACTAATGGACTTAATCTAAAAAGGGGGGACAACTGGAGGGATGGGGGCCACTGGGTGGAGGGGAGCAGAGGGAAGGGAAATTGGCACAAATGTAATATTTTAATCAATAAAACACATTAAATCTGAAAAAAATAAATAAATAAATAAAAGTTAGCATACCAAAAGTTTTAAGAAAAAAAATCAGACCTTGAAAAATCATATATGAACTATTATATTTAAAATGCTAAACAAAGCCATTTATTCTCTATAAAAAGTTAAAATTTTATTTTCAAAAGATGGATTTCAAAATTAGCATCCCTGAATTTTGCTTTCAAAATATGCCTCAGACACATGTCAAGAAAATATGACACTTGAAAGCTACCACTTAAGGCACTCTTTGACTTTAGATGTTATATTTGAAGATGTGGTTGTATCTACATGGCAGACAAATACATGTTCTGGGCATTCTGGATCCTAACTACCTTCAACAGATATTTTCAATTTTGTATGAGAAAAATTTCCACAAAAATTGTTATGTTATTATATTTTATTATATTGGCCTAAAATAACACCACAAAATCTTTCAAAATTTCTCTTACCTTCTCAGTCTCTCCTGTGTTTGCTTTACTGTGACCCTTCCCTTCTTATTTTAACTCTGGTCCTGTGATCTCCTCTCTCTTCTTCTGCTTCTGTCTTTCTTTTTTCCAGTCACTTCTAAAATCATCTGTAATCTTTATTTTGATTTTATCTTTATATATACCTATTTTGAATTTCCCTTCTCTTTCTTGATTTCTTACTGTACCCTTTTCTTTCTCTATTCTCTTTTTCTCCTTTCTTCTGTTTTACACTATTAACCTATTTTTCTCTCTTTCTCTCAAAAGCATGGGGCAGCAGAATGGTTTTTTTCCAAATGATACTTCATAATTTTTCTCAAGATGTAGAGAAGAAAATGCACAAACTAAACCATCTCAGTGTGTGCAAAATTCTTTTAGTAAAATTCAGTCATAGTTTATAGCCCAGTTGAAACTTCACCTCTACTGTGAAATCTTTCTCTCATTTTTTTAGAAAAGTTTGCTTTCCTATCTGTTGCCAAGGAACTATACACACAGGTCCATTTTAGAATATGTCATGTTATATTATAGAAGGAGGGTTTATATATTAATCTGGTCTAGTAAAGTGTGAACTGCTTGATTGGAAGAAACATGGCTTATGCAGCTCCTTATTCTCTGTACCCAAAGTGATATCCTAAATCTAACAGGTCCCACCCTGACTGGTGTGGATCAGTGGGTTGGGCATCGTACTGCAAAGTGAAAGTTGCCAGTTAGATTCCCAGTCACTGTTTCTCTTACACATTGATGTTTTTCTTTTTCTCTTTCTCCCTCCCTTCCCTTGTCTCTAAAAATAAATCAAATATATATATTTTAAATCTAGCAGCTCCTAAATTTTAAAAAAAAGGGTAAAGCAGCACAAGGACACAAATTGTCTGAGTTTATAGCCTTGTTTTCAATTTGTCAGGAAAGTTACTTACCTTACACAAACTCAGGTTCCTAATTTGTAAATTATAAATAATTACTTCCTGGGGTGGTGAAATAGAGCATTTAAAGTACTTAGCACAATACCTGGCATATAGTAATTGCTCAATTTGTCTTCATTCTTTGCTCCTTGGGAAGGTGGACCTCATGTAATATCAGCAGCTCTGATATGGTTATCATTTATCTTAAAATAACCAGTTAGAATGCTTCTAAATGTATTTTTATGGTCAACATTATTCTGTAAATGTGCTGCTGGATGTGTCATTAAATGATATAAAGATTCCCTAAAGGTGAAGTTGAGGACTTGAAAGTTTTCTACAATGTGCAACACTAGGGAGTAAAAATTCCAGATGGTCTATGCAGAGCCAGCTGTCCAGGGAGTGTTGCTTGACAAGAGCTATGGCTCACAGGGGACAGTGAAAACTACAGGCTCATCTGAAAGTCTGGCTCAGAGGCCTAGGGTAAGACTACCTGCACATCAAATCTGAGATCCATCGTTTGATCCATTCATGACTCAAAAAATAGTAATTTATTATTTTTCTATTTAATGTATTGTATGATTGTAAATTCTGTTACATTAGAGGATCAAGTAATACTTACTTTGTACATAATCATCCTTTTCTTTAGAAATCTTTTTTTTTTCTTATTAGTGTCCTTAAAGAGAAAAGTCACAATATAAATTATACCTAGAACATACTATAGATTTCTGGTATTCTGTCTGAAATAAATATATGATGCAACAAATGATTTCTTTGTGCATTGTTCCTGATCACCTATTGTTTAGACCATGGGTAGACATGAAAGAAACATCATAAATATTTTTTTTCTTTTTGGCAATTAGAAAATTTTACTTTTACTCCTTGCCTCACTCATTCCAATTATCTTTTCAAAAATGTCCCTAAATCTTCAAATTTCTGAAACTAACTAAAATAAAAGAATGAAGACTTTTATTTTTTCCTTCTTCCAATTGACTTGGTTTAGATATTACCCAAATCTATTCTTTTTCACTCATCTTTGTCTGTTTCTTTACCCTGATACTGTATCATTGTATTTCTTCCCTGAAGGATATATCTCTTTGCAATTTCATCAGTTCAAATGTATCCTGATTTGTTTTGTAAAATAATTTTTCTATTTCAAAAGGTCTTTTTTATTTTTACTGCTATTTCTCTCAACTACTCAGCCCTTACAATAGCTCTGACACATGTAGTCCCCAGTACATTTGAAAAAAGTCTGTCCTCCTTTACCTCTTTCTCTGATGTACTTACACTTGTAAAAGTTTCAGGCATTACTCTTATTTTTTTTATAGGTCTCTACATTTTTCTCCCGGCCTTACCTTCTTCCTTATCCAGCCCAGAATGCCCAGCCAGTGACTTGCCAGCATCCCAGGTCTTTTGGGCTCATAGTTCCTCTAGCCTTGGTATACATTGAGTCCTGGATCAGCCCAGTCATATATTCTCCTCATTTCCACATCCTGAGCAATGCTAGAGAAAAATCACAAAATCACAACATTTGGTGCTTATACAAATGTATAGTTTCTGGTTTTAGCAATGCCTTCCAAGTTAAAAAGTAATCATTAATGCCTTTTGTTATTATTCTCTTCCATTTCTAGAGTATTTGTTACAAAATTTCATTATTCCCTTAAAGTCAGCATTAAATATTTACCTACTTATTCCTAATACATGTTTGCATCTTACTTTATTTTTAGAAGAAACTAAAATCATCTGGAATTTATTTCCTCAACTTTTTGCCTCTTAACTTTTTTAAAAAATGATTTATTCCTCAAACATCAGAACCTCATCTCACACTGCTTCCAGGAAAGAAATGCCCCTATTCCTATTTAAGAATAGACCTTTATCTCTTATCAATGCTTATTCTCAATGATCAACTTTTTACTGATAGACATCAATAGAAAGGAAATAGAGAGTTTTTTGCAAAGTGCTTAATATCAAGGATGGTTGTTATTCTGAGATATACACTTTTACCTTTCTTGGCATTAAATATCTTATATAATAGATTAAAAGAAATATGTGCAATTGATTTACTTAATGATTTTCCTCTCAACTGGGTTCTCTTACTTAAATTTCATTAAGAAAGAAAATAAAAAGATTTTAAAAAATATTTTGTTTGCCCACCTTCTACATCATAACTTTGTTTTTATTTTTTGTTTCTTTTAGAGTCAAGTTTCTAAAGAAATAATATACATCCAGTCTCCAATTTCCACAATTCTCAGTCACTTCTTAGCCATTATCATTTAACTCCTGTTCACTAAAATTGCTTTGAAGATCAGTAATTACCTGATCTTCACCAAAGCCAAGGGTCACTTTTAAGTCCTCATTTTCTTTGCTCCCAAAGATACTTTTGGCACTATTGTCTGTTTCCATGTCCTTGAAAGTTTTTCTTCCCGTTGATAATACAACATTCTTTAGCTTTTCCTACTTACTTTCTGACAACACTATTTGTCCTCCTTTTCATGATTTGCCTTATGCACAAAGCTCTTAAGTTTTGATGTTCTCTAGTGATCCCTTCCTAGTTCATTGTATGCACTGTTGGTATAATCTCATCCCTATCCCTGGCAACTTTAAGTAATCTGTATTTCTTCACAGATCTGTTTATAGAGGTAGAAATCTCTGTTAACTTCCCATTTTGCATTTCTATCCATATATACTGTCAATCTCCAATTAGAGTTGCTCAAGTTACAAATCATTTTACTCATATATTTTCTCCCTCCATATGTTCTATCAAAAATGATGCTACTCTAGAACTAGTTGTCCAAGTCAGAAACCTGCTTCTCCTTCTCTTTATTTCCAGTCAGTCAGTTACCTAAAGCAACTTGAAAGATCCTCTTGTCTTCTCAATTTTGACTAGCACTCCTTAATCAGTTTCCTATTGGTTTCTTGTCTTGATTAGAGAGATATCATTCTGACTCCAATCTTCCAAAATGCACTTCGAATGATCTTTCTAAAACTGCTGTGGTTTCTATAGGTACAGGATGAATTCCCTACATTTAACCATGCTTTTCAAAGCTGTCTGCTTATCCTGTCAGATTCTCAGCAGTCATCTGCATGGTTCTGATCTTGCCTTCCTATAAATATCTTGGAGCCCTCATGGCTTCTGCTGGGCACATGCTTTCCTCTTCCTGGAAGGTCTTTCCTTTCCTCCCAAAATTTTTGAACAACACTCAACATACAGCTGAAAGTTCTCTGTAAGGTGCTTTCTTTGGTCTCTCTTGGAGTGTTTGTTAAAGATGGCTTACTTGCCTTTATTCAGCACAGAGTTCTAAGCTTCCTCACTGGAAGGAGTTTGCCTCTTTTATCTGGTATGAAACCTGGTTTGTAACAGCCACTTAATAGATGTGCATAGCAAATAACATTCTCTTCTCTCAGCACTGAACCCAATTTCTCTCCTTGGTTTAAAAAGACTATTAAAATCCTCAGCTCATCCTTAGGAGTTCATGATCCTTTTAGTCATGAGCATTATATTTAGTTTGTTAATGGCAATATTATGCATTTTTCACTTAAAAACAATCATAAGACTTAGCTCACAAAAACTTTTGGGGCAAGTTGAAGCCTATTGATGCAAAAAATAAATTAACAATAAAAGCAGAGGTATGTTTTGGGGTAAAAGTATTGAAAACATATGACGCTATTTAAAACAGCTAACTTATAAGTTTATATTGGCAACATCCTAAATGTTCATATCACTAATAATGTGTTAGGTAGAAAGTTGGTAATGAGTTGCAAACTTAATTTGGAAATATTTTGAAATTAAGGACTTGTAATGTCCAAGGAAGAACTTAATGAGACTAAATTGTTTTCTTCAAATATTCTGACTTCCTATTAATATAAATGACAATAAAAACCCAATTAATTAGAAAATACCCTTTTACCCTTAAATTTTAGAAGCATAACCATATTTTACTAGACTACTCACAGATATAAATCTATTTTCTCATAGAGGGTTCTAGAAAAAGTGTAAAATATATGACTTTATCTTTGGCATTCTCATAAGTTCCTATTGCTATATGTCTTCCTCTCTTACAGTATTCCCTTACCAAATGCCAAGACACTACCCTCTATCCCTTCAGGAACCCAGATTATATTTCTGAAGTTAGTAAAGTGATATAGTAATGAAAGATTGAGTTACTCTTCTTAATTTTAAATTTTATTTGAACATGAGATTCTAACAAACTAAAGAACTTTTAGGATCCAAAGGAATTATACTTAAATATGTACTTTAGCCTCTGACTAGCATTTGGTGGAAATGTTTTTGTTTGGGGAATGGGGTGAATAAAGGAAGCCCAAATTGTAACTCTTCATAAGACCAGAGGTATTGTTAACTCCATGGAAAACATATCAGAACTAGTAGCTTGCTTTTTAAAAATTAAGCTTTTCCAATGTTGAGGAAATCAGCATTAATTGATATGCTGCTAAGCAAAGAAAATATCACTCAGCAACCAACCTACAAACAAATTCATGAGGTGATAGGCAAGGGAATAGGCAACATACAAAAGGAGCTTTAAAGAAGTTTTTGAAAGAAAACAAAGAAACAAAAGTTCTCAAAAGTATGTGGTCTCAAAAAAATTTTGATTGGTGTTTACTTGTACACATGCTTGGTGTGTCAGAGCTAGAGGAGCATGAATAGTTTTTGAACACTTTTATACAAGTTATCTTAAGCCATTAACCAATTTACTCATTGCTTCCTTACTTCACAAGAAAAAGTAATACAACGATGGATAACATTTAAAGAAAGATAAATGGTAGGGGCATTATCTTCAATCTATCATTGACTATTTCTTATGCTGGGAGTATAATTATTAGAAGATTTTTATATTTCTCTTCATTGAGTTGAGGATCAATAGAATATGAGCTGAAGAGAGAGTTTCCCCAGAGCTGGAGAGTTTTAGTAAATATCAACTTGCTATTAACAGATATAGAATGTAAAAAGAAAAAGTGCTGTTCTTCAAAAGTGTATTTGAGTGTTGGACATGTAATAATAAAGTGCAGGTTGATTCAAAATTATTTATGTGATAAATATATCTTTAAACTCTGGTCTCATGAAAGTTTTTAAGGTATATCCGTATCTTACTAATCACTGTAACCCTGATCTCCAGCAAAATGTTCTTGCATGTAATGGTAGTCAATAAATATTTCCCAAATAATTAGTGGAATCCATAAATTTCATTTTTATGCTAATAATAATAAGGATTAAAAGTACTTCCTATGTACCGGGCATTGGAAACTAGTGCATAGAACAAGAGCCTTCTATGGAATATCCTTTTTTATTCCTCATGGCAATAATAAAAAGTAAGTGGAATTGTCATCCTCATTTTACATATATGGTAAATAAAGTACTGAGAGATGAAACAATCTGACCAACTAATATGCAACAGAGTCACACATAGGCAGATAGACTTCAGAATATCTTCACTCAAACACCATGCCAAATCTCTTTTCCATCTGCTTTCTTTTTGGCACTCATATTTATCTAATTAGCATTTATTAAGTGACTTTTAAATGCTCAGCCCTGTTACAGGACTGAGGTTTCAAGAATGAATCAACCACCAAGTACTTAGGCTCCCATTAATCTTATTATATTCGGTTGAGGGATGGAGAAGAGACACAAATTAAACAGATAAATAATAGAGAAAAAGGAAAATAAAGCAGGAGAAAGTGGACAGAATATGACAGTACAGGCTGCTGTTTTAAATAGGGAGTCAAGTAAAGTCACTCAGTTAAGGTCACATCTGACCAGAAATATATAGAATGGAAGAAGCAGACTATAGAAATATGTAAAGAAAACCTGTTCTAGTCAAGGGAAGTACATGGGTGGGAATGAAAATGGCATCTGTAGAGAACACTGAGCTTGCAGGTGTAGCCAGAGCAGAGGAATGAAGACAATGAGAAAAAGGTATGCTAGGAGGAGGCAGAGGACCTTATAGCCCTTGCTATAAAGGCTTTGGGTTTTATTCTGAGTAATTTAGGAGGTCATTTGAGGGATTTGAGAAGATGGTTTAAAATAATAAACATACCCAAACATACATCTTGCTATTATACAGACTATAGATTGCCCAGGACCAATTATATAAAAATATGAGAAATGCATGTTCAGAAAGGTTGCAAAATTAATGGTTTCATTTATGAAATTCCATGTCTCTTCAGCCTAATGCATTGAGTACATAGCAAGAAAAGTGTTGAATTAGATAAGATCACTTTCTGGGGCCATTTGCATCTGTCCTCATTTTCAGGCTACACGCTATCTAGACAATTTTTTTCTCATTACATCATTTATCACCTATATAGTAATAATTTACAGATCAAAAACCCCAACCCACACTGCTCTCTTTAGTTGTAGATCCACATATCAAAGAATCCTACTGCCCCTCTTTTTGTCTATCTGATCAAAAGCATTTTGAAAATCTTGTGTCCAAACTAAACTCATCATCATTTCCTATAAACTCTATCCCCTCTTAAATTTCCTTTATTGTAAAATGATACCATCATCCACTTATCCAAAACCACAGGCCCCAATCTGTTTATACTTTCTGTAAGAATATTTACTAAGACCCTACTATATATGAGAAAAATAGAGCCCAGAGAATTAAGGGGAGAACAAACAAGTACAAAGTCAACACATAAGTCTCTGAGTCTAGAGTGCATGTGGTCAAGAAGAATAACACAAATGAGTAGACACACAAGGAAATCAGAGGCTGTAAAAAGATCATATAATTTGGAATGAAAAGTTTGGGAAGATCTCCCCGTATATTTTCCACTGAATATGAAACACGGAGTGTTAAATAAGTGTTACAATTAGTGAGGACTGGATGAAAGTGGAGAAGGGGGATATTTTACAAAGGGAAGATAACATATTTTAAATTTTAGGCAGAAGGAGTCAGTCATGCAAAGGTTTTAAGGAAATGTCGGATAATGAAAAGAGAGTTCAGGATGATGCTATGAAGAACACTAATTATTAGAGATTGGTTTAAAAATAGAGTGGAAAAAAGCAGGCAGAGACTGAAAAAGAAAGTTAGTGTAGAGAAAAAATTCAGGGGAGTATAATGTCATGGGAAAAGGGGGAATAAATAAAAAAATCAAGTAAAATGAAGACTGAAAATTGTCCATTGGAGTTGTTAACATGTAATTCAGTAAAGACCTCAACAAGAGCAACTTTATGGGCATGATGTCAGAAACAACTTGAATTGGATGGTTTTGACAGTGACTAGAACTCCTAGAAGTCTATGTAATAAAAATAAAAAACTAAGTAGAAATGGTCAAACATCTTGGAGAAGCAAGCCACATTGTAGAAAACTTGGTTGGCCAACAAAGCATAGAAAAAGAAGCTTAACCTTCTTAGTGATCAAGAAAATTTAATGTTACTTTTATACATACCAGAAAACCAGATTAATAGAAATATTCCATTTTGACAACATCAGTACTTGATGACTATACAATATACAATAACATACAATAATTCAAAACCTCTGGAACACTTATATACTGCTGATTACTGAGAATACACCTTGGAAACAATTTGCCTTATGGAGAAATGTCAAAGATACATTCTGTGATTCAAAAATGCCCTAGAGGGATTTGTACACATGTACACCATGTATGCATACACTAGAATGCGTATATGTACAGTATTATTTTTTCAGAGCATAAAACCTGGAATAAATGTATATCAACAATAAAATAGATAAATATATTGTGGTGTAATAATAATGAGTACTATACACTTGTAAAAATAAACTCTAGCTATATATATCAACATAGATTAATCTCAAAACATTGTTGAATAAAAAACACAATGCAGAAGAATACGTACTACAGAATGCTTCAATGTTCATGGACCCAGATAATAGTGTGGGGATTGCTGGAAGGAAAGGGGTTAAGGGAAGGTGGAGGAGGGTATAGGGTGGATACATGGTGATGGAATAAAACTTAACTTGGGGTGGTGAACACACAATACAGTTATGATGATGTGTTGTGGAACTGTGCACCTAAAACCTATATAATTTTGTTAACCAGTGTCACACCAATAAATACAAAAAAAAGAAAGATTTAATGTGTAAAATGTTATTAAGCTGGTAAAACTAAACAATAGTGTTTAGTAATACAGTCACAGTGGTAAATCAATTTTTAAAAAACATGAAAAAAAACAAGAAAAATCTAGATATAGTGCTTACCTTATTACAATATATACAACATATCACAAGAGGAGTATGATTAAGGAGAGATACACTAGAAATGTTAAGTTACTGGTTATACTCTATTTATTCATAAATAACTGACACATGGATATTCATTTTATTGTCATTTGCTTCTTTGAGTCCATGGTATATTTTTTTCACTCTTTTAAAAAATGTATGACTAGTAGGCTAAGAAAGGAATATAGAAGTGTAGGCGTTCCTTTGCAGAATCTTATGGAAAAAGAGAGAGAGTGATAAGAAGAGAATGTGATGTACAAGACAATTTTTATAAGATGAAAGAGGCTTTTAATACCACTGAGTAGGACTGGAACAGAGAACATAATTACAGATCCAGGATAGACAGAATAAGCCCTGAAACAGGTGAGTGGAGAACCTGAATCAAAAAAAAAATAAAATAAAAAAAAAAAAATAAAAATTGCATGGCTTTCTATTTAATACTTATTAATTGAAAAAAATAACTTTATTTAAAACAGATGTATGTGATTAAGTACCTAAGAACATAAATCACATTTTCTGGAACATTTTAAACTTTAATTGCAGAACATTTTCAATGGATACAAGAGTCAACAGAGTAAGTATAATAAAGGCCCATGTATCCACTGTTCAGATCCAAAAATTATCGACACATGTCAATTTTATTTCATCTGTATCCCCACTCATGTCTCCTACTCCCATGTTATTTTAAAGCAAATCCTGAATATCATATCACTTAATCTGTAAAAATTTTCATATTCGTCTCTAAAAAAGACCCTTAAAGAAACCATATTCACAATGCCATCTCCACACTATATATAATAATCAATACATTAACAATAATTCCTAATAGCATCAAATGGCCATAGTTTACTTCCTTTTGACATATAATGCAGACACACTGTCCACCTCACTAGTGCTTACCTCTGATCAGTACCATTTAAACATAATTTTTAAAAAATTTTTTATTCATAAACAACTTATTTTATTTTATTTATTTATCTTATTTTTTAGAGAGAGGGGAAAGGAGGAAGAGAGGAAGAGAAACATCAATGTGTGGTTGCCTCTCACGCACCCCCAACTGGGGACCTGGCGTGCGACCTGGTCATGTGCCCTGACTGGGAATCGAACCAGTGACACTTGGTTCGCAGGCCGACGCTCAATCCACTGAGCCACAGCAACCAGGGATCATAATTTAAAATATTTAAAATATCCTTGACTTGCATGAGATACCATCAACATCCACTCACCAAACCTGTAGATCTTCTAAAATGTACACTGCTTTCTCCAAATTGACTTTTTTCTTAATGGAAGAATGTGTCCTTCCAGTTTTCCCACATGTGTTCTGAATCACAAGATATTTGAGCTAACTTACATTCCAAGTAATTGGTAATTCTGGACCCACTTATCAATTAGAATTTATCACAATAATAATTAGAGTAACATTTCAGGAGGCCTTCAAAGAAACACATAAACAAAATGAATATAAAAATTTCATAGTGATGATGAAATTTTGGGTTTTCATTGTGTACTTGGTGCAGAAAAGGAACTCAGTACATGCACAGAGAAGCATGTCAAAATGGTTCAGTTTGTTCCCAGGGCTCTGACACCAGCTGACTTTGATTAAACAGCAGTGAGCTGGAAAAGCATTCTGGGTATTGGTATGCAAATGAAATTACCAAGCATTTCTTCTCTTGACTTTGGAATTCCCACAGCCACAACTACAATGAAATGTATATTTTAAAGTTGCATTTTAAACAAGTAAATAGAAGACTAAAATGTCTTTTCCATGAGCCTAATATAACCTATTGTGCTATTTTTTTCTCTAAGAGGAACAAAAAAATTAATATAAAATTATTTTCAAAAGTGTTTGCAAAGATACATGAAAACATATGCACACAGCATAATTTTTAATCCATAATTTCAGCCTTATGACATTGTAATGGCTTTCTCTGAATTAAGACATTTCTACTTCAGCATTTTTTAAGGAAGGTCGTAATTGGCATGTGTACAAAGCCATTAAAGACCAATGATTGTTTGGACAATAAGAAAATACTGTCCACATAGCTTTTTGGACACAAGTTTGGCTTTTCAAATAAATACTATCTCAATTGTTTAATTTTAGAAGAAACTAACAGTGCTCTGAAGTAAAAACTAATCTGAAAAAAGAGAGAAAAAATAGTTTTCTCTCTAGCACAGAAATTAACATAGAGAATTATATATGTATATTTGACACCTTGACTGTCAATTCCCTATGCCCTAAAGAGAATGAATTATAATAAAAGGCATCTCTGGCTCAGAAAACATACTCTGGTGGCAGAGCTTTAGTGATATGACACAGTCTTGATTTTTCTTAGTGTTTAATTCCACACCCTTCCCATTCCACACACCCCACTACCACCTTTAATAAAATAGTATTTGATTCCAGAATCATAAACTGAGATACAAAGTGTATAATGCAAGCCATCCTTTGCTGTGTAAGCCAAGATCACTTTGCCACATACCCCGGCAGGGGACCTAACAGGGAATTTCCAAAAACATTAATGTATTCAGAAGAAATGTCAAAATAAAGAAAGCCTGTAAACATTGTCTGTGGGAAGCTTTTATGTGCCTTCCCCGAATGCAAAATGAACTCTCATTTTCCCACAGACATAGAATCTGTTCCTGCCATCTAGCGACAGTAGGGCCAATGGATGCTTAGAAAAGAAAAAAAACATTTTCTAAATTGGCTCAACAAATCAATCCAAAGCAACCAGAATTTTATACACTCAGGTAAGCATACACACACACACGCACAGACACACACGCACTCACACATGCACAAAGATTCTTTAAAAAGAAGTCTTTCATCAGGGTACAAAACGTGTAATTGGTGTCCAGATGTACCTGGCTGAACTCTAAAATAAGAAAAAACAATAGCACCAACAAGCTATATGGCCAGAGTACTTTTCAAGTTGTAAAATCACTTTCACATGTGTTATCTTTACAAGAGTTCATGACACAGTTCAAGTACTGGCTGGGAGTATGGGACCTAGTGTCACACTGCCTGAATTCAACGGTCACCTGTTCCCATATTTGAAATATTATTAATGATCCATCAAAGTCAAGCCCTGATTCTCAAACAATTCTGTTCTTGACCAAGCTGTTCACAAAAAGTGTCTCAGTTGTCTAACAAAACTTCAGGTCTTGATGCTCTACTGACAACCCTTTCATGCTGATACCTGTATGACCAGTCAGGCATCTCTCAGGAGACAAAGGAGATTCTGTTTTTAAACAAATTGTTTCTCCAACAGTTTCCCAGAACAAATTAAGTTTGAGAACTGAGGTTACACTGTATTGGTTTAATCAGTCCTGATTACTAGAATTCTGTTCACTGTCTCTATCCCATGTTCTTCTATACACTAAGCTAGTTTAATTGCTCTACTGTTGTGAGAACAGTAGAGTAAAAAAATCACCTTTAATCCATAATGCTGATTATGGAACCTCCCAAGAATATTAATGTATATAAGCAGATATAGAATTATTGGGTAGCAGAGACAGCTATGGTAAAGGAAGGTGAAGTGGAAGGATTATGACCTAAACAACATTTTACTATCTTTCAGGGAATTTAGTTCCCCAGGATGCCTTGAAATTTCTGTTTGAAGTCTTACAAAGACAGAAAATAGGAACAGTAATTATTTGCTTATTTCTCTACAGTATTGTTTGTTTCTCTCCTCACTTTTACCTACATACAAAGCAAAACCTTTCTATTTTGCCCAGATTCATCTTTTCCACATCAGAGAAAATGGGAAAATAGAGAAAAGAAAGATGGCCTTGCCCGGAAATGTCGGTTCCATCCACAAACAAGGAGAAAAGTTCTGGTGTGAGACACAGATGCTGGCTGCCGAGAGGTCTGTCGAAGTTCTGTCTCTTTTATTCTCTCTACTTTCCATATTTCATACTCAGCTGCCAAAACTGTTTTCTTAATTTTTACCCTACATCTATGGCTGCTCATTTTCACATTCTTTTCCTGGTTTTCTCTTATCACCCCAACCCTTCCATATTGGAATTGCAAGAACTCATTATTTGGACCTTTTGCCTTTTCTATGTATTCTCACACCTGCAATAATTTCATCTAATGTCATTGCTTTAAATATTACCTATCTACCTATATCTGTCTATCTATCTACCTACCTACATACCTACCTACCCACCCACCTACTAACAACTCACAGATTTGTATCTGTGGCCTAGATAATTTCTCTGAATACTGGTTTTGGGAAAAGAGGCTGCCTTGCACATGGAAGTGCTCAATAAAAGAGTTCTGACAAAAAATAAATAAGTAAATAAATAAACCTCTATATTTATATAGCCAATTATCTCATTGAGGTCCACATCTGAAAATATAACTGTCATTTCAAAATAAATATGTCCAAAACTGAGTTCTGTAACATGTACCCCCAATCACTTCCATCCCTCCAGTTGTCCACATTGTTTAGGTTGTTAGTGATGATAAGACTTGAGCCTTTAGATGTAGTTAGGCCAGAAACTACCACAGAGCTTCCTGGTTACAGCAGCCAATAACTCCTTTCATTCACCACTAAAAAAGAGTTTTGACTACTATATCTCATATGTTTATCCAATTTCTCTTAATCATCTTGGTCTCAGACTGAAAGTTTTATCTTCTCTAAAACCTTCTCCAGTTTCACAGGACTGAGTCAGGCACTCTTTTCATGTGATGTCAGACATCATATATTTGAATACTAACTGTGTTGTAGTGCAGAACTAATTGTCCAATTATTTATTCAATTGTAAAATTTGAGAGCAGAGACTATATCTGTGTTATTCATCATGTACTCTCTTCTGCAAAGTCATGTTACATGCTCAATAAATATTTGTTTAATTCTTGAATACTTATAAACCATACCCCAAATTCCACTTTTTAATCTAACTATGTATCAGTTCAAATAGCTTAAGCCAAAAATAACGAAAAGTCCAACTCAAATTTCTGAAACAATATAAAAGTTATATTGTATATAACAAGAAGTCTCTAGCAGTACAATTGCAGCACAACTTTAACCATACTATCAAATATCTCAGTGCCGATTTACCCTCAAAATGATACCTTCATGGCAATTAAGTGACTGCAGTAACTCTAGGCATCATGTTAAATCATGACAACATTTGGAGAAAGAAAGGCGATTTCCTTTTTTTTTTTTTTTTTTTTTGAGTCTCTTCATAAAACTGAAGGAGTGAGGGAGCCTTTGCCAGAAGTGCGTCCTACACTCTCTCTTTCTCATACATCAATGGCCAGAATTGGCTCTTCCTAAACTAGTCACTGATTGCTTTAGCATAATCATTTAAGGTGGACTATTTGAACATCAACCTCCATATTACAACTGGGCCCCAGCTGTCTGAATGCCATAGTTAAATACCCTTCCAAAATATTTAACTGGAAGTTAAGTTGCTGAGCATATCCATCCCAATTTCAGAGACTTGCATTGATCTGCTTAAATAAACAGCTTAGTTTATCAAGGTAGCAGCTCTCCTATCATAATTGTTCCATTGTCTGTTAAGTGAATGAATGATGTAGATGAACTACTCCAATTTCCAGAAAGCATAACTGCCAGCACTTTTCTGGCATCTGTTTCTACCTATAAAATTTCATGTTTGGGGCTTTTGGGTCAGAGTGCATGGGTCAGTTTCCCTGCTATTTGCTCATATATTTCCTGGTAGTTGCTGTCTTAAAATAAGCAGAGAGTTGGGAGAAAGAACAATATTTGCCTAACTTAGAAGCTAACACCTGTGAGGTAGGAGATGATGGGAAGGGGGCTCAAATTGGGAGAGAACTATAAGAAATTTTTTTTTATTCTTACCCTAGGATATTTTTAATTACTTTTTAGAGAGACAGCAACATCAATGTGAGAGAGAAACATTGACTGGTTTCTTATTTTACGTGCCCCAACGGGAATCGAACCCTCAGCCTGGGTATGTGCCCTGACTGGGAACTGAAACAGCAGCCTTTTGGTTTATGGGACAATGCTCCAGCCAACTGAGCCCTACTGGCCTGGGCTATAATACATTTCAATACATTTAAAATAAAATGGAAAATTACATAGAACACAGTCAAAATTTATAGACTAGAATTAAGGGAGAGAAATCCTTAGCTTTTCTCCTATAATGAAATAAATATAATAAACTCAATTAAAAGCACCTAAAAGTCCAATGGAAACCCTTTCTAAACATTATTCCAGAACCTCAAAGGGCATAGCTAATCAAATCTGGGGAAGAAGGGGTTTAGATTTGTGAAGATTGCATATAAAAAATGAAGTGAGTATTTCTACATATTTATATATACTCCAAAAGATATCTAGTGTCAAAAGCCAAAAGTAGAACCCTGTAGAAAAAATTAAAAATGCTTAGCCTAAAATTAAATTATTTTAATTATAATAAAAGAACCTCCTAAATAATAGTGGCTGATATGTTTATTTGCTTATATTTATTCCTCAATATTTTTCTTTAAAAAAACTTACGTACTTTATCATTTTCAAAATTACAAAAGAAGTGTATGTTTACTATATCATGCTAAATAATACAGAAGCATTCCCCAGTTATGCTGCCCCTGAGTTAAATGTTAAAATTTTATTATGGCTTCTTTGAGGTATGACTCTATGCTCAAACCAACATAGAGAATTTTCTCCCATGAGATAAATTTGTTCCTAAAGTATCTTTTGTCCTACAAATGCCTTTTTACATATCAAGAGGACATATTTATATCAGAATATAATAATTTAACTAATTTGTATTAATAGCTGCAAAATATTTTTTATTAAATCTGTACCGTGACTTATGTATTTACCTATATGTAGATAGTCAGATTAACTCTAAGTTTTTGCAGTTACATACAAGAATAAAGTAAACTATATCATATACATATTTTATGTATCACCACTTTTATTTTTGTACAAGTTCCTAAAAGTTAAAATCTTTTTCAAGAGATGCATGAATATGTTAAAATTTAATAGATACTGGCGTATTCTTTCCCAAATGTTTACTGTGGTCAGATACATCATTTATTATCTAGCTATGACTCCATGTCAGAGGTACAGAAAAATGATAGATGAGTTTTACTTGCATCTGTATAAGGTTATGACAACTATAGCTTTGCCTGTAACTTTTTTGCTTTGAACTCATTAACAGTTATCTCAATAAATGATATAATAAGAAAAATAGAGAGAACAGTTGATAAAGAAATAAGGAGAAATGAAATTTATAGCCATTCTACTTCATTAATTGGAGTATATATGAATTTCCCACTGCTTCTTCTTCTCTTGACTCCCCAAAAAAGTTCAAAGATCTCTACCTCAAGACAAGAGATGTTTCCCAAGAGAAGATCATAATTATTTGTTCAATGGCTGATACTTGTTTCAACAAAGAATGGTACTCTATTTTTAGTTCATTTGTCTACATGAATCCTGTTAACTTAGAAGATGATAAAGAAGTAAAGGATCCTCACCATTTCAGTAGTTTATTTTGAATTACTTCATTTGAACAACTTGCTTCCAGTTGGTTTTTCCTAATGTGACCTAAAAATATGGAATAATACTTGGTAATAAATGAATTTATAAATTGCTAAAACACTGTATCCAGAGCAAATGCGTAATTAGTTATCAATATTGTTTCATAAATTAAGTAAAACAAAGAAAAAAGTCAAGTCAGATTTGTATACCATGGTAGATAGTGTGCAAAATATCTTGGCCAAAAAGAAATCTTGTTAAGAACACTTAATAATTCAAACCAAAAAATCATCACCAGAAAAAGGAACTGAGGTCTTCTTCTCTACTTTGTACAAGGAATGGACCCAAAAAACCTGGAATTTATTTATAAAAAATTATGTATTTATTCTTACATGTTTAAACTACAGTAACCTTCAAAGTACTCTCCATCTGATGCAATACACCTATTGAGAAACCTTTTCCACTGTTCACAACAGTTATTGAACTCATAGATTTTGATGCCTTTTAGTGCTTCTGCCATTTTTTGTTTCAGCTCTTCCACATCATCAAAATATTTCCCTTTGAGGACTTTGTTCATCCAGGGAAACAAACAAAAAAAATGTTGTTCAGAGTAGGATCAGTTGAAGAGGGAGGTTGGAACACAGGGGTCATGCCGTTTTTGGCCAAAAACTGCTGAACACTCAGCATGGTGTGGTCAGATGCACTTATAAATCACCCATCATGAAATGGACAAACACACTGAAAGACTGAAAAAAAATTCACTGAAGCTGAACACAGCCTCTCACAACAATGCTAGCTGGTACACTGATACAGATGGGTTCCTAGAATACCCACCTAGAGGGGGGCCTATACTACAGGGCCCACCTTCCAGAAGATAATTTCAGTTTTTGTTTTTTGTTTTTGGTCCCCCCTCTTATGTCATCATCCTCAATGGCCAGTTACAACAGTTTGGGAGAGCACTACAGTAATGAGAACATATGTAGCCAGTCAGCTCTGCCCAGTTATGTGATCACAAGCATTGCCCCAATCCTAAGTATATCTTATAATGTGCACTGGGCTCTGAAGATGTTTGAGGACTATAAACAGATAGAATGATTAGAAGTCCACCACCCAAAATAGAGAAGCCATGTAAGATATAAAAACCATACATTACTAACAAAAATGAAGCAGCAGTATTGTTTCAATCTGGTGAAGAACAGCACATTAAATATCACAAAATTATTGGTTTAAATGTTTTAAAGCTAAAAAACCAAAATTCTAAAGTTTAATGTTTTTATATAGTATGGTAAGCTAAAACTTAGCCAAACATATTTCCTTAAATGTTATTGTGAAACTATACATTATATATTTCATTCTCAGCCTTAGATAGGGTTTTACAAATATAAATTCTAACAAAAGGCACACGTAATTTATCAAGGAAGAATTCCCAGGAAAAACTTATAAGGAAGCCAAGATAGGAGGACAGAAAAAGGGGAAGCAATAAAGCAAAAGTGAAATTTCAGGCAAGGTCCCACAGACGGTAGCTTCGTTCTTATCCTGACAGGGAATTCTGGAGTGTTAAGTTTATCTCAAAGTTGTCCTCTATGCAGGTAAGGAAGCTGGGATTTCATGTACCAGTCAATCAGTGGTTTGTCTGACCTTAAGAGTAAGTGTCTGCAGTAACCTGAAGGTACTCCTCCCAAGATCATTTTAAGTGCATGATATGCAAAAGCACACAGAAATGGAAAACCAGAAATTGTAAACAGGATCTGCGGGATCCTGGGTGGAGCCCTGGCAATGCTTGCTGCAATCTCAAATATTATTAGCACCTTCCAGAAAATGCCAAAACCAAGCCAAAGCAGTATCAGTCAATTTAGCAATAAATTAGGTTATACTGTAGTTTCAAACAATCCCAAAATCTTAGTGCTTTAAGATAAGAAAAGTTTATTTTTGCTCACAATACATGTCAAACACTGGCCAGGAGGAGGCTTTCATTATTGAACTGACGGGGACTCATGTTCTGACAGGACAGCAAGGTTTTCAATGCTGTTGGACAACGTACCAGGAATAAACTAATTCTAGACAATCCTGGACTGATAAGGAAGCAATTTAGTCCAGAAGTGACACACATTACTTTTGTTCAGAATTCACTGGGCAGATCTAAACCTATGACCCCTTCCTCACAACTACAACACGGCATAGAAGGGACATATGATCATACATCTACAAAGTGAAAAGCTAGAAATAATTGGAAAATTAATATATAACCAAAATGGTCAATGAGTATAATATCTAAACAGGCAATGCTATAAATAAGTAAAATTCTAAAAGTTGAAATTATAAAATCAAAAAAATTACAGGAGATAGTCAGGAGTGAGGAAACTCCAGAGATGCCCCAGGACTAAGACAAATGACATCAATACAGAAGACTCTGTCCTAAGACTGGTTCCTCTGGAGGCACCCCAGGACTAGGACAAGGGACATTGATACAGGACAGAGACCCAGTTCTAAGACTGGTTGTCCCTGCTTTCTGGAAAAGTGCTGAATCATGGTAAATCATGACTGCATCTGTGCAGAAAATGCGACATGACTCCTGTTTCATTATAATAGCATTATAATAAATTAGCATTGTGGGCCCCCACACCCCAGGTGGGCAATCAAGTAATATCATGGGGGACCACATGTGCAGTAGCTTAAAAGTAATATAACTATTTGTACACACAATAAAAACCCACCAAAACTAGCCAGGCAATATCTGCCCTATAAAAATAGAATTCCTCTAGCCACTGAGAGTCAACCTCTGCCTGGAGCTGACCTGCTCCCGTGTTCTGTGGAGAGTACTATTGCCTAATAAATCTGCTGTCTCTCTTCTATAACTCTCTGTGTTTTCAGTTCAATTAATTGTTCACAATCACCAAGAACCTGGCTACCTGTGGACACCTAAAACCTTATAAGCTGAGTTGAATTCTGTTAACTTAAATCACAAATTGGAAAGTAATAGATTGAAAATAACATTTAAATGTACTATAGAATTTGAATAATAAAGTTAATGTAGAGTCTGTAAAAAAAAAACCTTATCTATATTAATAGGAATAGAAAGAGGGACAGAGAAACTAGAAGAAAAGGTATATATTTCTCAAATATAAAATTAAACTTTACAATGTTACTTTGAACCAAACTGTGGCCAGTTCGGAAATCTATAAGTCAAATTAAGTTATATAGTACAGATAATCTAAGAACAAGTATTAGAGATTGTATTTCCAAGGTAATATGAATGAAAATTATATTATTTTGAATAGAAGGAAAATGTATTGTTTTATAAAAGGGGCACCTGTGGAGGATGATTAACTACTCATTAATAAATATGATTATATGATAACGATTTTAGACTAGAAAGTCTTAGTGTATTTAGAAACCAAGGGTTTGCCAATCAAGCAATTTATTGTCAGTTTATAACAAAACTTATTCAAAATCTATAAAGAAATGGAATATCTTCAACTTCCTACAACATAATACCAGTCTAAATATCAATACAAAAAAAGAAATATTAAGGGAAGATTATCACAAATATGCCATCAACTCATTCTAGATTCTAGATCAATGTGATCAATTTTTTTTGAAAGAAAGCTAATGTAATAGGAAAAATAAAATTCCTAAATTGCTTTTTATCCCTATTCAAATATATATATACACCAAGTCATATGGGAGAAAAATGTGTTCTTATAATTTGGATTGTTTACTAAAGTAGTGTTGGTCAGAACATTAGCACTGATGTTCTGCCACTAGAATATTTATTGTGGAAGAATTGAAATAATTTACTAATTTCTCATCTCTTACATTTAATAGTGTTTTAGAGTTCATTCCTTGATTCAGAAAATATTTATTAAGTACTTTATATTGGCCAGTGTGACCCTATGTATTGATTTCTTTTGTTCTGGAGATATCTCATCAGGTTAGTATCAATTTCTCTCCTTATAAAGGCAAAGTTATTTGCCTGTGTTTAAATAGTGAGTTGATTTTTGAGATTGGCATACTTCCATACAGAGCAACAAATAACAGGTGACTATTATGTTCCAGGACTTCCACTAGCAAGCCCTGGGGTTACAGTTCTAAATTAGAAATCATCTCTGCCCTTCAGTATTTGGGATTTTCTTACTCCTGGCTATAGGACCTACTTCCTAAAGCTGGTGAGTAAATGGGAACCTTGTACTTGGAAGCAACAATGCCATCAGTTTCCAAGAAGGTTCAGGGGAATGTGAGCTGAACTGAAGCTGTATTATAAAGCAGCTTAGGTTAACGCTTTGGAGGCATGTATAGATAGACCTGATGCTGCTCAGAATATCTATGGATATCCTGAAATCTCTCCTTGCCCCAGCTGGACGATCAAAGGGTGGCGTGACTGAGTCACTTATATTATAAACAAAAATGTTGTTTATTGCATCATACCACAGAAGTTTTTATCTGCCAATATTTAGAGACACATCTATGAAACAGTACAGATTTATGAAGCTTCTAACTCTGATAAGTGTTTTCAGTTTATATTTCTTACAATACAGTAGCCCCTCTCTATATTGCGGTTCACTTATCACAGCCTCACTGTATTGTGGGATTTTTAAAAATATTATAGTTAATTATTTAATGTGGATTTTTTGCTATATCATGGGATTTTGCAGTACTGTATACATATGTTAAAGTTAGGTAGGTTTAAGAGTGTAGAATAAATATAAGGTTCCTACTTTGTGGGTTGTCTAGAACGTAATACCCACAATAAGTGAGGGAATACTGTATATATCAATATGTAAAATTTTGTTTCCCAAACTCGGCTTCATGAAGCATTTTAATGCTTCTTCAAAGCAACTAATTTCCTTTTACCTTAGAGATAGTGATCACACTTTCCTCTTCTGATTAGTTTCTAGAAAGTGTAGAGTCAAATTGTGATCTACCTCCAGCAAGTTTATAAAACTTTAGAGCAAATATTTTTTTATACCAGCCTCACCCCAGTTTGATTTTACTTTTTCATTCCTGTTTTTCCTTGGTGTTTTTACACATTTAATATTCATTTCACCTTGCATGCCTGTGTTTAAGTCCTTATAAGTTATTTGTGTTACAATCCAAAATACTGTAAAACAAATAGCTGAAAACTAAACATTCTGGAATTTATTTGCAAGGGAACATATCTCAAAGCTCATAGAACTTATTTGTTGAGAAGATGGGAAACATCATTAGCAATAGAATCTTTCCGTAAACCCTTGGAAATAAAAATAATTTTGAGCAATGTTATTAGTAAAATAATAAAGACATAGGTCAGAGTTACCAAAAAAAAAAAGTATAAATTACAGGTATAGGCTGAAAACAGCACAGTTAGGGTCTGTTGGTCTACGAGAGGTGCAAGCTGAGCTGCCGCTAGAGATAGTTTGCAGCCTCCCTTGCTCCCATGCCGAGAAATGTGCCTACTGGTCGTATGTTCAACAAGAACATTGGGAAGCTTGAACAGGAAAGCAACCCATACTTACCTAATGTACCAATGGAAGATACAGACACTAGGAATCTAGTGACTATAGCTTTATTTATAAGGTGAGACTTAACCTGAAAGATACCTGAGCACATTTATTGTATATCTTGTGAAATGAAACTGAGTCCAACACAGCAATACACAAATTTCATGACTTTGAACTTAACTCCAAGTTCATGAATCATCACATGCATCATATATATTCAGTAAATCAATAGGTAAGCCCATTGACTTTCAATTCTAGTGAATGGGTACACTGCCATCAACTACTAAATAACTTGCAGAAACCTCTCCCAAGGGAAAAACAAAGACACCACCAGGGCAGGAGAGTGAGGTGTGCATATCTTCCACTGTTCACTCCCATTCTAAAATCTAGAAGGCTCAACTAAAACTTCTTTTCCATATTTCAAATTTTCACTTGGAACTGAGAGAAATTATCATTAACGCATCAGAAACAATATACTAATTGAACACATGGAGAAATCACCAACTTTGTGACCTAATAGGTTGGCATAATATTTAGCAAGTGTAAACCATGAGGGAAATAAACATTTCACTATGAATAGTTAATATGTCAAAAAATCATATCCCATACTTATAATTTCTTAATTCATAGTTTTAATAATGTAGTTTGGATAAATACTATGTCTGGAATTACTATACCATCAAATTGAGGTGCTGAATGTCAGGAAGAGAAGCTAGTAGAGACGTCCTTATAATCCTCCCACAGCAGGACAAGCCAGGGCCCTGATTTCCTCTTTAGAGTAGTGAGGAAATGCCTGTGGTTTCAAGTCCAATTGCCTAGTCTAAAATCCTTTTTCTGCAACTTATTCACAAGTTAGGTAGCTCCTGGGCCTAATTTAATTACAGCAAAAATGTATATAATAAGAATGCTGAAGGACAGGATTAAATGAGATGTGCATAATGAATATAGAAACTGAATAAGCATTTGATAGTTTCTAAATAAAAATGCTCTGTATACTGTGTTTTTAAGTCAGAAGTTTTTAACCTTAGTAGTCTACTTATTTTTTGTTCATGCCAGCTTTATGTAAATTAACTAACATAAAGTATAGCTTAAGTTTATAAAAAATGTTTTATCTTAGATTCTGTCATTAGTTTAGATTTAAAATAATAAAAGAATTAAGATCATAAATTCATCAAACATTTTAAGCAAGCAGAATTATGTTCACAGTTCAATTTTGAAATTAAAGAGAAAACAAAAAAGACTGCTAGCAAATAAATGCCTGACATCTTTTATAACTATTCTTTATTGAAAATTATATAATTTAATCCATAAAAGAGGCTTTAGAAAAGCACTTTTTCATGTTAAACCTGATCAGATGGGAGGTTTTACTTACATTAATAAATCGAATGAACAGTTTTAATTAAAACCTCATGCTATTTTCAAAATAACGCTGAAGTGTAGATTTCTGATCAATTGTAACTGCCAGATGGGAGATTTTCATAAGCTGTTTTTAATATTTCACTTTCATGAGCACATCACTTAAATATGTTGCCTACCAATCTCAAACACAAATGCCATTTAATCACAGCATTAAAATAATGAAATAACAAGTACTTTTTCTGTAAATTTTACATATAAGGCATGAAATTCAATAATAAAATGCAAATCTTTCCATCAAATTACTTTAAGTAAATTTGCACAGCAAGCACATTGACAAGGAATTACAATGTACCTGGTCAATAAGTTAAACGTTTGCAGAGAGGATAATCCGACAAGTGTCACTGTGACTGCATAAGAAAAAATGATGCATATGTGTATTTTTCATAAGATTTTACTTATATTAAGTTTTATAAAATTAAGTCATATTGATATTTGTAATCAAATGTGTTAGACTTAGTACAAAAGAGAAGGGGAAAGCATGGCTTATTTGCAATATTTTACATTTTTCTGAATATGACATTTTGCTTTTGCAAAAAGATTTTGATATTCATCATGTTACCTGACTCTCAAAATACTCCAGTGATGTAAGGAAGCTAATACTTCCTTAATGAGTAAGAAAACTGAAAAACATAGAAATGTAAGGGTTTGCTAAAGACACAATGCTAACTATAGAACCCAGGTCTGGAGTCTTCCATGATAGTTTTTTCACTATTTATTCCACATTAGGTAGAGTTAAAAGACCTGAATCTAACTCATATTCCTCAGATAATTGTGAAAAGAATCTAGACAGAAAAGAATGAGAATGCTGTTTTGTTTTGTTTTTTACCTTCTTTTGAAGTTCCTCATGAAATCACAGCATATAACTATTTTTGTTTCCTTCCTTATCAAGAGAAGAAATAAGCAGTAAGAGCACTGGTTGCAAAAGGATCAACAAAATAGTCATATCTGAATCTTTATTGACCAACATACAGCATCTAACACAAGAGGAATAATTACACTTCTTGATCATCTCTAGCTCAGGACTGGGCTACATAATTTTTAATTTTAGCTTCTTTATTACTTGTGCTACAACTTTTTTGAAGAGAGTTATTTTCAAATTCCCTTGTCAGATTTTTTTTTAAAAAAGGGTTACAGGAATTGTAGAATGATCTTATTAGAAACATTAGAATTAAGCAGCCACAAGGATCAAATGAAAATCTTGATATAACAGATAGCCACAGTGAGGAAAGAATACATTTAGAGATGGGAACATCTTCAAAAAAACATGGGCATGGAGGAGGGTCTGAATTTGAAAGATCAAATCAAGAGCAAAAATATAGAGTATATATTTTTTCTGTATGTTAAGGCCAAGAATAAATAAATATACCTGAAAGCAACCCTCAGGGAAGGTCATACAGACCACATGCAGAGGTGAAACAGCATCAGCAAATAGTTTCAATAAGAATCAACATGAGACAGGAGACTTCCGGCCAAGATGGAGGCCTAGACTGACATGCTTAGTCTCCCTTCACAACTCAGAAGGAATACAACTACCGCAAAAGCAGAAATAACTAGAAGTACTGGAAAACAAATGGAAGTCCAACTTATGAAGTTATAAAGAAGTGGTGCTCGTCCGGAAAGGTAGGAGGGGTGAAGCGGGGGAGAAGAGTTCAAGCTGTGCTATCTGTGGCAGCAGCAGCAGTGGAGGCAGGACAGCAGTAAGCACAGACACCCATATTTAAGGCGAGGCAAGAAGTGCCTGGAGAGCACCCCCAACTATGGACCAGACCCGTCAGCTTGTGATTCCAAAGCTGGGAAATGCAGACCTCCATTGCCTTGGACTGTGAGGCCTGGAGGGAGTGGGGATGGAGGAGGAGGCTCCCAGTCTCTCAGCAGAGAGTGAATGGCAGGAATCCATTGTGGACCCTCACCCCCACAGAAAACACCACAGCATGGTGAAAAGGGTCGCCCGGTTGTGATGAGTGCACAGGGCTTCACCCTCTATAGCATAGGAGGTGTGATAGCCCCACCCAGGAAGCAAAGGTAAATACAAAACTGTCAGGATGGCACAGATCATGATATAGATCCCGGTGATGCAGTTGACCAGACAGCAAATATCTAACAAAGCTGCAGATAGGAAATCTTTCTGAGGCACAGTTCAGAGCTTTGGTTATTAGAATGCTTACAGACCTAAGAGCAGATCTTAAGCAAGACAGGGAAGGAATGAAGGCTAGTCCTGCTGAAATGAACAAAAACACATATGAAACTAGGGGTGAGGGAAAGAGAACCAGGGATCAAATCAACAAATTGGAGCATAGGGAAGGAACAAACAGTCAACCAGTGCAGAAAGAGAAAATGAAAAGTGAGGAAAATAAGGAGAGGCTCAGAAACCTGTGGGACAGCTATAAGTGGGCCAACATTTGAATCTTAGGGTTGCCGGGAGGTGAAGAAGAAGAACTAGAAATTGAAAAATTATGTGAAAAAATAATGAAACAGAAGTGCCCTAACTTGGGGAAGGAAAAAGACTTACAAGTTCAGGAAGCACAGAGAGTTCAAAAAAACTGGACCCAGGGAGAATCACACCAAGACACATTATAATCAAAATGTCAAAAATTAAAGATAAAGAGAGAATCTTAAAAGCAGCAAGAGAGAAGAACAGAATTACATACAAAGGGGTCCCAATAAGACTATCAGTTGATTTCTCAAAAGAAACTCTGCAGGCAAGAAGGGACTGGCAAGAAATATTCAAACTAATGAAAAGCAAAAACTTACAACCATGATTACTCTATCCAGCGATGCTGTCATTCAGAATAGAAGGGCAGAGAAAGTGCTTCCAGGACAAAGTAAAACTGAAGGAGTTCATCAGATCCAAACCACTGTTATATGAAATGTTAAAGGGGCTTGTTTAGGAGAAAGAGGATCAAAATTATAAACATTAAAATGAAAGCTGTATCACAACAACCAACAATAGAAGCTAGAGAATTGAAATTAAGGCAAACTAAGTAGGCAATGAGAGTGGGAAAATAATTATAGGTATGGGGAACATTTTGGGGGGGAGGTCAGTGGGGCGGGGGAAGGGGGGAAGAAAGGGAGATGGTACAGGAATTAAGAAGCATAGTAGGAGGGAGTGGAGTAGATAGGAAGATGTTGAGAGGAACTATATGCACAACCAATGAGCATGGACAAACGGGGGGGGAACAACTGGAGGGAGGGGGGTCATTGGGTGGAAGGGAGCAGAGGGAAAACAAATTGGGACAACTTTAATAGCAAACAATAAGGCATATAAAAATAAAAAATAAAAAAAACAGAATCAACCAAATGCCATTTCAGTATTTCTAAGGCAAAATATCTATACTAGACACTATGTCAGTCACTTCCATTTATGTTATCTGATCTTTGTGATTTCCTAATAAGATAGGTAATATTCCTATTTTACAGATGATGAAATTAAGATACAATTATCTGAATAATTTTTTCAGTTGATAAAAAATATAAGTGGGATAAATCTCAGATTTTTGGAAACCAATGTATTTGCACTGAACTCCTGTATATAGACCAACAGTAGGACAGATTTTAATATGAGACACGTCAGCACTTTCTGCAAATAAAACAAAGTCTCTTTTTAAGAACAAGCATGTAACCAGTGCCAAGCACTGCAGTACCAGACTTGCTGGTTCTCTGCAAAGTGACAGCTATGGTTTCTTCTTCCTCATTTCATTCATATCATAAATAACCCCCTTGAATTAATGATCTTCATTCTGATTCAAAAAGACGACTTGACTACTGCCTGCCGACTCATGCTCCAGGACTATTACAATACAAAGTACTTTTTGGCCAAGTCTTTGCAAAGCATTCTCACAATAAATATACCTTTTTAATGGTAAAAAAAACAAAACCAAAAAACCAACTCCAATAGTATCTTGATCCCTGACTTGGCTATTGTTTTGTAGGCAGTTGTGGTATGAAGATTCCATTAAGAAAGGAACTGAGGAAAACATTGTTAATGGAATCAGCTTTTTTTTTTTTCCCTAACTGTCCTTTACAGGCAGTGATGGAGGAATAAGAAAGATAATTCCCATTTTCAAAGCAGTAAGTTGGTTTTTCATTGCGAGAAAAGTGGGGCTGAACTAACCAAAGAATATATTGACTAAAAAGTCTCAGGCTAAGGCACAGCTTATATAAAGTTTGCTATATTTCTTTGCAAGGGTTATGAATCCAGGCAAGAAAAAGAGGCCTTGCTTGAAAAGCTCAGGTTCTGTGAATGTGACTCAGTAATGTTTATATTGTATCATAGAATTGTCATATAAGCACCCTAGCCAAAGCTAAGATTTACTTTGGTATCTACAGCAGAAATGATTCTCAGGTTAATTATAGGCATACTTTATTGTGTTTTTTACAAACCGAAGGTAATAACCTCCACCAGCAAAAAGATTAAGACTCACTTTATTGCAATACTCACTTTATTCTAGTGGTCTGGAACTGAACCCCCAATATCTGTGGAGTATCCCTATACTCTTTCCTGAGAAAATCAGTAATAAGATGGTGGTGTTGAAGAAATGTTTGCTTTTAAAAGTGTGTAAAAATTCTATATCATACACTTGAAACTAATATAATATTGTATACAAACTATACTTAAATTAAAAAGAAAATGTGCAAAACAATGCAGAGTGCTAAAGAGTATCATCCAATTAAAGTGTGTCATGACTGCATTATTTGAATAAATTAGTGGTCAAATTACACCCCCAATACAGAATATTCACATACAGTAAAAAATTGACATAAAATGCTGAGGATACTTAACAAAGACTAAGTATACACAAAACTCCCTTTTTTTTATTTATTTATTTATTTATTTTTTTGCTTCTTGGCATACCTGAAGAATACATTTCCTAATCTCCCATGGAGTGAGGTGGGGTGATGTGATGTCTCACAAATAAGGCAAAGAAAAATTCCCCATAAAATCCTCCATGCTCTCATTCTTGTCCTCCTAGTAGCCAGATGCAGAGTTTCCAAGGGAGGAATCTGAAACTAAGGCTCCTGGGGATGGAAAGCCACCGCGTGAACCTAGATTCCCTCAACTCATATTGAACTGAAACATGAGGAAGGAAGGAAGGAAGGAAGGAAGAAAGGAAGGAAGGAAGGAAGGAAGGAAGGAAGGAAGGAAGGAAGGAAGGAAGGAAGGAAGGAAAGAAGGAAGCTCATAGTGATTTAAACCACTGTAATTTGGAGTTTGTTTGTTTTGCATATAGCAACCCTTGGCCTGACCAAAACAACATACAAGCATCACTTTCATCACCCAACAATGGTTTATCTTCAATGCAGCTAAACTTCCTATTTTCTATCTATTTTATGTGCCTTCTCAGATTCTCTTGATCACCTTTTTCTTTCTCCCTTTGGTAAGGTCTCCATTCATACCAGGTCACATCTTCATTTTTGGAGTTGGATAAAATAACATTCTATAGCATAAGGGATCTCTCTTCCTCAGTGGCACTGGGGATCAGATGATGCAACCCAATAGTGTAAGGTAAAGAGTTTGAATGGAATTTGACCAGTAGGTATTTTGAGATGAGTGGGAGCTGGGGAGACAAATTTCTTCTTCTTATTTTTCTCTTGTAGATGTGATTTATTCTTATCACATGAACAGAGAAATTCTTTAAGTTGAATAAACACACCTGCTAAGCACACTGCAGTATATTTTAGTGACTGGACATGCAATGATGATCAGTGATTGTCTCACTTCTGTTTTTCCTTCCTACTTCCATGGGTTTGCATCTTCCAGATAAAATAATAGCACTTTAATCCTTACCTCAGGCTCTTCTTTTTAAATGATTAAGGTAGGACATCTCATTTACATCATTATTTTTGAAGCATCTAGTACTTTATGTTCTTTTCATCGCCACTCTATCAAGTCCTACCTCGAGATCCTACAGTCACATAAAGTGAAAACAATAATTATAATTTTATGATATAAAGCTCTAAATATAGGAATACTGAGTTTCTTACATTAGATTATTTGCAAAATATTTATGGAGAATCCTAATAATCATCAAGAGAAATACAAAGAAGTTCAAGACCTAGTCCCTGCCTTTATGTAGCCCGGTTTAGTAGGCTACAGTTTAGGGAAGATATAATTGCAGAGAGATATGTGTTATAATACAGATGTATTAAATGTGTCAGCTATTATTGTTGTTGGAGTCTTTCTCATACCTTTGAAATCATATCATACAAATAACTAATTATAGATCCCAGGTAGATGTTTCAGAGAAAATATCATAATTATACATTTGAGCTATGTATTCTATTTAATTATTATACTTATTTGTCTCTTTCCTCTCTGTTAATTTTTACTCAACTGAGTAGACAAACTCTTTGAAATCCAAACACTATCATTTCTTCCCTAGGAAAGTTTTGAAAGTTATCTTTTCTCATCATGTAGATGAACACACAAAAAATTAAGAGACCCTGAAATTAGGTATTAGTTGAATAATTTTATTATATTTAAATTCCCTGAAGATCAGAAATAACCATATTCAAAATTTAAATGAGACATATTTCCAAGTCAAATATTGGCCACATGAGTTTTACCAGGAGTATTTGTTCTCTCCCACCAATTCAGATGGCCAATAGCTTGTACCATATAAAAATGGAAACAAAATAACAAATGTTTCTTTTCTATAAGGGGACCTCCAATTGTTTTATATATGTTTACCATTTAATCTTTACCTTTGCCCCACAAGGTAGCCGTTATCCCCATCTCTGATGAGAAAACACAGGCTCAGAAGCATGAAACTTTGCATAAATTCTCTTAGACATTTGGTTGTTGAGATATAATTCAAACTCAGATTTGATATCTAAGTTTACCTAGAAGATTAAAAAGATACATTAACTTTTATAGTCTAAAATACATCTGAAAAAGCAAAAGTGCCTATATTATTCTGTTAAGGTATACTCGTAATAAGTAGGATACCATAAAGAATACCAAAATAATAATTTATTAGGTTATACCCTTCTGGTGTGAAAAAAAAATGATTCGACCTTTTGAAAGCACCCTTACACTAAGGCATGGTTTTCTCTGTTGAAAAAAAAAAGTTGGCATACTTAATAAAGTAACAAATGCTATCTCAATGAACACAAAATATAAGAGCATTTTTCTTTCATGGGGCATTTGGCAACTCATAAGAGAAATCAGGCAGCTCGGTCATAGTATAATAAATTATTTTAAAGTCATATATGCTTACCTCACACCATATGCTAAAATAAATTACAGATGTAGTAAAAAGTTTAATATTTATAAAAATCAAAAGAAAGTGGAAATATATTGACTACTTACCAAGCCTCTAACAAGTAACTGATTTTCTATGCTTTGAATTTACAAAGAATATATATGAAAAACAACAAATATTACTATAACATTTGAAATAGTAATATAAAAAAATTTTAAAGTTAAACTTAATGGGAATTTTTCGGCAAATATGGCATTGGATTAATAGCTTGATTATATTTTTACATGTAGAAAATATAGAATATTCAACCCTGTCTTGATAGTTCAGTTGATTAGAGCATTGTCCCAATATGCCAGCCAAGGATGGGGGTTCAATTCCAAGTCAAGGCACACACAAGGGTCAACCAATCAATAAATGCATAAATAAGTGGGACAACAAATTGATCTCTCTCTTTCTCTCTCTCCCTTTCTCTCCTTCTCTCTCAAAATCAATAAGTAAAAAATTTAAAAATCATAGAATATTAAAACTTTTGATAGAGAGGCCACTAAAAATATAACATAAATATTTAAGAGCTTAAATGGATAATTAACATGTAAAGGAAAAATAATCTTTAAATACAAATTTGAAAATATTCAAACTTTCTAACAACAAGAATATCTAAGTTAAAACAGATATCATTTGACATGAAAAACTACAAAAATTGGTAAGTAAATAGATACTTCAAATGTTGGTGAATTCACCATCCCACTTCTCCCTGAAGACAATATAAATTGGTACAATTATTTTAGTAAGTAATTTGGCAAATAACTTGTCAAAGTTGTTTCCAATATTCATAGTTCCAGGCATCAAGCCCAAGAAACTCAGCCAAAAAATGCAAAAAGTTAAATATATGAAGGCACATTATTACACTATGGATAATTAGAAACAACTTAACATCTAATAGTAGAGAAATGTTTTAGGACATTATCTCACATCTTCTGGACGAAATATCTGGCTGTTTTTAGAATATTAATTCTGAAGTTACTGAGGAATAAAGACAAGTACTTAAGATAAGTATTTTTAAAGCAAACATATATATATATATACATATATATTATTATAAGTACATAATTAAATGTTATCTAAAAACCTAGAGTAGAATACACTAAAATTCTAACAGTAGTTGGAATCATGAATGCACTTTTTACATTTGTCCTACTTTTCACATTTTCCCTAAGGTGGACTTTCTACTCCTATATTTTTATAAAGAGATTAAACATCAAATTGTTAGAAAAAAATTTACCTAAGCATTGGGATAAGAAATAGCATGATCAAAATAGACAAAAATGTCAATAACAAATATTTTTTATTACCTCTTATTAGCTGGATTCATACACACTTATTGACTTCAGGAGGACATGGATATATGGGGAGTGGAGGAATTATCTAAGTTAAAGAACATAATTAGAACTAAACTTTAAACTTCAGAGAACATCGCTGTCCAGGTAAGTGACATAAAACAGAGCATGGTGATGCAAGGAGTAATAGTCAAGGAATATAATGATCTATGTTACACTTTCCTATATTACCTAATATCACATAGGGTAGTGCACCCAACTTTGCAAAATGGGTGTTTTTCAATCAAGAAATTGGGAAGTTAACTTAGCCAGTCAGAGTAGGAGAAAGAAAAAAAAATACATATATATATAGTCAGAATCACAGGTAAAAAATAAATATTTCTTCTGTGTCTGAGTACTTTGTATATAGCCCCCCCCCCTCCACCAAGGTGTTTATAACAGTATTTCTTGCAGCTCCCATTAAACAATGAGCCTGCACATGGACTGGTGTTCAACATTTACTCATCATACCTATTGATATGGCTCGATAAACCTCATAAACAGAACAGTGTAAAATGACTGATATTGGACTTTTTAAATTGTTTATTTTCCTTTACACACAAACCAAATATTTCTTAGGACTTAAATGGTATCTTGGAAACCTGGGAGTCCTCTGAGGCATTAGTATAGAGTTGTTCTTACCAACCATGCACTTTTACTACCCTTGCTGCCATCAGGAGAATACCAATAATAGCTAACATTTACTAAGCCATGTGCTTCCCATGTGCCAGGCACTTTGCATCTGCTATCCCAGTTATTTCCAACCACCACCTTGTGAAGTCCAGACAATGGCTCTCAAAGGGCTATACAAGGCTCTTAAAACACACTAGCAGCAACCCTTCTATCTGCCTATAAGACTAATTGGGCCAGGTCTCAGAAATACAGTACAGAAATAACTTTTCAGGATTTATGACCTATAAGTGATATTCTTACACATCCTCTTGCAGGTGATCTAAGAAAAGGTACAAAACCATAAATGAAGAGTAGATTGTTGCAGCAGAAAGAAAATGAGGTTAAAAGTCATAAGTACATTTTATTGTGTTCTTGGTTTCCGGTTCTGTTATTCACAAGTTGGGAAATCTTAGTTAAGTCATTTCATCTCTCCAGATCTCCAAATTTCAGTCACCTCATATTTCCAAGTTAGAATATCCACGTTTTTAGTCAAGGCACTTTTATTGTAACAAAAATTATATCAGACATGCTTAGGCACAAAATGAATTTACTAGAATTCTACAGGGATGTTGATGGACGTGTATCTAAATTTTCTCAGAACTTTGGGCCAGAAACTAGAATGTTTTTAAAAACCTGAATAGCTTCTTTTGGTGGCAGATACTCCAAAACCCATTCTAAGGCCTAAATTTAAACCCTAATTTCACCATTTAATTGTCTCATCACTTAAACTAATTTGCGAATAGTGCTTAAAACAGTGTGTGGCCCAAAGTAAGCATTCAATAAATGGGAGCTATTTCATCGTTATTTTGTCATCAGGAATAAGTCAATAATAATTAGTGATATATTTTCCCTACAGAGTTATGAGAATACATTTTATAAATTACTAGGTATGCAAAAAATAGTATAGAGAAATTACTAAGTGTCAGACTCGAGTCAATTTCCTTGCATTCCAATTCCAAATCTACCACCTGTTAACTGTATGACTTTAAGAAAGTAATTATGGATTATGATAATAGAAACATTTGCTTCATGATGAAGATTAAGTGAGATATGTACACAGCACTTAAATTGAGTTCTGAGAGCTACTAAATGTTCAGTAAGTATTAGCTATAAAATTATTATTTTAAAAATTTTATGTGTTTAGCAATTTAAAAATTCTATATAAACTAAAGACATGAAAAACCTTAAAGGAATCAAAAACCAGTGTGACAACTACAACAAAATGAAATTTAATGGAAAAACCCACCTAACTTTGCCCCCAGTCTGTCCTGTATTTAATTTTCACACTTTTGAAAGTCATAAGGAATTTTAAAAATGACTTAAGTGGCAACACTTAAATGACTTCCTATACATACTAGTGCAGCAACAGCACTAGTATGTATAGGGGATTTGATAGACATGCAAATTATCAGGCACCTCCCCAGACTCAGTGGACCAGCAGTTTCTAGATGTGCACAGAGTGGGGTGCACAGCAAGCTGTGTTTCAATAAGCCCTCCATGTGACCCCGAGGCACACACACTTAAATCAGAGAACCACATATCAGAGAACTCTGGCTGCATATTAGGTCACCAATGGAACTTTTAAAAAATATAACTATATTAATGGCAAGGACCTATCTTAACATAGTTTAAACAAAATCACTGAGGATGGGGCCAGGACACTAATCTAGATTTTTAAAAAATATAACCAAAAGTGTTTCCCCACAGCCAGAAGGAGAATACTAATTATCCATTCCATAAAATTATAATACAGCTGGCTCAGCACCCATAACCATGCATGCCTCTGAAGAAAATGAAAATGGAGGTGGAGTTTTTTTTTTTTAACTTAATTTTATTTTTTTTCAATTACAGTTGTCCCATTTTTCCCGCATTGCTCCCCCCCACCCAGCCCACCCCTTCTCCCGCAATCATATCCCTCCCCGTTGTCCATGTCCATGAGTCATTTATACACGTTCCTTGACTAAACCCTTCCCTTACTTATCCCCTTTCTCTCCCTCCTCCTCCCCCCATTGACTGTTATTCTGCTCCTTGTCCTACTTAGTTCGTTTGTTTATGTTGTTCTTTAGTTTCTTGTATTAGGTGATATCATATGGTATTTTTCTTTCTTTGCCTGGCTTCTTTCACTAAGCATAATTCTCTCCAGTTCCATCCATGTTGTCGCAAATGGCAGGAGTTCCTTCTTTCTCTCTGCTGCATAGTATTCCATTGTGTAAATGTACCACAGTTTTTTGATCCACTCATCTGCAGTTGGGCACTTAGGCTGTTTCTAGCACTTAGCTATTGTAAACAGGGCTGCTATGAACATAGGGGTGCATAAGTTCTTTTGATTTAGGGTTTTAGGATTTTTCGGGTATAATCCTAGCAGTGGAATTGCTGGTTCAAAAGGCACTTCCATTTTTAGTTTTTTGTGGTAATTCCATACTGTTTTCCATAGTGGCTGCACTAGTCTGCATTCCCACCAACAGTGCACTAGAGTTCCCGTTTCTCCACATCCTCGCCAGCACTTGCTGTTTGTTGACTTGTTGATGATGGCCATTCTGATAGGTGTAAGGTGGTATCTCATTGTGGTTTTTATTTGCATCTCTCTGATGGCTAGTGATGTTGAGCATTTTTTCATGTGTCTATGGACCTTCTGTATGTGCCCTTTGGATAAGTGTTTGTTCAGGTCCTTTGCCCATTTTTTAATTGGGTTGTCTGTTTTCTTGATGTTGAGTCACATAAGCTCTTTATATATTTTGGAGATCAGTCCCTTGTCTGAGATATCATTGGCAAATATGTTTTCCCATATGGTTGGTTTCATTTTCATCTTGCTGATGTTTTCTTTTGCTGAGCAGAAACTCTTTAGTTTGATGTAGTCCCATTTGTTTATTTTTTCCTTGATTTCTCTTGCCTTAGGAGATGCATCCATGAAAATATTATTACGGGGGATATCTGAAATTTCCCTGCCTATGTTTTCATCTAGGACTTTTATGGTGTCATAGCTTTCATTTAAGTCTTTGATCCATCTTGAGTTTATTCTCATGTGTGGTGTAAGTTGGTGGTCTAGTTTCATTTTTTTGCACGTCCTTGTCCAGTTCTCCCAGCACCATTTGTTAAAGAGGCTCTTCTCACTCCATTTTATGTTCCTTCCTCCTTTATCAAAGATTAGTTGACCATAGAGGCCTGGGTTTATTTCTGGGCTTTCAATTCTGTTCCACTGATCTATATGTCTGTTCTTATGCCAGTACCAGACTGTTTTTATCACAGTGGCTTTGTAGTATTGTTTGATATCTGGTATTGTGATTCCTCCTGCTGTGTTCTTCTGTCTCAAGATTGTTTTTGCTATTCAGGGTCTTTTTTAGTTCCATATGAATTTATGGAGTATTTGTTCTAGGTCTGTGAAATATGTCATTGGTATTTTAATAGGGATTGCATTGAATCTGTAAATTGCTTTGGGTAGTATGGCCATTTTGATGATGTTGATTCTTCCCATCAAATAACATGGTATTTGCTTCCACTTATTTGTATCTTCCTTAATTTATTTCTTCCATGTTACATAATTTTCAGAGTAGAGGTCTTTTATCTCTTTGGTTAAGTTTATTCCTAGGTACTTTATTTTTCTTGTTGCTATAGTAAATAGTATTTTCTTTTTTGTTTCTGTCTCTGATATTTTATTGTTGGTGTACAGAAATGCCTTAGATATCTATATATATATTTTGTACCCTGCTATTTTGCCAAATTCACTTTTTATATCAAGTAGTCTTTTAGTGGAGTTTATAGGGTTTTCTATGTATACTATCACATTTCTATTTATACTATCTCAACAAATAAAGCCTAGGGAAAGAAAAAGGAAGGGAATCATCATGATCAGAGCAGAATTAAATGACAGAGACTAAACAAACAATTCAAAAGATCAACAAAACTAGGATCTGGTTCTTTGAAAAAATAAACAAAATCGACAAGCCTTTAGCCAGGCTCATCCAGAAAAAAAGAGAGAAGACCCAAATAAACAAAATCAGAAATGAAAGAGGAGAAATCACAACTGATACCACAGAAATACAAAGAATACAAAGGATTATAAGAAATTATTACAAACTACTGTATGGCAAGAAATTTGACAACCTAGAAGAAATGGAAAAATTTCTAGAAACATATAACCTTCTAAAACTGAATCAAGAAGAGGCAGAAAGTCTCAACAGATGAATAACAAAGAAGGAAATTGAAACAGTAATCAAAAATCTCCCAGCACACAAAAGTCCTGGACTGGATGGCTTCACAGGTGAATTTTACAAAACATTTAGGGAAGAACTAACTCTTATTCTCCTCAAACTATTCCGAAAAATCCAAGAAAAGGGAAAAATCCCAAACTCTTTCTATGAAGCCACTATTACCCTAATTCCAAAACCAGATCAAGACACAACAAAGAAAGAAAACTACAGGCCAATATCACTGATGAACATAGATGCTAAAATCCTCAATAAAATATTGGCAAACAGGATCCAGCAATACATCCAAAAGATCATACACCACAATCAAGTGGGATTCATCCCAGGGATGCAAGGATGGTTTAATATTTACAAATCAATAAATATAATACTTCACCTAAACAAAATGAAAGACAAAAATCACATGATCATATCAATAGATGCAGAAAACGCATTTGATAAAGTACAACACCCATTTATGATGAAAACACTCAGCAAAATGGGAATAGAGGGAGCATACCTTAACATAATTAAGGCTATATATGAGAAGCCTGAAGCCAACATCATACTCTATGGACAAAAACTGAAAGCATTCTTCCTGAAATCAGGAAAAAGACAAGGCTGTCCACTCTCTCCACTTCTATTCAACATAGTGTTGGAAGTCCTAGCCATGGCAATCAGACAAGAAAAAGAAATAAAAGGCATCCAAATTGGGAAAGAAGAAATAAAACTATCATTATATACAGATGACATGATAGTATACCTAGAAAGCCCTATAAATTCCACTAAAAGACTACTCGATATAATAAGTAAATTTGGCAAAATAGCAGGATACAAAATAAATATACAGAAATCTAAGGCATTTCTTACACCAACAATAAAATATCAGAGACAGAGACAAAAAAGAAAATACCATTTACTATAGCAACGAGTTGGTTTTCATGACCTCCAATCTTCAAATTATAGATATTTTAATATTGCAAGATTTCATCTCAGAGTGACGCTCCTTCCTCATGTGTATCTGATCCTATAAGAAAACCAGTTCTTAGGACTTTCATTCCTACTGAAATTTCAACTGACCCAGAAGAAAAAAAAATTTAAATTAAATTTTGTACATTAGCCAAATAAATTTCTAGACATTGACAAAATGAAATATTTGGGACAGAGTAGTGGACCCTTTCTACTGTTTCATGTTAATTACCTAAACTATTTTCTCAGCTACAATGAATTACTAAGTATTGATCATTTATTATATTGAATGGCATACCTTAATGAACACTAACTCATTTCAATCCTTTTGGCAACCCCCAGAATTAAGTGAACTAACTGTATCATGATGAGAACAGCCACTCAGCAGCAGCAAAGGTGCTAATTGGTACATTAAACAGCAGTGAAAATACAACCTGCAAAGATATTTGGAGGCAGAAAAATGGGAACACATTTATAATATGGCCAACAATAAAACTTCTATTACATAGTACAACAAAAATAAAGCCATTTTAATATAATCATGCCAAAGGACCCATGTCTCCTGCTTTGAAAACAAATGTGTTGGCTTCCAGTCAACATTTCCAGGGCTTAGCCACAGGAGGTCATTACCCTTTGACAATGTTCAGTTACAGAGACATTATCTCCAATTAACAAGTTTTAACTACAAGGACTTCTCTTATTGAAAATAATTTTATTTTTAAAATAAATAACCACAGAAATTATTCAGTAATTTTGTCTGGTTAACGAGGACAGGGAGGATTGTACATACTCCTATTAACACACACACACACACACACATCCAGTCAATAGAGTACTTGTATAGTGTCTTTTAAAGTGTGGTAGACAATTATCTTTACATAAACAGTTCACAAAGACATCTTTCTCATCTCAAAAAAAAAAAAAAATCCTCACTATATTGATATAGCCAAGACATTCTGAGTATTTCAAATTTCCAAAATAAAGTAAATACAAATGAAACACTTATCATTTGTAATGTATTATGTTTTCTGATTCATTTCAGAAAGTATTCTGGAATTCTGGGTGAGGGCCAGAAGCACAGAGGAGAATTTTTAACACTCTCTCAATAGACACATTTATAGCTTTTAACTATACAGAGTACTGGCCTTATCAGTGCATAGCAGGAAAATGATTAAAATATTCCAAGCAAACTTAAACTTGGTTGTCCTTAAGTGAAATGAAGCATCATTCTGGGCTAAAACTTCCAATTATGTAAGATGGGAAGTCACAGAAAGATATCAGATTCATACACTGTCAGTCTACATGGCAGATGGTAGTGTCTGGCAAGCCTTTTTTATAACAGAAAATATTATTATAAAAATATCCACAGAAGACATTTTTAGTTCTTGACTTAATATGTGGGAAAACTAGAAATTTCTATAGAAATTAAGCATTTAATACTCAATAGTATGAAACAGTAATTTTCTTTGAAATCTATGCATTATTTATTTTGTCATTTCTTAAAGAACTTCTCATAGTTGGAAGTCATCTGGTCTCTCTCTTTCTCTTTCTCTTTCCAACTACCTATTTAAATTCAACCTAAATCTATGTTTTTATATAACAGTTAAATCATATGACTATAGCATGCTGTTACAGTATGCTGTAAATCACATTTTAGCACCCCCCCCCAATGTTATTACAAAGAATTTACTTTATTTCAAAGGGAATATTTCCTTATAGATGAAGTTTCTTGAAGGTAGAATTCTCCTGAGAAGCACACTTTTGAGTGGCATGTTCTTAAGCATATTGCATTATGTGTCAGTACAATTAGAATCTTTTCCCGGATTGTAAAAAGTAACAATAGCTGACAGTTTGAGTATGTAGGAAAATGGTCTGTAAAACTATCTAAGAACTAGGAAACCCAGTATTTGTGTGGAACAAGCAAGAGTAGCAATTTTTGTGATCTTGTTTTGAAAATGGATGAAGGAGGCTTAGACTCCCAAGTGACGAGATCATTCCTATCTCAAACTCAGACACCATGTTCAGTGTTTATAGTTGGGAGAGCAAAGGGGGCCCTAATGGGTGCCGGAGAAAGAGAAAACAGAAATGGAAATATCCCTGCTTAATTCTGGCAAAGTACATAAGATTTATCAATATAGCAATGGGAATGTCCTCAAAGATTTCTGAAGAGCTTACTACCTGGAGAAAGGTCTCTGTGCTCTCTGAATGTAATGCAGTATGCATTCTCAAGCTACCAGGAAAATGGGCCTCCTTCTACATTACCAGGATGAGCCTGGAAAAATGGTAGTTGGGTCCACTGAAAAATTAGCACACAGATCCAGAATGTCCGAGACCCACTGTTAGGTAGAAAAAACAACAACAAAGGCAAAATAGCCACAGCCAAAAAAAACTATTTTGGAAAATTCTATGAAGTAGAGAAAATCCTCTTAATTATATATACTAGAAGGCTACTTTAAGGAATGAAGGGGTATTAGTGTGGCCTATGGGACAGCATGTGGTCTTCATTCCCTGGTGCGTAGTTGTTACTTTGATATACTTGTTTAATTTCAAATGAAAAAGATAGGACAAAAAAATGACTGAGACTGTTTCTATAGTTAGCTTTTCCTTATCCTAAACCTTATTTTTATGGATAAAGATTATTAAAATTTACAGATTTTCATTTACAAGTAAAATTTGAGAATTAAAAAATATTAGAGTCAAGCCCTGAAATTTTGAAAGAGGAGAAAGACATAAGTAGGCCTTTACTGAATATGTATATTCTCACTCTCATTGTCTTTCTATCTGTGACCCCAATATAAGAAAAGAACTGCAGCTTGATTTTAAGGGCTCTGACTACTGTCCTTGTAACTTTAACCTTTATACTTTTTGGTTGCAATATATCTCCCCCCAACCCATTCTCCACAATTCCAAATGTAAACCTGATAAATCCTTATGGTTTAGAGAAGCCACTGACAAAGGTTCAGATACTCTCATATTTATAGTTTAATTTTACTTAAGTTTACAAATCAATGTAACACCACCACACATTGACTACACCATATACATTCTTTTAGTGTGAACCAAAGCATACACCCTGATTCCAGCTGCAACTTCATTTCAGTTGCCCATTATGGTCTTAACAACTATTTACTGTGATAGCAGCTCTCTCACAGGAAGAACAGGAACTAATTAATTTATAAGTTTTTGTGTGTGTATGTCACAATCTGTTGCCTTTGGAGACAAGCATAATACAAAACATCCAAAAGTAAAGAGGCTCAAATGTCCCTAATGTATATTGAAATCCCACCAACAGAAACACATCAGAGTCTTCTGGAGATTCTCTTTTATAGTAAAAAGCCTCCTGGGAAGCCTAACTTTTTAAGTCCACACATTTTAGAGAGAAAGTCCTAAGCATTATAGAATGATGAAAGAGGGTCAAGAAATGTGTGGCAGCATTATCCCCTTCCCTGAAGTAACTGGAGGTTATCTTCAGGAACGGCCCAGGCAAATGCCAGTTACCTTCTGAATAGTTTAATTTTGAATTATCCATGGTTAACATTAACACATTTCTTAGTTTAATATTTATTGAGGATGCCAATATGTAGCCGACATTATGCTGGATGCCAGAAATAACACAGTAATGACCAAAAGGAGAAGTGAGACATACATTCAAAGGAATCTGTACAAATAAAAATTCATTTCCAAGTTATTTCTGGTGTCATTAATACATATTACATTGGATTATTTCTGAAAATCGTGGACTTCTTAGTTAATCAGATAACCAGCCACCATCCTTTCCAGGAGGTATTTAGGCAAAGCACCAGAGGAACTTGGTTTTTCCAAATGCTTTGGTTTGGTAAGAATGTCCAGTCATGCCAACAGAGTCCAGTCTTGTGGTTCACTGAACCCATACCAAACACAGATGACAAGCAGAGAAGTACACACGTAGTCAACTAAACAACATATGAGTTATTGAACTGACAAATACAAAGAGACTGTAGATGACAGAAACAGACTGGGTGCAGCATACATTCTACTTCCTGATGCTATGAACCTCTCTCTTACAGGCCACATGAACTTTCATTTGTTTTCATTTCAAATTCATAACACTTAGCTTACATGTTATAAGCCAGAATTTTTTGGTTGGGTCATCAAGGCAAGTGCTATTTATGCATCTCTATAAACTCAGAATGTATTGAATCACAAGAATGACCCCCCAAATGCTGCTTTTAAAAAGTAATTGATTTAAAATAGAGCACATATAAAGTTTATATTGGTGATGTTCAGCAGTATAATTTTCTAAGTTATTTAGCTATTGGAAGACGAGAGTTAACTAAAACCTTATTCATGAATTATAAGAAAATGGAAGATATAAGTCACACTCCAATTTATTAAAGAAATTTTGTAGAAAAAAAGTAAATACTACTCTCTACCTATTCATTGCAAGTCATGTTAAACTAATTGTAATAAAACAATTAAAGGCAGTAAAATATAAACTTTTTTTACAAATAAACTATCCTAGAGATAAATCTTGAAGACATAATATTAATGATTTAGAGTTAGAAGAATCTTAGGATATTTGGTGAATGAATAAATATATTATAATCTAGCACATTTATTTTTTCATATTCCATATAAAACAAAAATCTTTCATTTTATATTTTATTTAATTTGTATGCAGTTATCTTTATTGTAAGTATCAATATTAAAAAATTAAATTATCCATCATACTTTAGCAACATAATTGAAAGTAATGACAGATAAGTATGTGTGTATGTGTGTGTGTGTGTGTGTGTGTGTGTGTGCAGAGAGAGAGAGAGACAGAGAGAAACAGAGAATGACTAAGAGAGAGGTGAATATAAATTCACTATAATTCCAAATGGTTTTCCAAATGGGAAGTTCTATAATGCAATATTCTTTCTACACTCAAACATTCAAAATGTGCCAAGTTCTATCACTTTTTCTTTACAGAATTTCTAAAATCCATCTGTTTCATAATGAAATATACATTTTTATCACAGTTTTGATCATATCAACTCTTATTTCTTACATCATAGACTCCTTGAATACAGAGATATTTTAAATATGAGTATGTGTCTGGTCAAGGCAAAATTATGAAATCATTAAAACTTTAATTATGAAATCCTTAAAACTTCCCTTCCCTTCATCTTTATCTGCCAGATTGGAGTCTCCACCTACTCCCCTGATTGTTGATGCTTTCAGGCTTCCTTATGGCTCCCTAGAAAGCCCATTTGTTCCCCTTCCAGGCCTATGTACTCTGGTTCTACATAGTCTTCTCATTAAACCCACTAATCACACCTCAATTTAGAATGTACTCAAGCTTATTGCATAAACTACTACACTGAGGTGTTAAAAACTAAAAGTGTTTAGTTATTAGTTACTACACAGCTCCTAGAGGCATTTATATTTTAAATGTTGACTATTTCTCAATAAACAAAGTATTCATTTAGCACTGACTTATTACTGTTTGTGGAGATTGGCTAAATATATATATTGCTAATCTGTCATTCCAATATACTTGGGTTTCTCAGCTGAAATCATTCAGGGTGGGATGAAATAGGTAGAAAAGTCTTCAGGAAAGATCCAAGTCATACAGAACCATGGGTAATTCCTTGAATTTGAAAATGCAGGACCAGTGATTGAAATCATTTCCAAAGCTGGAAAGAGCATGAGTAAAGGAACATAGATAGGAAAAAATAGCCTGTGCAAGGGACACTTTAAGGGCTAGACTAATTGAATGGGACATCTGCCAGTCAGCCAGATCAGCAGATTCAGCCTAGGGATAAGGGGGGTGATGGCAGTATCTCTCAGGAAAGTGTACCTAGTGAACTGAAAAGTAAACTCAGGTAGGTTGAGTGTAATGTGAGTTTTCTATTGTTACTTTCCTCTTTGAAAGCTATATGGAGAAATTCTTTTAAAAAATCTTTTCCAGCTTCTAGTGGCTGCCAGATTGACACCCCAACTGTGTCCATTTCTAATCCCTAGAACCTGTGAATAAATTACCTTACATGGCAAAAGGGACTTGGCAGATGTGATTCAATTAAGGGCCTTGCTGTGGGGAGCTTATCCTGGATTAGCCTGATGGGCCCAATCTAATCAAATGGATCCTTCTAATCAGTGACACTTTCCCAGTTGTGGTCAGAAGAAGCCAAAAACACTAAAGAATCATCTGATCATGTAATATTACTGGCTTTGAAGATGGAGGAACAGGGCCATGAGCTAGGGGATGTGGGCAGAGCCTAGACCTGGAAAGGCCAGGAAAGAAACAGTGCCCTAGGGCATCCAGAAAGGAGCACAGCCCAGTCTAAGACAGATTATAGCCCAGTGAGACCTGTGTCAGATTTCTGACCTACATAACTGGAAGATAATACATTTGTGTTGCTTTAATCCATAGAAACTAGAAAGGGCACCTAACTGCTGAACTAACTAGATATTATCCACAAATAAAAATCATCCTTCTCTATTTAAATTCCTGTTCTTCTATTTAACATCTGCCTTCTCAGTGTTAGGAGCTAAGCAAGGACCCAGTGAATAGTTGTTTATTTATTTTAATTGATTCTGAACTGTGATGCTTCTGAAGTCTGTCATATATTTGTAGTGAAAATGTCATAAATGGAGTACATAACATTATCACAAATATAGCAAGTCTTTACAATAAGGCAATCTCTCAACAAATCACTTTTCAAATAAACAATATTTGATACTATTTTTGCTTTTTTTATTATGAGGAAAATGAGATGTGAAGACATTAAATTAGTTACTCAAATTCTTAAAGTTAGTGAGAGGCAAAACCAAAACCTGAACTTAGGTCCCTCTGGGTCTTCATTCCTGGACCAGCAAGTATATTTGTTTTCTTAGAATTTCATAGTATTCTTTCACCTGACTTTCTAGTACTGAAAACATTCTCTTAACTGTCTCATACATTTTACTTCCAAGTCATGCATTAAAAAATAAGTAAATAAGGGTAGAAAGTGAGTAGAAGGCAACCAGAGTGTTTCTGCAAGTTCTGGGGATTTATATGGAAATGAATTCATAAGAAAATCCACATAGGCCAAGTCATATTTGCCCTTTGTTACAAATAAATGTATAAAAGTCATTCCTTCTTAGAAGTCTACTTCACTGCCATCTTTAGAAAACTCGCTGTGCCAGCCAGAGTTGCCCCACTCTGATCTCCTTTCAAGGGAGACCTGCCACAGCAATGCTGTCAGCTTCAGCTCACAACCTCTCGTTGTGGAGTCCACCCTGGTGTTTAAGATGAAAACAAACCTTACACAGGCAGCTCCAGCCAATAATGGCAGATAAGGTTAAGGACCCAGACACTTTTTTTTTTATCCTCCCCTGGGAATATGCATATGAATTTAAAGAGGGGGGAAAAGAAGGGAGAGTGAGAGGGCATTGATGTGAGAGAGAAACAACAATCTGTTGCCTCTCCTACATGCCTGATGCCCAACCCAGGACAAATCCACAACCTAGTCATGTGCCCCAACCAGGAATTGAACCCATGACCCTTTAGTATACGAGACAATACTACAACCAACTGGGCCACACCACCCATTTTTGCCCATTACAGGACTACTCTGTGGGCAATATCTAAGCTCCTTACTAGGCTGGCTGCAGCTTTGTCAGAGCAGCACTGTTCTCTGAGGCTCTTTTTACCTAATTCACCTTCCTTCCTTCTCTATTTCACAAGGGTCAGACCTACACCATAGTCTGAAGCCTGCCCTTTGCTCTCGCCTCTATGTCTTCAGTGCATATTACCTCTAATACTTTTCCGTACTTGTAACTCAGTCTTGGCATGCTTCCAGTGCACCTTAATTAAAAATTCTATGATGACAAGGAAATCAGGAGTCCATTTCCCTACCAAAACAAACCAAGACACCCTTTCAAATAACAAGGCCACTATGTCTCTAAACAAATCAATTGCTGATGACCAGAATTCTTCCTGCTCAGTAGGTGGCCACCTGGGATGCACAGTCAATGTTGTTCTACCATAATGTCAAAGGAGAACAATGCTGGTGGCAACAAGGCTGCAAACTACCTATAAATACTTGCAGTTTCCTTGCCAGAAAAGCTGCTGTGTTCTCTTGTTTCATCTACACCTGTAAAGAACAACCTGTCCCATTATTTCCATCTGCTGCTTGTGAGAAAATCAAACCTGTGTTTCCTCACTGAGCACATTTCCAGATTTAGCTTATATTAATACGGCTGGTCTCCCTTCCAGTATATTAACTCTAATGAATTATGAGCCACCAGAGGAAGTATTGCTTCTAATGCTACATCTGAGATCATTTCGAGATTATGATTTCTCCTCCAAAATACTTCTAATGCTATTTACAAAAATAATCATCTACATAAGCATGTGGCTGCATTTTACCTGAGCCATTTCCTAGTTCTATTTTGAACCTTTGTTTTTTCTTTGCTTTTCACCATGACATATGTGCGTTTTTCATACTCCGGTAAAGCAACTTGACAGTTGGTAGCTGTCTGGCTGTTTATTCAACATATGTACCACTTAATGCACAGGTCTCAGTGATTCAGTCCCCTAAGTCGGTCCAACTGGGATAAAAGTCAACAAACAGAGCTTTGCAGGGAGTTCATTTACTTGGGGAAGAGTTAAATATTTGAAAGGTGTTTAGCGGTTAAGATTTAAGCCTAATGTCATAAGAATTTACAGGGTCAGCATCTCCCCCAGCACAGCACATTCTCTTGATTTCACATAGGAGCTCCATATGTTAGGAAATCACCTTTTTAATTAGATCTCTGTAGCCTCGTCCTAAGTTACCACTGTCACAAGTCTTGGATAAAATCCAATTCTCAGGAAACCTTTCAGTAAACAGTTAGCTGCAGGTTTTCACAAGATGATATTGAGACAGAGTCCCCCAGCTTGCAAATGATTCTAAATTAGCTGCTTTGGAATGTGGTGGGTGTGGTGTTATTTCAACACCTTCATATGTTACCTGTACCTTTTCCCTAGGGAAAGCAAAACGTGCTTACTAGTTTGCATGTCTAAAAGTGGAATTGGTTTCAGAGTTCTGTGGCCTATTCTGGCCTGTCTCAACTAGCAGGCAGGATAAAACATAGAAATCCCCAACCCGGTTTGGCCATTAGGACTGCTGAAGTGTGAATCCATCTGACAAGTAAAGATTTCTGAAAATTTAGAAGTGGTCTTCAAGAAGGGAGAAGGAAGTGAATGGAATACTGCATGCAATGATTTATGGTAGGTGATGCAAGGAAGGGGAAAAAATGTATCTGCTTGGCTCCCTCCTGCCTTCTATTTTCTGTTGGTCAATGTTTTTACCATAGCAAGTTTACCCTCCATCATTTCCAAGTTGTGTCATCCAAGTCCACTAAACAGATGATCAGGCACTATTTTCCTCAAAACCTGAAAGGGAAATTATTATAAATATTTTTACTTTTTAGATGAAAAATAATTAAGGCTGAGTGGCAAAATGACTTTACCAAGGTGAAAAAAATAAGCAATGGCATAGCCCAGATTTCAATTCCCACTGTGGATGAAATCAAAATCTGTTCTTAATCAGAATGGCACACTGTCTACAAGTAATACAGTTTATAAGGAAGATGCTTAAAACTTTTGTGGAAATTGCAGGGCAATTCAATCTGGCATGAGGCTCTTTTGGCCTTGGAGTTAGCCTAGGCTCCAGAGGTAAAGTTCTACACTCACTGATTCTCAAATTTGGTATATCAGACCAAATTTTCTCCTTTTCAAATTCCCATGGCCCTCCAGTTTCCAGGCCCATACTGCTACCACATTGGTCAGAAGGCCCAACCAATCATTCATTCTGTGAGTGTCCATACACCGAGGCAGGCCAGCTGTGTGCCTGAAGTTTTTCTCCTTTCTGTCTACTTTAGATTAGAATGGAATACCTCATCTGAGAACATGGGAGCTGGCATACCATGTTCTACATCCACAGGAACTGGATGACACAACTTGGAAGTGATGGAAGGTTACCTTGCTATGGTAAAAACATTGACCAATGGGAAAAAGAAGGCAGGAGGGAGTCAAGCAGATACTTTTTTTCATCTTACTTGCATCATCTACCATGGATCATATCATGCAGCAAGCCAAAAAATATAATGTATGCCAAGTAGATACATCTGCCTATGCACCTGCCTAGCAATATCATGTATCATTGTGAAGTAGTAGTCAGGCATATAAACACAGCATTGCAGTCATTTTCCACGTCTTTTCCTTGGCTTATTGCCTTTATTCCTTGCTCTCCCTATCTCAGGTTGGTACATAAGAAATAAAGCACTAGTACTTGATACTTACCTCAGTCTGTATATTCTATTGAAACTGGCAATGAAAGTCATTTAGTGAATTTAAGAATTTAAGAATGGGCTTTTTAAAAATGCAGATTCCATAATGTTGACTTCCTCTACCTTAAACACGGAAATTTTTCTGGATCATTATTTAATTCCAGATGCTTTCCTTGTTTCATATTAATTTACAATTTTAAAGGAGATTCTGTAGAACAACTCAATTTTCCCAAATGTTAAGTTTTTGCTTTCCTCTTCCATGCTAAGAAAATTACAATTGTGTTATAATCAGTGATATGTTTAGAGCCAGGCAATGAGCTATGATTGGTCTAACTAAATTATGACAACATTATTCCCAAGTTTCCAAGCCTCCCTTGAAGCAAGGGCTGCTACTTGTCCCAGCTCTGATAGGATGGTTCTGGAAAAGCTTTGTTTGAATAATAATGAAGGATAGATAGGGCTGGCTTGGTTTCTTACTCTTCCCCAACCCTTCTTTCTAGAATGTAGACATGATGCCTGCAGGTGCAATACCATTTATCCACCAGCTTGCAAAGTGGAAAAACAAACAAACAAACAAAAATATTTTTCTTTAAGCCATTGTAGTTAGGTTTCTTAAGACTTGGAGCCAAATGCATTATTAATTGATATAAACTCTCAGTTTTCTGTATCACATTGACAACCTCTTGAAATCCATGAATTTTCGTGTGGAACTTACCTAACAGTAACATGGACTTTAACCTTATCAAAATAGTTAAACTAAAATATAAAAGTAGAATGTACAATAAGTTGATATAGTGTATAACCCATATAAACAAGCATAGGATAAATACTGGTTTCCCTGTTTTGTAAAAAGGATTAACATCTTTAAAAAGCTAAATATCTTCTCCTAGTATTGCATTACAGTTAAATGGTTGAGTCAGTATTTAAAGAGAAGTGTTTTTCAGTTTTAAAATATGTATTATATTCTTGCCAGTATAAAGTTGTCTTTCCAAAATGTATATTTGCAACAGTGATGGAGTTTTAAATAAAGGTTTATACTCATTATTATTATGAGAGCAAATAGGTTTGAGAAATACTGGCTTTATTTCTGTATTTTTTCTCAAAGTCTTTCATTTCCAATCTATATTTAAAATCTCCAAAAATAAAAAATAAATTGACATTTATTTCAACAGAGATCCTTTACCCCTTCAAAGAATGCTCATTAATGTCTTATTAAACACTAGTATTCCAAAGAACAGAGTTTAGGAAATCCATATCAGCCGAATTGCACGCATTTACTCAATATTTTTGAGACATACTAAAGTGCCTAACTTAACAATTTACACAAACATGCACATATATAAATATTTGTCTCTATCTAGACATATTTTATATCCATTCAAAAATCCTTAGGTTTGATACTAAGATAGAGTCAATTTTTTTTGCATGTTCTATATGCATACTGAAATGTAGTTAATCATGGTTTTTATTAAACGTTTCCAAGAAGAAAACAAATTTAGGAAGGATTTTCTCATGTGTTCTAGGTCATATAACATAATGGGTCTGTAGTTGAACTAAGCACATTCTTATAGTCACTAGAAAATCCTGCTGTAGAATTGTCAAGCTACTTTCTGGGGTCTGGAAGATGAGGAGGGTGAAAAGAAAGTACAGAATATTTAATTTCAAAGTGCAATTCCTTCAAATTATTGTTTTCAATTAAGGAAGTTTCTGCATGGCTAAAGAAACAATTGTCAAAATGAAAAGGAATCAACTATATGGGAGAACATATTTGACAATCATACATGGCACAAGGGTTTGATCTCCAAAAGATATAAAGAACACATATGACTCAACACTAGGAAGATAAACAGTCCAGTTAAAAAATGGGTAATGGATATGAATAGATACTTCTCCAAAGAGGACATACAGATGGCCCATACATATAGAAAAGATGCTCAACATCACTCTGATGCATTCATCAGAGAAATGCGAATTAAAGCCACATTGCAATATCACCTAATACCTGTTGGAATGGCCATCATTAATAAATCAACAAACAACAAGTGTTGGCGAGGATGCAGAAAAAAGGGAACCCTAGTGAAGTTGGTGGTAATGCAGACTTGTGCAGCCACCAAGGAAAGCAGTATGTAATTTCCTCAAAGCACTAAAATTGGAACTGCCTTTTGATCCAGCAATCCCACTGCTGAAATTATATCCTGAAACACCAGTTCAAAAGAACCTATGCATCACAATGTTAATAGCAGCACTATTTACAATAGCCAAGGGCTGGAAACAGCCTAAATGCCCATCAGTAAATGAGTGGATCAAAAAACTGTGGTTCATTTAAACAACGGAATACCATGCAGCAGAAAGAAAGAACCAACTCCTACCTTTTGTGACAGCATGGATGGAACTGGAGAATATTATGCTAAGTGAAATAAGCCAGCCAGTCAGAGACAGATATCATATATCTCACATATAACAGGAATTTAAGGAACAAAATAAACTACAGAACAAAATAGAACCATAGGAAAGGAAACATTGATCAGACTGAAAGTGCCCACAGGGTAGAGGGGAGGGAGATAATGGTGGAAAGAAGGGGAAGAGACAAGACAAATAACATGTATGAATGATCCATGGACATGGACAACATTGCAGGAACTGATTGTGGATTGGGGGAGATATGGGTGGAGGAATGCAAAGGGAAACAAATTGAGACAACTATAATAGAATACAATAAAAATGATTTAAAAAGAAAGGAAGGATACTAAAATATTGTAGTGTAAAACTGCCACTTGGAAGAAATAATATCTATTTAAGACTAATTAAAAATTATAGGGAGATCCAAGATGGTGGAGGAATAACTGGAAGCTACACTAACCTATTCTCAGAACCAATCTAGAATTATAACTTAATTTTGGGGAAATGATCTGGAATAACCAACTGAACACTAGCTGGAGAGAAGCCTTATAACCACAGAAAGACAGAAAAGGCTGCTTCATCACAACATGACTGGTAGGAAGTTGGGAGATACAAAAGGGATGGCTGGGCTCCCACGGTTGGCAGCTGAAGGAACTGAGAAACAGCTCAGCATCTGGGGGTTCCCCCTGAGAAGGGCAGGGTCTAAACTCCCAGCTGGTCTTCCCAGCCTACAGCAACAGAGCAGAAAGTAAGATAGCATCCAGCTTTAAAAAGTGAAAAGCTGAAGGGTTTTTTTTTGTTTGTTTTTTTGTTTTTTGCTGGCCTGAAAGAAACAGCTGGAGACAAAGAGCTCTTAAAGGGATCACATACAAAAATATATTGGCACCACTTACCATGGGTTCCTGCAGAGGGAGGGCAGAGAAGACAAGAGATGCTTAAGGAGAGTCTGGGGTGGTGGCTTTGAGGAGAGAACTGAGGGAAGAGCTGACCAGTGCTGACTCATTCCCTATACTACAGGCAGACTACTCCGCTCCGAGTGTCATCAGCCTGAGGGGATGCAAAAGCCCGACCTGCAGGAATTACTCTGCCCCACCCTTTGTGTTTAAGCCTGGGAGCTGATCACAGATTGAACAGATTAACAACTAAAGGAGACAAAGGTAGTAGATCTCTGATAGTCTCCAACAGGCTGCCTAGGCTTGGACTGGGACATGATCTGATGCCACCAGGGGCAGATCCAGAAAGTACAGACCAATCTACAAAGCAGAAACAAACATGAGCAGTCACAAAAAATGGGGAGACAGAGAAACAACTCCCCACTGAAAGGAAAGGAGGAATCCCCAGAAAGAGTGCTAAATGAAATAGAAGAAAGCAAACTATCACACGTGGAATTCAAAATATGGAATATTAGGAAACTCAATGAGCTCAGTAAGCTCAAAGAAAATGACAAAGACCTCCAGTAAAACTTCAAGGAACTTACTGATAATTACACCAGCATGAAAAAGAACATAGAAGATATCAATAAGAGCCAGGAGGAAATGAAGAATACAATTTCTGAATTTAAGAACATGGTAGAAGGAATCAAAAGCAGGCTAGAGGAAGCAGAAGATTGGATCAGTGAGCTGGAGGACAATGTAGAAAAAAATCCCTAGACAGTGCAACAAAATAAAATAATACTGAAAAAGACTGAAGAGATTCTAAGACAGCTGCAGGACAACATGAAACGTAGTAATATCTGTATCACAGGAATACCATAAGGAGAAGAAAAGGAGCAAGGGATAGAAAACCTGTTTAAAAAAGTAATGACAGAAAACTTCCCTAACTTGTTGCAAAAAAAGCCATGGAAGCACATGACTAGAAAGCACAGAGGGTCCCAGTGAAGATGAACCTAAACACGTCCACTCCAAGACACATCATAATTAAAATGGCAAAACTCAAAGACAAAAAGAGAATCCTAAAAGCTGCAAGAGAAAAACAGCTAATAACACACAAGGAAGCTCTAATAAGGCTATCATCAGATTTCTCAACAGACACATTACAAGCCAGAAGGGAATGGCAAAAAATATCCCAAATAATGAAAAGCAAAGGCCTCCTACCAAGACTACTCTACCTAGCAAGGCTCTCATTCAAAATGAAAGATGAAATAAGGAGTTTCCCAGAAAAAGAAGGCTAAAAGAATACATCTCCATCATATCAGCATTGCAAGAGATGTTAAAGGGTCTACTTTAAGAAGATGAAGAAACAGATAGAGACAGAGAGGAGCACAGGTATAAAGGAGAAAAATGACAATGAATAAGTACCAATCAATAATAACTTTAAATGTAAATGGATTAAAGGCACCAATCTAAATACAAAAAAAATAGCTGAATGGATTAGAAAGCATGATCCAAATATGCTCTCTACAAGAGACACATCACAGAACAAAAGATCTACACAGCCAAAGTGAAGGGATGGAAAAAAGTATTCCAAACAAATAGACATGGGAAGAAAGCTAGGGTAGAAATACTTACATCAGACAAAACAGATTTCACAGCAAAGGCCATTAGAAGAGACAGAGATGGGCATTTCATAATACTGAAGGGAACATCTATCAAGATGATATAACCCTTGTAAACATATATGCACCCAAAATAGGAGCACCCAAATATATAAGAAAAATCTTGAAGGATTTTAAAAAGGATATTGACAGCAACACACTCAGAATAGGGGACTTTAACACACCATTGTCAAAAATGGACAGATCTTCAAAGCAAAGAAACACCAAGGATATTGAGGCCTTGAACAATACTTTAGATCAAATGGATTTAGTTGATATATATAGAACCTCTCACCCCAGAGAAGCAAAATATACATTCTTTTGAAGTGCACATGGAATGTTTTCAAAGATAGATTATAGTAACACACAAAATAAGCCTCAACAAATTCAAGAAAACTGAAACTATATCAAGCATCTTCTCAGATCACAATGGCTTGAAACTTGAAATCAACCTAAAGAAAAAAACTCAAAAACATTCAAACTCATGGAGAATGAATAACATGATATTAAATAATTAATGGGCTAACAATGATATCAAGGAAATCAGAAACTTTCTGGAAACTAATGATAATGAATACACAACAGCCACAAACCTGTGGGACACAGAGAAAGCAGTTCTGAGATGAAAGTTCATAGCAATACAGGCTTATCTAAAAAGAAAAGAAAAATCTAAAATAAAAAATCTAACCAACAACTACAAGAACTAGAGGAACAACAAAAAACAAAGCCCAGAGAGAGTAGGAAGAAGAAAATCATCCAGATCAGAGCAGAATTAAATGACATAAAGACTAAACAAACAATTCAAACGATCAATAAAACCAGTAGCTGGTTCTTTAACAAGAAAAATAAAATTGACAAACCTTTAACCAGGCTCATCAAGAAAGAAAGAGAAAGGACCCAAATAAACAAAATCAGAAATGAAAGAGGAGAAATTACAACCAATACTATAGAAATACAAGGGATTTCAAGAAATTACTAAGAACTGCATCACAAGAAATTTGAAAATCTAGATGAAACAGGCAAATTTCTGGAAACATACAATCTTCCAAAACTGAATCAAAAGAAGCAGAAAGCCTGAAGAAACCAACAACAACTAGTGAAATTGAAGCAGTAATAAAAAAAAAGAACTCCTAGTACACAAAAGGCCTAGACTGGGTGGCTTCACAGGTGAATTTTATAAAACATTTAGGAAATAACTAACTCCTATCCTTCTCAAACTAAGGATTCCCTCACTTATCATGGGTATTATGTTCTAGACCTGCCCCCTGCCCCTGCAATAGGTGAAAATCCATGAAGTAGAAACTTTACATTTATTTTAGTATTTATTTATATTTAAAGGCTTTATAAACCCTCCCCACACACTTATAAAGCATTCTCAGTCCCTTATTAACCTTATAACAAAAAATCCACAATAAGTAATTAAATATAATATTTTTAAAAATTTCGTGATACAGTGAGGCCAGGATAAGTGAACCACAATATAGAGAGGGACAACTGTATTCCAAAAAAATCCAAGAGGGAAGACTTCCAAACTCTTTCTATGAGGCCAGTATCAAGACACAACAGGTAAAGACACACACAAAAAAAGAAAACTACAGGCCAGTATCACTGATGAACATATATGCAAAAATCCTCAAAAAATATTGGCAAACAGGATCCAGCAATACATCCAAAAGATCATACCACGATCAAGTGGGATTCATCCCAGGGATGCAAGGATGGTTTAATATTCACAAATCAATAAACATAGTATACCACATAAACAAAATGAAAGGCAAAGATCACATGATCATATAAATAGATGCAGAAAAAGCATTTGATAAAGCACAACACCCATTTATGATGAAAACACTCAGCAAAATGGGAACAAAGGGAGCATACCACAGCATAATAAAGGCCATATATGAGAAATCTGAAGCCAACATCATACTCAATGAGCAAAAACTGAAAGCATCCCTCCTAAGATCAGGAACAAGACAAAGATGTCCACTCTTTCTGCTCCTATCCAACATAGTCTTGGAAATTCTAGCCACAGCAATCAGACATGAAAAAGAAACAAAAGGCATCCAAATTAGAAAAGAGGAAGTAAAACTGTCATTATTTGCAGATGACATGATAGTGTGCATAGAAAACCCTATAGACTCCACTAAAAACTAATTGACCTAATAAGTGAATTTAGCAAAATAGCAGAATAGAAAGTCAATATTCAGAAATCAAAGGCATTTCTGTACACCAACAATAAAATATCACAGATAGAAACTAGAAAAAAGAACCCATTTACATAGCAACATGAAAAAATAAAGTACTTACGAATAAACTTAAACAAGGAGGTAAAAGATCTGTACTTAGAAAACTACATAACACTGAAGAAATAAATTAAAGGTGGTACAAGAAAATGGGAGCATATACTATGTTCATGGATGGGAAGAACAAACGTCATCAAAATGTCCATACTACCCAAAGCAATTTATAGATTCAATGCTATCCCTATTAAAATACCAATGACATATTTCACAGACCTAGAACAATACTTCAAAAATTTATATGAAACCAAAAAAGACCCCGAATAGCCACAGCAATTTGAGACAGAAGAACACAGTAGGAGGAATCACAGTACCTGACATCAAACTATACTACAAGGCTATAGTAATCAAAACAGTCTGGTACTGGCATAAGAACAGACATATAGATCAATGGAACAGACTAGCGAACCCAGAAATAAACCCATGTCTATATCATCAACTAATATTTGACAAAGGGGAGAGGAACATAAAATGGAGTAAAAATAGCCTCTTCAATATATGGTACTGGCAGTACTGAATAGGGACATGCAAAAAAATGAAACTGGACCACTAACTTTCACCATACACCAGAATAAACTCAAGATGGATCAAAGACTTAAATGTAAGCTGTGACACCATAAAAGTCCTAGAGGAAAACATAGCCAGAAAAACTTCAGATATCCCACATAGCAATATTTTCACCAATATATCTCTTAAGGCAAGGGAAATAAAGGAAAGAATAAACAAATGGGACTAAATCAAAATAAAGAGTTTCTGCTCAGCATAAGAAAATATCAGCAAAATGAAAAGGGAACTAATGGTATGGGAAAGTATATTTGCCAATGATTCCTCAGACAAGGGATTGATCTCCAAAATATATAAAGAACTTATACATCTCAACAACAAGAAGACAGACAACCCAATTAAAAAATGGGCAAAGGACCTGAACAAACCCTTCTCCAAAGAGGACATACAGAGGGTCCATAGGCATATGAAAGAATGATCAACATCACTAGCCATCAGAGAGATGCAAATAAAAACCACAATGAGATACCACCTCACACCAGTCAGAATGGCCAGGATAAACAAATCAACAGACAACAAGTGCTGGTGAGGATGTGGAGAAAAGGGAACCCTAGTGTACTGTTGGTGGGAGTGCGGACTGATGCAACAACTATGGAGAACAGTATGAAATTTCCTCAAAAAACTAAAAATGGAACTGCCTTTTGATCCAGCAATTCCATTGTTGGAATTATACCTGAAGAATCCTGAAACATCAATTCAAAAGAATATGCACCCCTATGTCAAAGCAGTGCTATTTACAATAGCCAAGTGTTGGAAACAGCCTAAGTGCCCATCTGTACATGAGCAGATTAAAAAAACATGGCACATTTACAAATAAAATATTATGCAGCAGGAAGAAAGAAGAAAATCCTACATTTGCAACAACATGGATGGAACTAGAGAGAATTATGCTTAGCAAAATAAGTCAGGCAACAAATGACAAATATCATATGATATCACCTAATACAGGAACTAATGAACACAAACAAATGAGCAAAATAGAACCAGAGACATGGAAACAAGGATCAGACTGACTGTGATCAGGCGGGTGGGGAGAAAGGGGGAAAGAAAGGAAAGAGTCTAGTCAAGGAACTAGTATTAATGACCCATGGACATGGACAATGGGGTGGTGATTGACTGTGGGAGCAGGGGATGGGCAGGGTGGGGGACTAGCAATAGGGGAAAAAGTGGGACAACTGTAATAGAAAACACAATAAATAAATATTTAAAAAATTACAAACATTTTGATTAACATAGATATAATTTAGGTTTTACAGGTTTATGACAATTGTCCTATATTCATAGTGGTGATAGATTTCTTATTTTAATAATGAGTTTTGTTTCTTCAGAAACTAAAATGTAGACTTATCATCCTCTACTAGGTAATGAAAGGAGAAGAGTCAAAACTCCAGATAGTACAATGTCTTTCCCTAACACAGATCTTTTCCTTTTAAGTGCTAGATTAATACATGACCCTCTGATCAGAGAACAAATTAAAATCTCCTCTATATTTTACTTGTTACTTCCATTTTTACCCCAATAAAAGATGAAGCCACTTAAATAGCAGACCACAAAAGCACTGTGGCAATTTTGTCCTAGTAAAGATTTCAATAAGTAAAACTCTTTGGAACTTACACTTAAGAACAAAGCTATCAGCCAGTAACTCCATATGGCATTGGGATTAGGGGTTTATTCAGAGCATCAAGAATCAGTATTTTGGCATGCTGGGTAAAAAAGGTGAAGGGACTAAGCAAAAATAATAATAATAATAAACTCATAGACACACACGATAGTTGGTGATTACCAGAGGGAAAGTGGGTAGTAGAAGTAGAAGATAAAGGAGGGATAAATGGTGGTGGAAGGAGAGTTGACTTGGGGTGGTGAACACTCAATACAACATACAGATGATGTATTAATGAATTGTACACCTGAAACCTATATAATTTTATCAACCAATGTCACCGTAATAAATTCAGTAAAAGTTAAAAAAATTTTAAAGACCTTAAAATGCAAGGAAAGAAATGAATCAGTATTTCCATCTAGACATATAAGTGACCTAAATAGCATTCCTAGTGTTTTAAAAAGCCTTTTTGAAATAAAAAGTAGAGCAAAATACAAAAGTATAAATGCTAAGTTTTCCTACATCATTTCTACTTTGTAGGGCATTTGGTCAGGATGGGGGCGGCCAAAACATTGCATATCAGATATGAAAGAACACGTTGGTCCACATGGCCATGGCCAAGAAATAAACTAATGAGAACCAAGCAGTGTGCTTCCTCTCCCCTTCAATCAATTTTCTGTCAATATTCACAGGAATCCATTGGTAAAAAAACTTTGTGGGTATTTGCCTATAGGTTATCTTGTCCTAAACTATTGAAACAAAAGCTAGTAAAATAGTGAGTACATGCTCAAAAGTAAAAAGAAATGAGAGAGGTATATATGGGAAGGGACTGATACACACACTGGCAATCAAACTGAATATTTTGAATATCTTTTGAGATAATACGTTTGAATATATTTTAAATGTAAGGAGAAAGCACAACATTGTTCTGTACCTCCACACTGTAGCATATCGACAACATAAGGAAGTATCCATTCAATGGTTAATTTGGTTCACATCTGTATCATTGAATTGGAAAAGGTACTAAGAATACAATTAAGGTTAAGTACCAAGTTTTGATCACCTATAATTTATTTTCTCTTGGCCCTAAGCAGATTCAATACCTGTTTTGTCTCATGGTCACAGTTAAAATCACCCAAACAATTGAGTACTGAAATCTAGTTGGAAAAAAAAAAAAGTTTAGAATATGTATATGGAAAATGTGCCCTGAGAAAAAAAGCCACTATTATGTCAGAACTAAAAAATGCAGTTTTGTACTTGAACATTTTTTACTGGAAATGTTAATTGCAAAATGTGCCAACTAAGATTTTCTCTGTCAGGACTAGCACAAATACATTTCATTTGCTCCTTTGTCTTGCTTTGCATCCACACTGCAGCCTCGTTGAGTGATGGTCTTCTTCAATTAATGTGCTTTCCAAATTCCTTTTTCTCTACTTTCCTTACTTTACTGGTTCTCAAGTTTTAGTCTCAACTATTCCCCTTGCCTGATACTCCTTCTGGAATTCTAGCTTTGTAATATACTGTAGTGAAGTGTTGCAGAATTTTTTTCCTCCACGTGTATACTACCAAGGGACTCTTTTTGAAGACCTTACTCTCACCATCAAGAACTACCAAGGCAGACCCAATGGCCTTAAGGGATTTAATTAGAGTTCACCAAGTTAGAATCTCCAAGCTCTCAAAGACCTAATTTAAATACAAGTTCAGTCACTTTTGCAACTATTTCTTAGGCCCTTATTAAAATTTCAGGTTATTAAAGAGAACATCCTTTATTTTTTTCTTTTTGCAATACATAGGAAATAAACCTGGGTTGTATAGAATCTCAAACATCCTCCAGGTACAAACAAAAATTTGCCAATTGCTAGGGAAATAATAATGACTTAGCTTATAAATTATTGAAATAATTGTTGTGGAATTTTGTAAATCATGATCAATTACATTTATAGAGGTAGCATCAGTTTTATAAGAGCTAGTTAAACATTGGTAGTATATTAGTCAAAGAAAATATGTAATTTACTGTATTTGTGGCTGCTTGTCCTATTACAGTTTTATGTAAAAATGGTAATTATAAGGATTAGTCTTGACTTTTGTTAAGCTGTCAACCAGAACTTCTGTTAAAAGTTAATGACAACTCATATCAATTTATAAAACCTCTCTGATCAATCAAACCTCTGTTATACATTGATAATAAAAGACCCACATACAATATGATTACTTGTTCATTCCTTTCTACATTAAGAATGGTGTCTTAGTTAAACCTTCTAACTGGAGATTGACTCAAATTATGAACTGACTACAACATAATGTCAAAAATTAAACAACTAACTACATTTAAATTTGCCTAGCTTTGGCATGAGAAAAGGCAAAGCTGTGATGGAAAGTGCCACTAAATCCAGTGTCATATAAATAGAATGAGGGGAAACAATCAACAGGTTGCTATGACAGTATTTAATTGTTAAATCCTCCTTAAAATGATGACACAAATATGGAAGAGATTCATAGGGGGTAAATAGGTGGAAAGAAAAGAAAATCTTTGCCAGTTCAATTTGATTTTGGGTACAATTTATAAAACACTTCAACACTGTCGCTTCTTAAAAAAAAAAAAAAAAGGCCCCAGAAAGAACAGTTTTTAGTGAAATAATTGTGAAAAATCTGTCACAGCTATTGTTTTCAAGTGATTATCAGCTCATATTCCTGTAGCATTATCACATAATTAGCATATTAGCTTTCTCAAAATTAACCTTCACTATAGCTTTAATAACTGGATTAAAGATATGGTACTTTTCTGAGAGCTAACTGGTGAAATATAGAAAGAATTTAAGTAATCTGTACATGTTAGATTTTTTATTCACATGGTTTTAGTAAGCATAAACTCCTAGGTACTTCATCTAGTATTTCATTCCATTCATTCTTAGAAAAATAAATAGCAGTAGAGATGCATATAAGAAACATTTTATACCAATATACACTATATATAAGTCAAGTCATATTTTAAACCTGATTATTTTGAGCATTACTGCATAAAAAATAGTAGTGATCATCTTATAAAAGCACACTAATTCTCACTTTCAACATTATAAGACTAGTTTATTGGTATAAATTCACATAAACTTCTAAGATGAGATATTTTTCATAATTTAAAATTTTTAAATTATGGTTTATAATGATCACCCTGGAGTGGGAAAGGAAAATCTGTTTCTTCAGTAGATATGTTAAAAGTTCTTTCCATTTGCTTTCCACCAAAAAATCATGCGTAAGTAGTTCCATTAAATATAAAATATTTTTCAGGTTTCCCTTGTTATTTAATGAAATTCAAAATCAGTTTGCAAAGGCAATCTCCCCATTCCTACAAACCTAAAAAAAAAAATCTGTCATTTCATGACAAACATAGATTTCCTGAGAGATGGAAAACATTCACTGTGAAAATTACTATATTTATCTTTGAAACATATTTGGTACAAAATTCACTAATTTGCCCAGTGCATAATTTCAGTATGTTCATGGGAAGAAGAAAAAATTGTCTTACCAATGACTTTAAAACAGAATCCCTCTGCTCTTAGAATTTGACAGAAGCAAGTGCTATGTAAATACTAATGACTGGATTTGATCTTTCCAGGCAGTGGGAAGGAATATGCTCATTTTGGTCTCAAATACACACACACACACACACACACACACACACACACACACACACACACACTCGTGAGTGATTTAGGAAAGGCACTTATAAGATAATCATAAAAATAATAAAAACAATTTGCAAGTAAACATTTAAGTCAGAGAATAAGATCAGACTGAAAATAAAGTATGATGACTTTATCCCATAGGTCAGATGCTATTTGGCTCACAAAGGGTCTTTGAAGATTCTGGTTGTACTTGTTTTAATTTGATGTAGCAAAATTTTATTTAATAATGTGCTAAAAACAAAAGAAGTCTATCTTGGTTTTCTCTGACATTTTTTAGTTGTATGTAAGAGAGTTTATGAAAAGAAAATGAATTTCTCAAATTTGAACATGAATAGATTTCTGAGTTGGAATGGTGTTTTCAATCTCCTGTCTTGGAAGAGCTCATACACATCAATTTGATGACCAGATTGCCTGTTGTACATTACAAAGTAAAAGCCATTAGATGTTTAATTTAAAATAAGCATACAACTAGATTTTTCATTTTATTATGGCTACTCACTTGGAGTTGGTATTGCATATTTCTCCAAATATTATATAACAGATTTTACAAAGAATTGTCAACAAAACATAAACAGAAAACATTTATGATTAACCATTTTTCTACTTAAAATTTCAGCATCTAGAGAGGTAAGAAAAGGTAGCCAAAGTAAGTGATATCATGACCATAATATACCACAACAGACTATTATGTTGTTTAACTCCTTGCACACCAAAATGGCAGAGAGCAAACTAAGGGCTGGCTACTATAGACTGAATGTTTATCCCCTCTTCCTTCCTTCATATACTGAAATCCTAATCCTCAATATAATATTATTAGGAGACAGGTCTTTGGGAGGTATAGTTGGTCATGAGGGTGGAGCTCTAATAAACAACATTAGTGCCCTGATAAATAAGCAGAGAGCTCCCTTGATCTTTCTACAAGATAAACATCCCTGAACCATAAAGCAGCTGTTATGAGACACCAAATCTGCTAGTAGGTTGATCTTGGACTTCACAGCCTCCAGAACTGTGAGAAGTAAATTTCTGTTGTTATAAGCCACCCAGTCTATGGTAATTTGTATTAGCAGCCAGAAGAGACCAAGACAATATCTATACAGTAGTCCCTCTCTATATTGCAGTCCACTTAATCACAGCCTCACTGTATCATGGGATTTTTAAAAATACTATATTTAATTATGTATTGCAGATTTTTTGCTATATCATGAGATTTTGCGGTACTGTATACATACATTGTTAAAGTTACGTAGGTTTAAGAGAGTAGAATAAATGTAAGGTTCCTACTTCGTGGAAGGGTCCAGAACATAATACCCACGATAAGTGAGGGAATACTGTAACTTAATTCATGTATAATTTTTAGAAATACTTACCTTTTGTAAAGAAAACCTCATCTTACAATCCACCTCTTTTTGTTTAGAGCAGTGATTTTCAAATGGTGTGCCACAAAAATTTTTTAAACATGCAATAACTGACAGATTCAATCAGGGGCACTGGCCTCTTTCCCTTGAGATTGTCAAATTAAAAAAAGACAACAGCCCATACAACAATAGCTGTCTTGTGTGAGTGAACGAAAATTATATTTTTTGTCAGATTAGCAAAAAATATAATTTTTGGTGTGCTGCAGAATTTTAGTAATTACTTTATGTGTGCCATAAGATGAAAAGTTGAAAATTTCTGGTCTAGGATATTTAAATATACACAATTATTACTATAATATGACAAATACAAAAATATTTATAAAAATCAATATACAAAGTAGGAGATATGAGATTGGAACATCATAAAGCCTCATTAAAAATTGGGGTGGGGGACTTCCAACCAAGATGGAGGTCTAGACTGACATGCTCCATTTCCCTCCACAACTAAGAAGAAATACAGCTACTGCAAAATGAGAAATAACCAGAAGTTCCAGAAAATAAAGCTACATGGAAGTCCAACGTATGAAGTTATTAAAAAGTGGTGTTCATCTGGACAGGTAGGAGGGGTGAAGCCAGGGCGGAAAGGTCAAGTTGTGCTGGTGGTGGCAGCTGCAGCAGCGATGGCAGTGGGACAGCAGTAAGCACAGACACTCATATTTAAAAAGAGGCGAGAAACACCTGGGGAGCACCACTGGCTGCAGACAAGACCTGTCAGCTCGCAACTCCAATGCTGAGGAAGTGAGACCCTCATTACCTCGGACTGTTAAAGCCAGAGGGGTTGGGGACAGAGGAAGAAGCTCCCAGTCTCTCAGCAAAGAGTAAACACCAAGAATTCATGTTGGAACCCCACCCTACACAAAATGCCACAGCATGGTAAGAAGGGTAGCCTGGTAGTGATGAGCACATGGGGCCTTGCTCCCTATAGCATAGGAGGTGTGACAGCCATGCCAAGGAAACAAAGGTGAACACAAAACTGTCAGGATGGCACAGATCATGATAGAGATCCCAGTGATGCAGCTGACCAGACAGCAAATATCTGATCTAAAGGATCAGCAGATACAAAATCATTCTGAGGTACAGTTCAGAGCTTTGGTTATAGGAATGCTTACAGACATGACAGCAGATCTTAAATAAGACAGGGAAGGAATGAAGGCTAGTCCCACTGAAATGAATGAAAATACATATGAAACAAGTGGTGAGAGAAAGAAAACCTGAGATCAAATCAACAAATCAGAACATAGGGAAGGAACAAACAATCGACCAGTGCAGAAGGAGGAAACGAAAAGTGAGGAAAATGAGAAGAGATTCAGAAACCTATGGGGCAGCTAGTAGCGGGCCAATATTCAAATCATATGGTTGCAAGAAGGTGAAGAAGAAGAACTAAAAATTTAAAAAATTATGTGAAAAAATAATGAAGCAGAACTTCCCTAACTCGGAGAAGGAAATAGACTATAGGTCCACGAAGCACAGAGAGTTCCAAAAAAACTGGACCCAGAGAGAACCACATCAAGACACATTATAATCAAAATGTCAAAAATTAAGGATAAAGAGAGAATCTTAAAAGCAGCAAGAGAGAAGAAGAGAATTATGTACAAAGGGGTCCCAATAAGACTATCAGCTGATTTCTCAAAAGAAACTGCAGGCAAGAAGGGACTGACAAGAAATATTCAAACTAATGAAAAGCAAAAACCTACAACCATGATCACTCTATCCAGTGAAGCTGTCGTTCAGAATAGAAGGGTAGAGAAAGTGCTTCCAGGACAAAGTAAAACTGAAGGAGTTCATAGATCCAAACCACTGTTATATGACATGTTAAAGGGACTTGTTTACGAGAAAGAGGATCAAAACTATGAACATTAAAATGAAAACTGTATCACAACAACCAACAGCAGAAGCTAGATAACTGAAACAAAGGCAAATTTAGTAGGCAACGAGAGTGGGAAAATAATTATAGGTATGGGGAACATTTGGGGGAAGGTCAGCAGGGAGGGGAAGGTGGGGAAAGGAGGGAGATGATACAGGAATTAAGAAACATAGTAGGAGGGAGTGGAGTAGACAGGAAGATGTTGAGAGGAACTATATGCACAACCAATGGGCATGAACTAAGGGGGGTGGACAACTGGAGGGAGGGAAGTCACTGGGTGGAGGGGAACAAAGGGAAAAGAAATTGGGACAACTGTAACAGCATAATCAATAAGGCATATTAAAAATTTGGGGTGGGTATTGGGTGGAGAAAGGCTAATGTTTTTCTGTATTGTTTAAGAATCTATCACAGTATTGTGTTTAATGAAAAGAACCAGGGAGAACCCAGGAACAGTCCAGAGTCCAAGGTTCAAATCACTGACGGATTTCAAATAGAGATTGACTGACAGGAAAGTAAAAGTTTAAATAATATATTTTCAGCACAAGAAACTGATAGTTACGGCCTATGCAACATTTTGAGCATTATCATGAAACAGTGATACTCAAAATATATCTCAGACCTACCAGTTTTTCATGCCTATTCTAATCCTTGTTCTCCTTATTTTAATTCTGGGTTATTACATCACCCACTTACACAAATGCATTTGATTTTAGAAAGAGAACCAGAAGCTACAAAAAGAGCTAGAAATATCCACAAAGCTAGTCCTAAAGCTCTTACATCTAACTTGCCTCAAAAATATTCTGTTTATCACTGAAACCAAACCACCAATATGTGAGACATATGATTGAATACATTCATTTTTTAAAGTCTTGCTTTAACATTTAATGATAAATTCAAATTGATAATACCAAGACCTTTATTGTTTTCATCTGATAATATGGCAGTCAAAAACTTAAATGAATTGTAAAAGAATTCCCAACTCAGGAATTTTCTTACAGTCCTGTGATAGTGCTTTTAGTACAGCCTTCAATATGAACTTTCTCCATAATATTCTTTTAATTCAGTAATAATTTTTAAAGAGTTACATTAGATAAAATCATAAAATATATGAATCCTTCTAGTCAGAAACCTATGAAATGTAGTATGTAGCAATATGTGGAAAGCAAATGAACAACTGAATGTAACATGAGATGATGTGGAGCACCCTACATGCCCTCAGGATACTTCACATACAGTATTTAAGTTGTTACTCTCTGATGTTTTGTCCAAGAGTAGGTGACAGTATTGACTTCTATATTAATTATCAATTAAGTTTGAGTTCTTATACAAATTATTTGGTATAAAAGTTATATCATCTCCTAGCACTCTCATATTTTGTGCTGGGTACTTCTCTGTGGTTATTGCATGTCCCTACACACAGGACAGCATAAATAACTGTATAATACAACCAGACCATATCCATTAAATTACTAAAGATGGGTCAGTACTCTTAATTTTTTACATCATAATTCATTATGGATTTACTATAAATATCCATTTTATTCTAGCATTCAGAGTTTTAATATCATCTGCCCTCATTTTATCTTTCTCCCTTAGCCTTCATTACTCCCCAACGCTGAAGCCCTGTTTATTTGTCCCCCCACCACCTTCTCCACTACACAATGGAGTTTTTTCTAAAACTGTCTTTTTTATTCCTTATATTCCTGTCCAAGTTCCATTTTTTAGTCTTCTGCAATTATATGAGTCTACACTGTTTATCCTTGTTACAAAATTGTATTGCCTGTACCATATAAATTATTCATTCATTTGAAAAACACAGTCCTTAGTCTTCTGCTCTCAATCCATTTTCCTGTTTTTAGTCTTTGTCTTTTAGCGACATAAAATGCTTTAATGCTTGTCCATAAGATAAAGTGAAAAATATTTAATATGTTGTTTTTCTAGATATGTGGCAAAATCGTGAGTAACAAAACCCAACACAAGAGTGACAAACTCAATGGAACTAATTTCTTCCTAACATAACAATCTGGGGAAGGCAGTTTAGGACTGCAATGGTAGCACTACTTCCAGTATCATTTAGAGACCCATGATCCTTCTACATTGCTGCTTTGCTATTCATTAGGTTACACCGGTGCTATCATGCTCCCAGATGGTTCACCACCTCTAATACATTCCAAAAAGCAGAAGGAAGAAGTGGAGAGAGAGGAGAAAATATCCTTTCCCTTGAAGGACACATTCCATAAATAATGTACCTTACTTCGGCACACTACATTGCCCTAAACTTAATCAAAAGCCACACCTACTTAGCAAGGAGATTGGAAAGTGTAATATTTCTTCCAGGTACTTATATGCCCAGCTACAAATTGGGCATTTTGTTACCAAAAGAGGAGTGAATATATATTAGTAGACCTGATCTCTATTATACTAGGATTACAGGGCTTTCTACTATTAACCTCATACCTATCCATCAAGTATTACTTCAGCAATTTCTCAATCTCTTCCTTTTGCCTGAATTACACTCTTTCTGTCTTCAGGTGGTTAATATCTATCCTCTTTGCCCCTCACCTTAAGATCACTTTCTCAGGGAGTCCTACATCCAGTTGAGTCTTATTTTAAAGTCCAATAGCACTCTAATTCTTTTTATACATTCATTATACTTCTGCTTGCATGTTTAATGCCTGTTATTTTTTATTCAACAGTCCAATCCATTAAGACAGGTCAGTGTACCAGAAGTTCAAAGTATCTTGAGAAACAATTTATCATAGAAAGTTAGAAACAACTTCAATTTGAAAGTTCATTTTGGAAGCTGAATTTTGATCTGTGCAGGCATAGAAAATGGGAAAAGGATACAAGGAGTACAACTCATTTACTGGATGAACTGGGCTTCATTGAAAGAAGCAAGTTTATTTTTTTCACACCATATGTTTTACAAATTCACACTACATAGATCCATTTTTCACTGTTCCTGGGATAAAATCTCAGACAGGTCCCATAGATTTTCCAGTCACTTGTAGATAATTAGGTGCCAGTTCATTCTAATAAACCTATAACTTCAGGCCAGTGCAATCTACTTTAATAACTTCAGACTATTATCCAATTTAAACTACTTCCAGGGCCTCAAAAACCTGGATTGGGGAAGAGAAATTAGAGATAAAGATCTGAGTCTTGTATACAGGGCAGCACTATAATGTGGCATTGGTAGCCTCCAGATGGCTGCAGAGTTACTGCTCTTTTCTCTATCATTGGGGTATTTCTGTGGATTTCACAGAGATGCTTCTGCCTGACTTCTCATACCAAGCTGTCATAGTGCTGGTACTGGCTGGCCACTTAGAACTCCCTCCTCCCCATGCACCTCTGTTGAGATAGTTGTACTCTTCTATGCAGTCCTCTTGAGTGGAATTTCTTACAAGGCAACATAAAACTGGATACCTTTTGTGGGTTCCACACTCGCCTTTGTCCCTTCAAACTCTTGAACTTAAGCTCATGCAAACACAATAACTTCTTTTTGTGAAATTAACAGGAAGAGACATCTACATCCAGATCCCCTTCTTTTTTAGGTATAAGCAACAAATTTGTCAAGGGTCTTGAAACATTTCACATTAGGATGAAAACATATCTGACTCCTCATGTAGTTATAGCCTTTGTGGCCTCAAATTAAAAAAAGAGAGAGACTCATTTAATGTCATGTTATAGGGGGAAACAGCAAGGTTAATGTATAATTCAAAATTATAGAATCTTTGGTTCTATAAATGAAGATAACCTAATAACCACCTTGATAGATGTGTAATATCCATGCACCCACATAACAAACCAAAAAGAGATAAGGCTGAAAAGGGAAGCTGGAGACCTACAGAGCATTCTTAAGAGTTGTAATTTGGTCCAATAGACTAATTAGAACCACCATTAAATTTTACTGAGAGATTATTTTTAAAAACACATTATATCCCCCATCACACTTATGTAGTCACTTCAAACCTTGAGAATGATAAAATTTGCAATAGGGGCATTTCTGTTAGTGACTCAATTATAATGTGATAGAATTGGAGGGTCCCACTAGATTTATATAACTCTGCATGTGGTTCATATATAATTTAAGAGTAAAGAAATTATAACATACAACTTCTATTAATAATAAAATGAAAAAAATTTCTTGTAAAATTTCTATGCCACATAAAAGTAAGAATAGTGCCAACCTGTGTATCCTCTAATCTTTCAATTGAAGTTGTGTATGCTAGTGAAAGTAAAGTGCAAAGTAGAAAAAATCCATGAAACAACTTACATAGATCAATATAAATGCATTCTTACAAATATTCTTTTGAAGGAACTATCCTTATCACTCAATTCCAAGTCTTAATAAAGCAGAGAGTTGGGAAGTCATATGACTTGATTCTACAAAAACCAGTTAGTAAATCTGAATAATACTAGCATAGATATAATGATCAAATCCAGATCTGTTAATGACACTGTCATAAGAAGCATATAAATATAAAAATAAAAGGACAAGAATACAGCCTGAGGGACTACACATTTTGCAGTAACTGTTTCTGATGAGCTGCAACCTAATATAGTATTCTGTGTCTGCTGACACAGATAATAACATTTCAAACCAATTTAATGCTGTCTCAGAATTCCAACTCACATATCTGGAAGATCTAACAATATATCATATCACTATCTACTGTGTCAAAGGTGAGTGATAGATCTAACTTTGAGACTAGGTATCCACTCTTTCCCAGAAACTCTCCCATATCACTGAAGATAAGTAGGTAGTCCCTGGTATTTTAATGGGTATCCCAAAATCCATGTTGAAATTTCATCAAATATTAATTATAGTTAATAGTGTCTTCAAGGCAAAATATAAAATGTTTATTTTTTCTAAGAGATAAAATACAATAAAGAATTTATTAAATAAAGAAATAATAACTAGAATATCCGGATCAGAATCCAGTAGGCACGTAGTGTATAATCCTTAAATGTTTGTTTAATAAATATTTGCATACTTTTATTAACAGGCAATGTACTAGAGAAGCAAAATAGATGCAAAATAGTGTGCTAACACATTACAGTATTCTCATTTTTATTAAAAATGTTATTCTGCATGTAATTCCTCAATTATATGTGTGAAAAAGGCCAAATAAGTTCTTAAAACAGATAAAAAGCAAAATAATAAACTAAATATAAGAAAGTTTCCCAAAACATACAGAGAATTTCTTATATATTTCTCTAAGATGTTTTGAATTAACGTTTTTAAGAACAAGAACATACACATATACAGAAGGAAAGCAAATCTGACAAAATTAGTAATCTAGCTGAGTAGCATATAGAATTAATTTTAGTAAATGGAATATTACTTTTGCAACTTTCCCATATCTTCTTTATTCAATCTTCTATAAAAGGATTCTTCAGTTGTTTCTATGTCTTGGCTACTGTGAATAATGCTGCAATGAACATGGGGGTGCATGTATCTTTGCAAATAAGTGTTTTCAAAATTTTCAGGTAGATACCCAGAAGAGGGATAGCTAAGTCATATGGTAACTTTATTCTTAAGTTTTTGAGGAACCTCTCTATCGTCTTCCATAGTGGTTGTACAGTTTACATTCCTACCAGTAGTGAATGAGGGTTCCTTTTTCTCACAACCTCTCCAACACATGTTATTACTTGTCTTGTTGATAATAGTCATTCTAACAGGTGTGAGGTGGTATCTTATTGTACTTTTGATTGGCATTTCCCTAATGGCTAGTGACATTGAGCATTTTTAGAATATATCTGTTGGCCATTTGTATGTCTTCTTGGAAGAAGTGTCTGTTCAGGTCTTCTGCCTATTTTAATTGAATTGTTTGTTTGATATTGCATTGTATTCATCCTTTATGTATCTTGGATATTAAACCCTGTTATTGTCATACTTTACATCATAAACTTTATATTATTATTATTTTATTTTAAGCTGTCAATTATCTAAGTGATTTTTAAGATCAGAAATCAATTATTTTTTATATACCTAAGTAGTTACCTTTCCTAATGCTCTTTATCTTTTTGCAGATTGATAATTCCATTTGATACTATTTTTTTCTGACAAACGGACATTTTTTTAACACTTCCTTACTCAAAAGTGAAGGCAGCTCTGGCTGGGTGGCTTTGTTGGTTAGAGCACTGTCCTGTACACCAAAGGGTTGTGGGTTCAATCCCTGGTCAGGGCACATACCTAGGTTGCGGATTTGATCCCCAGTTGGTGTGTGTATGGGAAGACACCAATTGATGTTGATGTTTCTCTCTCACATTGATGTTTCTCTCCACTCCCCTCTCTCTAATCAATAAACATATCCTCAGGTGAAAATTTTTTAAAAACTGAAGGCAATTAAAGATATATTCAAATTCAAATTCACCACCTCATACTCCTAGTCAATAGAAATATAATTCATGGCACATATGCAACCTTTAATTTATAATACCGACATTAAAAATGTAAAATAAAAGGATGAAACTAATTTTAACAATGTATTTATTTAAGCCAAAATAATCAAAATATTATTTTTATATATTATCATGAAAAATATCATGAAAATAAGATAAAATATTTTACATTAGTTTTTATGCTAACTCTTCAATATATGATATAAGTTTTACAATTATGGCATATCTTAATCTGGCCTAGTAACATTTCTAGTGCTCCAAAGCCACATATGATTAGCAGCTATTGTTTTGGATATCATAGGTCTAAACTACTATGACTGAAAACAACCATGGTAACTCTACTGTGGTTGGTAATAGACACCCTAAGCAAGGCAGAAAGTACTTAATGGCTATTTCGTAGGCAACTAAGAATGTATATTACATCAACCTCATATTTGCTCTTTCTATGGTTTCTCAGTTCTCAGAATTATAACAATTATACCATCTTAAACATACAATCATTTTGGATTTATGTTGCCTAAGATCTGGTAAGTTATGATTACAGCTATAAGGGGATATGGAATCAGTTGGACAGGCTTTAAGTTGTAACAGCTTGTCACCTATTTTCTTAGTTCTACAACATATATATATATAAAGGCTGAACAAATTACCCAGGCACTGCATGTACCTAGTACCTGGAACAACTCTCTCAGCAAATACATGCTAAAGAACTAAATCTCCACATATTTGACACTGAAGTTTTGCTCCTAATACAGTTCTTGGTGGCATCCAATTCTCTAAGGAAATATTCTCCTAGTTCTTCCAAGCAACTAAGTATACATTGCTCAAATTCTACAAATTCCTAGATTACCCCTTTGTACTACACGAGCTCAGGTGGTAAGGCGGAGAGGAAAGATTTACCTGGCTGATATATCACCTGTTAACCTGAAACTCTATAACTACTCTGGAACCTGCTTCTTTGGAAAGAGTGAATGGGTGACATGAAAGTAATTTCCCAAGTCTACCAGATTCTCCAGTAAAGATTCCCCTCCCAGTCAGAACTATCAAGGCTCTATATTAAAATACCTAAATATTTAAAACAGTGTTGTTTAATAATATAACCCACATAAACTTCTCTCACTGAGCAGATATTTTAAATAGCAAAATTTGAGGTCTTTATAGAAGCAAATGAAATGGCACATAAAGAGTTGTTCATCATCCTTCCTCTCCTAACTTTATTTTTAGAAAACAAGAACACTTCTATATATCTTTCTAAAACCACATGGAAAAAGAATTACCAGATAAATTTCTGTGTACAATGACTTCTTCTTTATTGCCACATTTGGAAGACTCTACAGTATAGTGGTTATAATTTAGGCTCTAAAATCAGCCTGGACTTCCAGTCAAGATAATAGTGTCAGCCGACTTGGCTCACCTCTTCCCATAACCACATCAAAATTACAACTAAAATATAGAACAACTATCACTCAGAACTGTCCAAAATAGAGTTGAATGGAAGTCTGACAAATATGGATATAAAGAAACCACATCCATCCAGGCTGGTAGGAGGGCAAAAGAGATGGAATGGGCTAGTCCCACATCTGTGTGTGGAGAATAAAAATTTTAGAGGGACATCTCAGATGTGAGGAGTCCTGGCACCATACCAGGCCCCCCAGACCAGGGTCACAATGCCAGGGAGTTAAGTCCCCACAACTTATGTCTGCAAAAACCAATGGGAACTGAGTTAGGGGAAGAAAATGCTGGAGCCCCAAGCAGTTCCTCTTAAAAAACCCACACACTGACTCCCCTACTCAGACTTATTCCCCCTGAGCTCAACCACCACGTTAGCAGCTAGAAAGGCACCAGTGGCATACATGGAGAAACTGAAGTCTGGTACATGGAGAAACTGAAGTCTGGTATCAAGGTGAGCAGAGGCCATTGTGCCTTTTCTGAACTCTCCCCCAATAGAGTCACATAGATGGGAAACTGGTGCCATATCTGACACTTCATCAACCTGGCAAACACTGTTTGCTCTGCCCAGGAGATCCCCTGAGATTCTGCCCTACTCAATTTAAAGGCCCGCCCAAGCTTCTTTTCCATATGAATGGCTAGTCTTGGCTCATGCTTCACAACTTTGTAAATCCTATCAAACAAGCAACAGCTTGTCTCAGTGAGCCCCTGGTCCAGCATTAGCAGCAGCCAGCATAGATTCACAGTTCGGCTTCACTTAGGAATCTGTAAGCCTAGCACAAGTAGCAGCATCTCGTATTGCTTTATATCAGGCAGGGTGGCTCCAGGCAAAACACAGGTGTAGGATGACCTTGCCCTGCACCACCCAGGAAAACCCAGTGCTTGCACACACAGTGGGAAAATAACAGACCACATCAGAGCAGTACCACCTTGCCCCTGCACAGCTGATTCTCCACTGAGGTTAGAGGGTGGTGGTCACAGGCCATCATTGTAGCTGGCATCTGGGTAAACCCCTCTCATTGACCTGTCAACAGCAATTAAAGTTTGACTACAAGAGTGGGGTGTACTCAGCCAACACAGAGGGTGCACCTCGAGTACCCAGCTTGGGTGCTAGGGGAGGCTGTGCCACAGGATTCTACAGGACACCTAATACATTAGGCCACACTACCAAGACACAGAGTCAAAGCCACTCTACCTGAAACAAAAACAAACATGAGAGGCTGCCAAAATGAGGAGATAAAGAAACATGGCCCAAATGAAAGAACAAATCAAAACTCCAGAAAAAGAGCTAAATGAAATGGAGATAAGCAATTTACCAGATGCAAAATTCAAAACACTGATTATAAGGATGTTCAAGGAACTTAGTGAGGACTTCAATAGCATAAAAAAGATCCAGTCAGAAACAAAGTATTCACTAATTGAAATAAAGAACAATTTACAGGGAAATAACAGTAGAGTGGATGAAGCCGAGAATTAAAATAAATGATTTGGAACAAAATGAAGCAGAAAACAACCAATAAGAATTACAAGAAGAAAAAATAATTTAAAAAAAAAATGAAGATAGTATAAGCAACCTCTGGGACAACTCCAAGCAAACCAACATTCACAACATTGGGGTGCCAGAAGGAGAAGAGAAAGAGCAAGAAATTGGAAATCTGTTTGAAAAAATAATGAAAGAAAACTTCCCTAATTTGGTGAAAAAAAGACATGTAAGTCCAAGAAGCACAGAGAGGCCCAAACAAGAGGGATGCAAAAAGGCCCACTCCAAGATACATCATAAGTAAAATCCCAGTTTGAAGATAAAGAGAGAATCTTTAAAGTAGCAAGAGAAGAGAAGTTAGTTTCCTATAAGAGAGCTCCCATAAGACTGTCAGCTGATTTCTCAAAATATACTTTGCAGGCCAGAGGAATTGGTAAGAAATATTCGAAGTCATGAAAAGCAGGGAACTACAGACAAGATTGCTCTACTCAACAAAACTATCATTTAGAATCAAAGGGCAGATAAACAGCTTCGCAGACAAGAAAAAACTATGTTCATCATCACCAAACCATTTTTATATGAAATGTTAAAGGGATTTATTTAAGAAAAAGAAGATCAAAACTATGAACAAGAAAATGTTTATACATATTTATAAACAATTGAATCTAAAAACCAAACAAGAAAACAGATACAGAATCATGGATATGGAGAGCATTTTGATGCTTTCCAGATGGGAGTGGATTAAGAAATACAAATATGTAGTCACAGAATAGCCATGGGGATGTAATATACAGTATAGGAAATGGAGTAGCCAAAGAACTTATACACATGACCCATGGACATGAACACTGGTGTGAGGATTGCTTGAGGGAGTTGGGGGTGGGGGGCGGACAGGGTGCTATGTGGATGAGGGAAAAAGGGGGAAAGTCAGGACAACTGTAATAGCATAATCAATAAAATATAATTAAAAATAAAAATAATAAAATCAGCTTGGCACATATCCAAAGCCTGATTCTAGCATATACTAGTTCTGTGGATTAGGAATATTTATTTATCATTTTACATCAGTTTTCTCATATGTACAACAGCTATAGTAGAGATAATGTTAATAGTATTAGTTAGAGATAACGGGATTACATGATATTGCAAAATGGAAAGCCTCAATAAATATATATGGATCTGTTGAGTTGACTGCTTGATCTCTAGACCATGGATAATTTTTTATTGCTTTTTTATGTGTCTTATATATTTTTTTAAATGTCAGCCCTTGTGTGTAGAAAAGCAGTATTGTAAAAGGAAGGGACGGGAGAGAGAAAAGGGAGGGAGGGAGGGAGGGAGAAGTTAGAAAGGAAAGGAGGAAGGAAGGAAGGAAGGAAGGAAGGAAGGAAGGAAGGAAGGAAGGAAGGAAGGAAGGAAAGAAGGGAAGGAGGGAGAAGTTAGAAAGGAAAGGAGGAAGGAGGAAGGAAGGAAGGAAGGAAGGAAGGAAGGAAGGAAGGAAGGAAGGAAGGAAGGAAGGGAGGGAGGGAGGGAGGGAAGGAGGGAGGGAGGGAGGGAAAGAGGAAGGGAGGGAGGGAGGAATGAAAGAAGGGTGCTTTTTCTGTTGCTACACCACCCAGCTAGGCTATGTTTGGAACTTGTTCTTGGTACAGTTCCCTTTGTTACTAGTAGAAGATACCTGCTACTTCAAAGCTATGCCATCAGTGGGCTGCTGCTTTCTTGCACTTCCTGTGTAGCTTGAGGTGCCAGGGGGTTTTCTCAGTATTCTTGTTTCATGTTAAGCTTTCAGAAGACCACACATTCCTGCACCACAGAGGGGAATTTTTTTTTTTTCATAATTTTTCTCCTCTCTCAGTGTTTTGTTGTTGCTATTTGATACTTAGAGAAAGAGTAATGTTCGGGGCAAGAATTTCTGGTGCTCAAGCCTTAGTTTCGGGCAAATCCTATGTGCTAGGTCTGCTTTTGCTTCTCCAAATTAGAAATTCTTGTTGTCCTTTGAGATTTAAGTTCATTTGTTCAGCCTTCTAATGCTTCCCCAATTATGACAGATTATATATATATATATATTCTTTTCTTTTTAGAATGGGAGTGATGTTCTCTTGTGTCTTACTATGTCCTAACAGAAACACTTAAAATATTTTAAGATATCATTTTTGACCTTTGATGAGAATGACTAAATAATTTTTTGTAAGAATATAGCAAGTTACACAACACTTTGCATGCACAGTTCTTGGTAAATATTTCTAATTAAACTCACTTGTGAAGGGTACTTAAAATTGAGAAGCTGAACTTGTGTAATCTCAATAAAACACTCTGATTCTATAATTCAATCAACCAATCTGAATTAAACTTTTCATTGCAGTCTTACTTAATAAAAGCTTATTACATATACACATATATACCAAATGTTATAGCTAAATAACTTTTTAATGAAGGCTTTATACCTTCATTATTAGTATTTTGATTTAATTGCAGCATTGGAAAAAAATCTTTATTTGAAAGAATAAATGTTTTTTGGAAAAGCAATTAAAAATCATAATAATTTGGGTAACAGTTGACTTCCAAGTATCTAATGCTTTTATTTAAACAGATGTTAAAAGTAAAATCCTAGAGGTGGGGAGAGAACAATTGAGGAAAAAGTGGGACAGCTGTAATAGAAAAAACAATAAATAACTTTTTTCAAAGTAATATCCTAATCTATATGGTGAAAGTTATTAATTGAAATATTTTAGAATCTTTTGTCAGCATATGCATATTGACAGATCATCTGATATTCAGACTGTATTTCACAGTATTCAAACTACGGTATGTTGGAATAATATATAATGTTTAAAAATGGAGACATATTGAATATTTTTCACATGACCAGAAAATTTTTATCAAACTCAAAAATAATAATTTTAAATTGTTATTCATTAACCATAATAACTGAATTAAAATATTTTAACTAACCCTCTCTTAGATTACATTATGTGATACCTAAAAGATGTATTTTTTAAAAACATATATTTGAATAAAATTCTCCACAAGGTTTGCTGAGCAGCAAAATCTCAAACATGAAGTCTCACTTATTGGCTGCTGTCTAAACCACTGAGAAAAATTTTAAAAAGATCACCTCACAAATCTTTAATCAAGGATTTCTCAACTTAATCACTATGACATTTTGGTCTGGATAATTGTTTGGGGGGCTACTTGTGCAAGGTCGTATATTGAGTAGCAATCCTGCCCTCTACCCACTAGATGCCAGTAGCAACCAGTTAATAGTAACAATCAAACATTGCCAAAAGTCTCCTACTTATGAATGGCAAATACATTCTCAACTAAAAAACCGACAGTGGTGCTACCTGAAGCACAGATCCAAGGTAGTCTCAAAGTCTGAAAACTGAGGCTCTCAGAGTGCCTAATGAGCTATATATTTGAATATATATGTATTTTATATTTATATATAAATATATTTATATACTTCAGAAAAGTCTATCAGATGCTCACTGGGAGGAAATTAAAATGGCATGGCATCACTTAGGTTTTCTCAGGATATTTCCAAAAACTTGAACAGAAATAATAACAGAAAACTTAGATATTTAAATGAAGAGAGTAGTACGCTGTAGAGTCTGGGCCTTTTAAGACATGCAGGTGTTGTACAATTACCCAGGTTGCACAAATGAATGACACATACTTTAGGATTATAAAAACCTACACTCACTTTGCTTCCATGTAACTTCATTTTACTGTTCAGACTCAAGGGAGTTTTCGCATAAAATGGAAGATAAAAGGAAAGCTGGAATTTATTTTTTAAAGTATAGAAAATAGGAATATAAAATTTCTACAAAATAGTACTTAAAAGTTAAAGAATCAAAGAAAATAAATACATCTTTACCTTGTACAGGATCATATAATGCATTTTGAGGGTAACAGGGTTAAAAATGTATTTTTACGCCATGCTTACTTCAACCTCTACTTTCCCAACTTCTACAACCATCCCACCCCTGTAATGGCTGTTCAGTCAAGATTTCCTTACCTTCCTCCACCTTCTGAGGCGGGATTGTCTCACCCAAATGAGTTCCTGAAGTTTGAGAAGCTGGAAATGAAAAACTGAAAGAGAAAAAATAAAACAAAGAGGCCTGGTGAGGAATAGAGTTAAAATCTATACACAGGTGAATTGGGTATAATAACAAAAGCATAAGAGAGAAAGAAGTAAAGAAATAGTCTTCCAAGGTGGTGTTTCAAGATGATTTGGGTGGAACTTGGAAAATAAGGGGAGTTCCAGCCAGTGAGAAGTATGAGAACCTCAGGAGGAGGGGCAAAGAAGTAAGAGCCATCATGGAGTGCTTTAAATTGGGTTTATTTAAAAAATTTTGAAACACGTAAGTTAAAGGTTAGACTTTTTTTATTATTACTGCTTCTGGTGGTGGTGGTAAATTGTTCCTCTGAATGTGATTTCTTGCAGAATTCTGGAACAATTTAAATCT